>NC_090648.1:453092503-453462539 GCF_040937935.1 Hyperolius riggenbachi | reverse complement strand
AATGCCTGTAAATGCTATATTTCTTTATCCCAGATCTCATCCTGTGTCAGCAAAGCCAGCAACCACGGGTGCAACTAGAGGGGCGCAGCCCCTGCGATCACAGGGTGCCCAGAGCTGTGGGGGGGCCCCAACCACTAACCTCCCCCTCCTCCGCTACAGGGGGCTGTACTTCAGATCTGGTGTTTTTGTGGCTACACTTGTTATTGGTGTGAAGATGATGATGGCCTCACTTGTTTTATGACCCTTGTAAGAGGTTTCACTGGGGGCCCCCATAAATTGTAGCTAGACCACTGCCAGCAATGTGGTCAGTGGGGACAGGGGTCCCACCTTCTTCACTTGCAGTATGTTCAGATTATTATTATTATTATTATTATTATTTATTTACATCTTCCGTGGCGCTTGTACAATGTAAGAAAACAAACAAGGGATACATAATGATACAGACAATGATATACATCAAATATGGACACTGATACAAAACACAGAACTGGTGATTACAATAGCAAATTTAACATGATGACTAAAAATGTATAAATGTCTAACACAGTGCGAGCAATTAAATGAATAACATTCCATGACACAAAAGGGTGAGAGCCCTGCCCTTGTGAGCTTACAATCTAAAGGAATGGGGTGGAGACAAGAGGTGGGGAAGTATACAGCATATGTACAGGCAGTGCGTGATTAGGTTATTTAGTAAGAGTAGATGTAGACGCGAGGTTGAAGGGTGCATGGCTAAGATGCTACAGTTTGTCGGGATATTTTTAAGATCTAGCAGAGATCTGCACAGCTACCCAATGATGATGTAGTTTAGTAATTCATCACCACATATTGCTACACGGCAATCCTTAAAGAGAATCTGTACTCTGAAATTCTTACAATAAAAAGCATACCATTCTATTCATTATGTGCTCCTGGTCCCCTCTGTGCTGTTTCTGCCATTCTCTGCTGCAAACCTGGCTTGTAATTGCCAGTTTTAGGCAGTGTTTACAAACAAACTAACCAGCTTCTAATAGGCTCAGCTAAGCAGAGTGTGTTAGTCACACAGAGCCTGCAGGGGGTGTGTACAGCTTCTAGCTAATCACAAGCAGCCCTGCACATTCCAGTCTGACTGCCTCAGCCTGACTGTGCCGACTATAGAGAGAAGATTAGATCATATAACAGAGATAACACAGCTACTGTGCAATTAGGAAAAGCTGCAGTAAGCCAGACCACATTAGAAAAGGCATAGGAACTTATAGCATAGAAGAAATAAAGATAAACAATTTGTTACAGAGTCTCTTTAACAAAGCCTTGTTAAACGATGTAGCATGACGCAGCCACTCATGTTTTTAACCACTTCGGGACCAGGTGAATAATTAAGCATTTTTCCATTATAGATAGCCAGGCATAGGTATCCCCAGTATAGATAGGCCAGGCGTAGGTATCCCCAGTATAGATAGCCAGGCATAGGTATCCCCAGTATAGATAGCCAGGCATAGGTATCCCCAGTATAGATAGCCAGGCGTAGGTATCCCCAGTATAGATAGCCAGGCTAGGTATCCCCAGTATAGATAGCCAGGCATAGTTTCCCCCAGTATAGGTAGCCAGGGATAGGTATCCCCAGTATAGCCAGGCATAGGTATCCCCAGTATAGATAGCCAGGCATAGGTATCCCCAGTATAGCCAGGCATAGGTATCCCCAGTATAAATAGCCAGGCGTAGTTATCCCCAGTATAGATAGCCTGGCATAGGTATCCCCAGTATAGATAGCCAGGTGTAGGTATCCCCAGTATAGATAGCCAGGCATAAGTATCCCCAGTATATCCAGCATAGGTATCCCCAGTATAAATAGCCAGGAGTAGGTATTCCCAGTATAGATAGCCAGGCATAGGTATCCCCAGTATAGATAGCCAGGCGTAGGTATCCCCAGTATAGATAGCCTGGCATAGGTATCCCCAGTATAGATAGCCAGGTGTAGGTATCCCCAGTATAGATAGCCAGGCATAGGTATCCCCAGTATATCCAGGCATAGGTATCCCCAGTATAGATAGCCAGAAGTAGGTATCCCCAGTATAGATAGCAAGGCTTAGGTGTACCCAGTATAGATAGCCAGGCATAGGTATCCCCAGTATAGATAGCCAGACATAGGTATCCCCAGTATAGATAACCAGGCGTAGATATTCCCAGTATAGATAGCCAGGTGTAGGTATCCCCAGTATAGATAGCCAGGCATCGGTATCCCAGTATATCCAGGCATAGATATCCCCAGTATAGATAGCCAGGAGTAGTATTCCCAGTATAGATAGCCAGGCATAGGTATCCCCAGTATAGATAGCCAGGCATAGGTATCCCCAGTATAGATAGCCAGGCGTAGGTATCCCCAGTATAGATAGCCAGGCATCGTTATTCGTTATCCCCAGTATAGATAGCCTGGCATAGGTTTTCCCAGTATAGATAGCCAGGCGTAGGTATCCCCAGTATAGATAGCCAGGCATAGGTTTTCCCAGTATAGATAGCCAGGCGTAGGTATCCCCAGTATAGATAGCCAGGCATAGGTTTCCCCAGTATAGATAGCCAGGCGTAGGTATTCCCAGTATAGATAGCCAGGCATAGGTATCCCCAGTATAGATAGCCAGGCATAGGTATCCCCAGTATAGATAGCCAGGCGTAGGTATCCCCAGTAAAGATAGCCAGGCATCATTATCCCCAGTATAGATATCCTGGCATAGGTATCCCCAGTATAGATAGCCAGGCATAGGTATCCCCAGTATAGATAGCCAGGCGTAGGTATCCCCAGTATAGATAGCCAGGCATTGGTATCCCAGTATAGATAGCCAGGCATAGATATCCTCAGTATAGATAGCCAGGTGCAGGTATCCCCAGTATAGATAGCCAGGCATAGTTTCCCCCAGTATAGATAGCCAGGCGTAGGTATCCCCAGTATAGATAGCCAGGCATAGGTATCCCCAGTATAGATAGCCGGGCGTAGGTATCCCCAGTATAGATAGCCAGGCGTAGGTATCCCCAGTATAGATAGCCAGGCGTAGGTATTCCCAGTATAGATAGCCAGGCATAGGTATCCCCAGTATAGATATCCAGGCATAGGTATCCCCAGTATAGACAGCCAGGCGTAGGTATCCCCAGTATAGATAGACAGAAATTACTCACCTCTCCTGGCGTTCCTCCGGCAATCGTCGCTCCGCCTCCTCTCTGCCCGGCATCCAACCTCACACTGCTGCTCAGTTCTGGGACCCAGCTTGATGACATCATCAAGCCGGGACCCGACACTAGAGGCAGCGCGAGGCTGGATGCCGGGCAGAGTGGAGGCGGAGCGACGATCGCCAGAGGAACGTCAGGAGAGGTGAGGGATCCTCTTCTTCCTCCGCTGCCTAGTAATCTACTACAGTTGGCAGTGATCGCAGTGATCACATGATCAGGAGCCAGTGAAGGGAGATGTAACTGTAACGTCTTGGTCCCAAAGGGGTTAAATGACTTTCTCAGCGGATCCAATCGTAAATGATTGTTCAGACTGTCACAGATTTCCATGCAAAAGTACCGTAATAATCACGTTTCACCTGTTGTGTGCCGTCGTTTGTACCCACTGCAGAAGATGGATCAGGGAACAAGCGTTCGTCGGATCGCGGGTTGCCGGAGGTTCCCATGTGGGTACCTGACTTCTGTCCTTACAGTTCCCAGACTTCGGGAAGTGGCCATGGCTCAGGTGTAGATTAAACAGTCTGCATATTTCAGTGTGTATTTCTGGGAACTGTGTTTGATCATTTTCTCATAAGACTTCATCCGGTCTGCCGGCATTTTTTGCACCACATGGGTTTAATCTCCTCAGTTATTTCCTGCAGTGGGATGCGTGGATGAAATGAATTATGAAAATCTGTAAGCTTTTCCTCATGGTCTTTAGTGTGCTCATTATTTGTGTTTGTTCTGGATTTACAGCAAGTAATTTTTTTTATACTTTACGAAAATCTTTCTATAGATCTTTAAAGTAGTGAAGCCAGACTTTGTAATTTTGGATGTGTTGGTTGTTGTGTTTGGTTTTATATGGATGCAGTGCAGTATTAGGCCCCTTGCACACTTGCATGCTGCATTGCTCCTCGGTACGCTTCCCCGACGCAAGGACCATACAAGTCTATGGAGACTTGCATAGTTCACATATTGCGGCGTATTGCTCTGCTGCAATGCTGATGCAATGTCTTTCGTGCGTTACGCATGATCCTTGCCTACCGCACAGATTATGCAACAATGGAAGTCAATGGGCGACCCAGCAGGTGTGCACAATTGGAGTGCAGTGCGAACTGGCACGCCTGCGCAGACCGACGGGAAGCCCAGTGACATACTTCCTGCCCAGCAGGAAGTGCATCACTAATGGGGGACAGGCCTATGAATATGACCTCGTCGCTGCACAGTGGCACAGGGTCACATGAAGCCTAAATTATAATTATAATAATAATAATAATCCAAACATTTGTATAGTGCTTTTCTCCTGTCAGACTCAAAGCGCTCAAGAGCTGCAGCCACAGGGACGCGCTCAAGAGGCCACCCTGCAGTGTTAGGGAGTCTTGCCTTGAACTCCTTACTGAATAGGTACTTGACCTAGCCAGGATTCAAACCCTGGTCTCCCATGTCAAAAGGCAGAGCCCTTAACCAGTACACCAGTACACCAGTACACCAGTGCAATGCGGTTGTAGTGCATTGGAGATCAGCGGATCAACCTACCCTGTAGATGGATCCTATGCTAAAGCATATCTGAAGCGAAAGATAAACTTACGAGATAATGAATTGTATGTTTTTGTACGGATAATAACTAGAACATTTGTAGCAAAGAAAAGAGTCTCATAATTTTATGTTAGTTAATAGCATTATTTATAACATTGTTTGCATCTGACTATCACAGTTGCAGTTTATAATCCACACTCTGTATTCTAAGCTGTAAAACAAAGCAGACGTATTGACCCTTTGAACTTTCCTGCAGCAAAACCTTATCTCAAGTCTTTGGGCCAGGGAAGCAGGAAATTTGGGCGCATGAGGCAGGTGGACAAAAAGGGCGCCGCCATTCACTCCCATAATAAATATCGTTTAAATTGGCGCCCAACAGGAAAAAAGGGCGCTGTAGAAAAATAACGTTTTAAAAGCGGCGCCCGGAGACTTTTAATGTTTTATAACTGTTTCTCATGATTACACATTATTTAATGATTTATAATTTTTAAAACATTATTTTTAAACGAAAAACAGTACAATATTTTTTAAAACATTACTTTTAAACGAAAAACCGTACAAATTTTTTTTTTTTTTTTTTTTTGCATTTTTAAACGAAAAACCGCACCATATTTTTTTAAAACGTTATTAATGCTTATCACAGGGGGGTCTTAGGTTTAGGCACCAACAGGGGGGTCTTAGGGTTAGGCACCAACAGGGGGGTCTTAGGGTTAGGCACCAACAGGGGGGTCTTAGGGTTAGGCACCAACAGGGGGGTCTTAGGGTTAGGCACCAACAGGGGGGTCTTAGGGTTAGGCACCAACACGGGGGTCTTAGGGTTAGGCACCACCAGGGGGGTCTTAGGTTTAGGCACCACCAGGGGGGTCTTAGGGTTAGGCACCAACAGGGGGGTCTTAGGGTTAGGCACCAACAGGGGGGTCTTAGGGTTAGGCACCACCAGGGGGATCTTAGGTTTAGGCACCACCAGGGGGGTCTAGGGGTTAGGGATAGGTACAGGGAGGGTTCTGTGTGAGAGTAGGGTTAGGTATAGCTTTAGTAAAATTCTTATTAATCTTTTATAAAACGTTATTATAAATTTCAATTTTTAAACAGGGAAGATTAACGTTTTTAAAATTGCCGATTTTATACACATTATTTAATGATTTATAACTTTATAAAACTTTATTTTTAAACGAAATATAACACAATTTTTTTTAAACGTTATTCATGATTATCTTTTAAAACCCTGCGCCCTTTTTTCCCGGCGCCCTTTTTTAACGTACGCTCGGGCCAGTGCACACCAAAAAGTGCTAGCGTAATCGCAAACGATCAGCGCTTTTTGAAGTGATTTTTCAGAGCGAGTCTAGGCATGTGCCTAGCGATTTTCTAATCATGCCTAGCATGGAGCATTTTAGTGTAGCGTTTCTGATTGTATTTTCCACATTCCTATACTTAACTTTGAGGCTGAATTGCCTCAGAAATCAGCAAAAATGCTGCAGGACCCATATTTGCGTTTGGGAGAAAATCACATTGCTCTGGTGTGCACCAGACCATTCATATACATTAGCCAAGCGCTTTTCAAAGCACTAGCATTTTTAAAAACGCTCAGAAGCACTCTTGGTGTGCACCAGCCCTTTCACTGTTTCTTGGTTGTTAAAGCTCTTCAGAAAACAGGACTGACGTTTTTTTTAACTCTTACTGTAGTGGAAAAGAGCATGATACTCTTTTCTTTGCTACTAGTGTTATGTTTATTATCCATACTACACATTCAGTTCATTGTCTCATACATGTATTTTCACTCCAGATTTACGTAAAGTATTGGATCGGTACATGCCTGTCCATTATGCCGCTGCCGGAGCTTGTCGAGGCCGAGCAGCTCCATGCTACTGCACAGGCATGAGCCAACCTGCACCTGCGCAGTGCAGCCATGAGATTTCAGAGTGTCCCGGTGTACTCTCTGCTGTCCTTGTTGGGTAAGATGATCTGCGCTGCTTTGGTATTCACGAACCAGCTGTATTATGTCAAGTGTGTTGAGGATTTCCCATTGCTATATTTTGTTTTATGGTTGACTCTCCAAACCTTTTGAAAGAGGGATATATAGAAGATCAGTGAATAAAGATGTGAAGATGGTTTGCTTGAAGAATACAGGACTGTTTAGACACTCCAGGCAATGGCCTGGAGCGCAGTTTGCCTCCAACAGCGCCACTTCACTTGCTGCCCTCAGTGGCATTTCCCTGTCTCCCTTTAGCTCTCCTAAGAGTGATGTGTGGATCCAAGGCGGCCTGCCCCCCACATTACCCAGCGAGTCCTTCTCTCAGTTCATGTAAAATTTGGTTACCAACATGTGTCTCCCTCATTCAGGGCCGGATTTGTACTCTTTACTGCCCAAGGCCACTGTCACCAGCTGCCCCCTTTCGGTGTAGGTAGCGAGATGACCCCTGCCCACTTCACTCCAGTACAGGTAGCCAGATGACCCCCCCAGGATAGGTAGCCAGATATCCCCTCCCCCCTTCTCTCCAGTATAGATAGCCATATGACTCCTCCCCCTTCCCTCTAGTATAGGTAGCCTGATGACCCCCCCCCCCCCCAGGATAGGTAGCCAGATATCCCCTCCCCCCTTCCCTCCAGTATAGGTAGCCAGATGACTCCTCCCCCTTTCCTCTAGTATAGGTAGCCTGATGACCTCCCAGTATAGGTAGCCAGATGACCCCTCCCCCTTTCCCTTCAGTATATAAGTAGCCAGATGACTCCCTTAACCCCTCCTTTTCTCACCTCCCTTCAGTATAGGTAGCCAGCTTACTTTCACACTGCAGCAGCCATCAGTGTCACTCATTTCTCCACTCATCTCCAGTGCAGAAGCTTCCTCTTTCTTTCCATCTCCAATGTTGCCCAAGTCCATAGCCGCCGGCCAGAATGCAAACGTGCACAGAGAGCAAGATGACTGCTGCCTGACATACAGGCGGCTAGCCGCAGAGTACTGCAGTCAGGCGCTCGCCTGATCTCCCTGCATTGCAGGATTTGCAAGCTTGCAAATGCTGCACTAGTTTAGCCTGCTGCTTTGGTGCCCTTGCTCCTGTGGTGCCCTAGGCCATAGCCTAGGAGGCCTTGGCCTAAATCCGGCCCTGCCTTCATTCCCTCCAGCCTCCCTACCTTCTTTCTTTCTTTCTTTCTTTCTTTCTTTCTTTCTTTCTTTCTTTCTTTCTTTCTTTCTTTCTTTCTTTCTTTCTTTCTTTCTTTCTTTCTTTCTTTCTTCTCTTCCTTCCCTTCCTACCTCTTTTCCCTCTTGTTATCACCCTCCCTCCTTCCATCTCTCTACCTCTCTTTCTCTCCCCTTCTCTCACACTTCCCTCCCACCTTTCCATCTCTCAACCTTCACCTTCACCTCTCCTTTCCCCCCAATTTCTCCCCTGCCCCCCATCTCTCACACCCCCTTTATCTCCCCCTTTCCCTCTCTTTCTCTACCTGTCTCCTTCCCTCCCCAGGGGTCTCCACCACTCTTTCACTTTTGCTCTCATAGCTAAGGCTTCCTCACTCTTCCTGCTGCTCAGTCACAGTTTCCTTCCACCACTATCCCGCATTATGCAGTCAATGTGAAATGAAACACAAGTGTCCTTCTGGCTTTCTATTCTCACAAGATCGGTGACTGAAAACTCAGAAAGGCCTGTGAAATCCCGCCGATGCAGCCTCATAAATCATTCATAGCGGAGAAGAGCAGCTAAAAAGGCGCTGCTTCTGTGAGAGGAAGTGAGAGGCCGAAGGCTCCCCGGAGAGGAGAGATTTAATTTATCCTGTTGTACACACAGTTTTAATGGCAACAGAAACATTCTTTTTTTCCTGCCTTGCTCACACGCGCCAATCCCTCAGTCCCCGCATGGCACACCACAGAGCTAGATGCACCGGCAAGGCTGGGGATGACTGCGCCGGATAATGGCTTTCGGTTTATTTATGGCTACTTCTTTTTTTTTTTCCTATGATTGCCTCTTCTGTTTGACAGCTACATATTTATGAAGATGGAAATAAAAAGTTCGTATAATCTCTTGCTGTTAGTTTTTTTTTAATTTGGCACTATCTCAAGGTCTTATAAGACACTGACCAACAGAGCCGTAACTAGAATTGACTAGAACTAGGCCCCATAGCCCATAGCAACATTTTTGCAGCCCCCACTCCAAACACCCATATTATAATGGTCAATCCATATAGCTTTCGCTGGTGCTCTAATGGACCCCCTCTAATATTAATTTCCCTAGTAGTCTAGTGGTCCCCTCTACCCCCATAGCTTTCCCTGGTGGTCTGGGGGGTCTCCTCTCTCTGGGGGGGGAGAGCCAGAATAACAGCAAGGAAAGGGCAAACAAAGAATACATTAAGACTTTAACCTCCCTGGCGGTATTATTTCCGGATTTTAGGGTCCTGTCTGAACGTTTCAGACCCAGCCAGCAGCAGCCCCTGCACTCACTCACCTCCCTGGGCTCCAGTGCTGCAGTTTTCCCTCCATCCTCCGGGTGTCACTGTAACTCTGTAGTGAAATCACTGAGGGCAATCTCACCAGAGTGATTCAGAGCCTCAGTGGAGAGGAAGTAGAATGACTGCCATTGTCTGGATCCCCTGGGAGCTCCATTGCTCTGCATTGAGGTTCCGGCGGCTAGCCCGAGCATAGCTCAGAGCTACCGCCAGGGAGGTTACAGAAATTATTTACGGGATCAGGCCTTCTTGGGTATGGGCCCCCTAACAGTCGCTGTGGCTGCTATGGTGATCCCTATGCCACTGCTGACCAAGAAAAAGCCATTCTTAGCACCAGACCAATATTTTAGGGCTGTCTTTTTTTTTTATTATTATTTTTTGTATTTCTAGTGCCAACATATTACCCAGCACTACGCAATAGATAAATGGGTTAACATATAAGGTAGGACATACAAGGAACTCACAACAAAACAAGATCATGCAAATGCAAATGTCTTTGTTAACAGTAGCTCAGTGTCTTTGATCAAAATAGAGTCTGTTCTAGTCCACAAGAGGGGTGTCAGACAGTGAGGTGGCATAATCAAGCTGGAAACACTAGGGGGGAGGGCCCTGCCAGAGCCTTACAATCTAAAGGGGGGGGGGGTGTTTGAGACAATAGGTGTGTCTGTTGAGAGGTTGTCCAGCAGAACGTATTATGGTACTGATGTGGGAGGTAGGCGAGCATGAAAAGGAGAATCCTGAGGGCTCCTTTGAAGGAATTAAAGGTGGGGGGCGAGTCTGATGACTGGTGGGAGCGAGTTCCATAGACTGGGAGCAGCCCTAGTGAAGTCCTGCAATCCCCACGATGAGCTTAAAGTGTACCCGAGCCGAAACACAGGTACAAAAGCATGTACATATAAATCAGGAAAATTAAAGGGGCACTATAGCAAAAAATTGTAAAATTTAAAATATGTGCAAACATAAACAAATAAGAAGTACGTTTTTCCTGAGTAAAATGAGCCATAAATGACTTTTCTCCTATGTTGCTGTCACTTACAGTAGGTAGTAGAAATCTGACAGAAGCGATAGGTTTTGGACTGGTCCATCTCTTCATAGAGAATTCTCAGGGATTTATTTATTTTCAAAAGCACTTAATTAATGGCAGTTGCTCCGTCCAACTGCCAAAAAACTGTGTAGCGAGCGGGGAAGCTGGCCAGCATCATTGTTCCTTTTTTAGGGAATATCTTTATAAAGAATAAAAGCCTTGCTGAGAATCCCCTATGGAGATATGGACTAGTTCAAAACCTGTCGCTTCTGTCAGATTTCTACTACCTACTGTAAGGGACAGCAACATAGGAGAAAAGTAATGTATGGCTCATTTTACTCTGGAAAAAATGTACTTTTTATTTGTCTATGTTTGCACATATTTTAAATTGTACAATTTTTCAACATAGCGCCCCTTTAATGTAACAGTGGGTGTTCTGAACAATTTACTACTATCTGTTATATGTCACTACAGTGCATCTTTAAAAATGTTGTAGAGTAGGGAACAGGAGCAGCCCCAGCTTAAACTTTGGTGGGCATAAAGAGGGCGTGATGGCTGGCTGGTGGGGGTGATCAAATCTAATGTTTGCATGGTGAGCTTTAGATATGTTTTGCCTAACTCAAGTGATAAAATTAAGCCTAAATAGTTCAGCAATGATAGGAAATAAATGTAATACGTAATCACAAGCAGATTGTCCAAATGGTTCTATTATAAAAGAAAAGTCACCTACAGATGTGCTTGGCTAGTCGGCTGGCATGCTTTAATCCTAACTTGCTAGCAAGCTGCTCCTGTGTGGACAGAGCACAGACAAATCATTCCAGACCTCTGCCTCTACAAGGAAAGGGGAGGGGAAGAGACATGAGGGAGAGAAACACAGTGTGTGTAATTCCTTATCTCAGTAGCTAAGCTTTGCTGGAGACTAGAGCTTGTATTTTACAGACAGGACATTTTAAATTGGGATACCATTCATTGGCTAAATTAAAAGAAAAACAGTAAGCTCTCAGCTAGTAAACCTTCTTTATTTTTTTCATTCATGTTGAGTGTCAATGTTAGAACATACAATCAGAAGGAGGTAGAGAGATTATGTTGCAAATATAAGTGTCATCCAGATGAATTACAAGGGATTGTGAGGTATTTATGGCAAATCGAGTCCCTTGGTTTATGTAATAGTAATCTGAACATTTGTATAGCGCTTTTCTCCTGTCAGACTCAAAGCGCACAAGAGCTGCAGCCACAAGGGTGCGCTCAAGAGGCCACCCTGCAGTGTTAGGGAGTCTTGCCTTGAACTCCTTACTGTTTTTTAGACCCTATTCTGTTCAGTGCGCAATGCTGGAGCCTGGAAACAGTTAACTGCATGTCACTGAGCAGGGGGGGGGGGGGCACTAAGGGGGGCATGGGAGGGACCCTAACAACAGGAAGGCATTTACATATAAGTGCTTTAACTCCTTAAGCACTTAATAACTTAAAAAAAATGTCTTTGTTTTAAATTATAAAGGATTTCTTATATTGCTTTTTTTCCCCTCTCCTTTCATTCCTGATGCTGAATATAGCTAAAAAGTCAAACTTTTTTTTTCTTTAATTGAGTAAAATAAAAAAAATGAAGCTCTATTTTATGCACTTATATTCCTGGTAGCGCTCTCACCTTTCATATACATTTAGATACATTGTATTTCATGATTAATAATAATTACAAATTACCATAAAATCTGCATTTTGCTTTGTGTCTTTCCTGAAAGCTGAGCTGGATTGGGAGGCTTCTGTGAGCCCAGCATCATAGCTCGCAGTGCATTGTGGGAAGCTCCCAAGTCCTTAGGTGTTTCATTTGCATAGATAATTTTGGCGGCGCACGTGGGTGCTCCTTGAAATCAGAGAGACCTGGATTTCTTATATGTATCCAGGCAACACATCTCTTTCTCCCTGTGCTGTCGCCATGTTTTTCACGGTAATTCCGATTCAAATAAGCAGGGCCTTATACGGATATTTGCATACCTTGACAGTTTCTTCCAAAGCCACTGTGATTAAATTATCTTTTTATATGTCTAATCATCATTTTATCCGAAGAGTTAACAGTGTGGAGGGTAGGAGCATTTTTCTCCCCTGATTTCTATGTCTTTGATGCGCAAAATGTATCTCATTCATTAAATCATTAGTCTTATTTTTAATTTACTTAAAATGGACCTGAACTCTTGCACAGCACACAATGAAAAGTTTTTATTACGTAAATAGCTGCTGAAGAAATTCACCTCTCTGTGTTCTGTGTCTAATCATTTCTTATCAGCAACTGTGAATAAACAGCAGGAGAGCTCTGCCAGGGCCGCTGTCCCAATACAGTAAACACTGAGGCTGGTTTCAGACTGTGGACCGGCGGTTAGTACGCGGTAATCCCCGTCTGGCAGCCATCCAAGTGGGAAGTGAGGCTCACTTCCTGTTGGCTGATCGAGGACATGCGTGGAAGTGTATTGCTTAAATACGCTTCCACGCATGCCCGATGCGTAAAACTGCGGCAGATCGTTTAAAAACGCACACGTCGCCACAGATTTACATGACTTCCACTCTGCTGCGGGTCCCGGCAGGAGCTGCATGGTAACGTAGATATGCACTCGCGTTAGATAGGGTACTTTCGGCACACTGCACCGCATTCTGTATGAAAACACCCATAGACATTCATTAGCATAGCGATGAGGTGTGGTAAAATCCCCTAACGCACCTCACCAGTGTGAAAGGCCCCTGTAAAAGCACCAGTGAATGAATGACGGGTGAGCGCATCTTTCTTGCACCCCGCACCAAGAAAGCTGCTGTGCCATGCTCCACTCTGTCCCCCATCCTTCCCTCCACTGAACTGACTATAAATGATTGGTACAGGTGATACTTATTGTGCATGCTCACTGTTTGCTATAACGAAAGATAATTCATGAAATAAACAGAAAAGGAGAGATAATTTGTGAGATAAACTGATAAGTGGCCTGATACACTAGCACACAGAAATATTACTGGTACTAATGCACACAATAGTGTGACCCATGAGCAAAGGTTATGGGTACAGGTAATATTACTGGTGGTTGGTGCATCAGGCCCAAGGAGAGATAAACAGATATGGAGACATAATCCATAAGCAGGGCCTTAAAGAGACTCTGTAACATTAAAAAGATCCCCTGGGGGGTACTCACCTCGGGTGGGGGAAGCCTCCGGATCCTAATGAGGCTTCCCACGCCGTCCTCTGTCCCACGGGGGTCTCGCCGCAGCCCTCCAAACAGCCGGCGACTGTGCCGACTGTCAGTTCAATATTTACCTTTGCTGGCTCCAGCGGGGGCGCTGTGGCGACTTTCGGCTCGGAAATAGACGGAAATACCCGATCTCCGTCGGGTCCGCTCTACTGCGCAGGCGCCGGAAACTTGCGCCTGCGCAGTAGAGCAGACCCGACGGCGATCGGGTATTTCCGCCTACTTCGGCGCCGGCAGCCGTCAGAGCGCCTGCGCAGGAGCCAGGAAGGTAAATATTACGTCACCGCTGCACGGAGGGCTGCAGCGAGACCCCTGACGGATGGAGGACGGCGTGGGAAGCCTCATTAGGATCCGGAGGCTTCCCCCACCCGAGGTGAGTACCCCCCAGGGGCCGTTTTGTCGTTACAGTTCCTCTTTAATAATAACCCCTATGACCCCCCATGACCCTGTCCCGGGGGTAGGGCACTCCTGTACATAATGCAGAGTGACAGTGAAGCATTACACATTACCTCTTTGCGGCAGTGGGACTGGTCCTCTTCGGCGTGCAAGTGCCATTCAGCCAATCACTATGTGGCATGCAGGGACAGAAGCCACATAGTGATTGGCTGTATGGTGCTTGGGCCCCATGTGATGGAAAGGGGGAGGGATCAGGCCCCGTCCAACAGATCTCTGTGGGGAGGGGGGGTGCCACAGTGTTGGTACACCCAGTCCATAAGATAAGATTGGTGTATCAGCGTCATATGCTCAGTTTAGTTTTGACTCAGAGATAGGCTTGCAGTCAAGGGCGTCTTAAAGCACATGCACTACAGGAGGTTGCCTGGAGTGCAGAGCTGTCTGGAAGGCGCTGTAAATTTTCTGGCAGTCCAGGAAAAAAAAGGTAATGTTCCCTGTCCTGAGAGACTGAAAACTAAGTTTGCGGAGAGAAAAGGCTTCCTGCTCTCTGCGCAATTGTTCTAATGACTGCATTTGCTCAGCCACTGAGAAGGAATCATACAAAGATTTGTAGACAGTCCCTATTCAGTGTGCAGCTGGGTCTTGTGTACAAGACCCTGTCCCCAGCCACCCCGCCCGCACCCTCCACAAGTTCTGTGAACTATAGTGATGCTGGAGGAGGCTACAGAGCCAGTTCTGCCCCCAGCCTCCTCACCCCATTCCCAACTGCTGCTGTGTACTGTAGTGATACTAGAGGAGCCAGAAGAGCCAGTTCTGTTCCATCGGAGGAGGTGAGAGTGAGTGTAATAAAAAACTGTGGCTGTCAGTTTTCTGTGTGTGTTTTTCTGTATGCGTTTTCTGCACACCAGGTATGTCTGTAGTTTCAGTCCAAATATCTTATATTATTTAACATTTTCCCAATTTTCCAGCCTTTGCAGATCTTATTGACAATTTTTATTCCACTCATGAATGGCTCATTGTGGAAGTTGGGCCTGGGCATAGCATGAGCTGTAGGCCTTCACTACACCTTTCCATATCCAGTTTTTCCACTCCACCCATCCACATCCTCAGACCACGGTCCTCAGCCTCCACTTGTCACGCCTTGCAGGGCTAACTCTCAAACCTTCAACTCCTCCCTGGATCACCCGGAGCAAAAAGAAGGAGGTTCTCTCCGCCTGAAGACCAATGAGGTAACACGCAGTTAGCAATGTATTCACTTCTATTCACTTGAAAAGAGAAGTTAATATATTGTTAGCTGTGCATTAACCAATTTCTCTCTGCACTGCAGAACGGAGCGCCACCGAGAAAGCAGCCGGTCGTCACCAGACTAAAACACGCCATCGTAAGACCTGCGATAATCCATCCACTCTTCCATAAAGTCATATTCACGTGCTTGAGGAAATAGCAAGATGGAGAAATATTTAAAGGGTTATGTATTTCAAAAACAAATTCGGACAATAAACGTGTTTCTTGACATTATATGCACTTGTGTGAGCTTTTTGCATTTGGGTGCATTGTTTGGCCTGAACAGAGACCCTTAAAGGCATAGTTCAGCCTCCCATATTTTTCACTGCAAGAGTTAATGGGGGGGGAGGAGGTTAATGGGGGTCTCTTGACACAGGTATTCAAGAGAAAGTCAGTCATGTGATCCATAGATCCATTGAGCACACAAGAATCTGTGTGCTCCTAGCCTTGGGAACAGCACTTACTTTCTAGTTTCATCCTAAGCTGCCAAGGGATTAACTCTCAGCGGCTAGCATTGCAGCCACAGGGGTGGCTTAGGAGTCAGAGATGTAGCACAAAGAGGTATAGTGGGAATAAACTTCATATTAACTGGAAAAAGTAAATCATCCAATAAAAAATACTTATTTAGTTTCCCTACCCTGCTGTTTTTAATGTTGACATGTGATGCAAATTTGCTATCGTAGGCATTTGAGATATTGGGGAGCCAAATTTGGACTTTAAATCAGTGTTTTTGACTTGTTCAGGCAACAAGCATGCATTGTGGGGAAGAGAGACGTACTGACAGCGCCACCATGTGGTCAAACCCACAGAAGTATTCCATCGATGGTCTCCTGTTGTTCCATGATGGATTAGTTGCAGGGCTGGATTTCTGGAAAGGCCTCAAAGGCTTGGGCCTTGAGCAGCAGCTGGCTTAGGGGCAGCTGGACATGGACAGGGGTTGCTGCAAATAGAATACAAATGTTGCAATTAAGGAGCAACAGATAGAAATAGGGAGCTGCAGCCCAAGGGATTTGTATATTAAAATTAAAGGGGGCTGCTGTACATGAATGTTAGACATGAAAGAGGGGGCTGCACAAGGAATAGGAGGGGGTGCTGCACATGGAAGAGGAGCTGCAAGACAGTTGGCCTAGGGGCACAACAAGTATAATTCCAGCCTTGATTATTTGAGAGTCCTGGGTGGTGGATGCCTTATGATAGCCATTGCAGCTGTCCTGAATCTGTTGTAGACTTTTCTGCCACTGACTGTCATATTTAGTGCATGTCTCTTTGTTGCTCCATCCTTTTTAGTAGCATGAGACGCCACTGCTACCCTCCATACCTGCATGGAGTCCACCTTGTGGTCACAAAGATCTACTGGATGTCACTAGTCATCTGAGGTGACATCTACCTCTCCGTACTTACCATTCATTTCATCACCTGAGCCATTCTCTATGAGTGCTGTTGTATCTGACTCTTTATGACATGTTAACCCTTAGACTGCCAGCTATTTTTCTTTTAAAGCTACGTGCCAGTGCCTTTTATGCTTGAACTGTGTTTATTAAATGTCTTGCCCAAATCCACATGTACCAAGCATAGCTCCCAACCATTTTCAGTGGGGCTGCCCCTCTTTGCAAACCAAATCTCTCTGTCTCCTCTTTCAGGACTGATTTATGGAAATTAATATTAAGTGTTTTTCTACTGAAAAATGTGTTTAATTGGCTTCAACAGGTTTTTTTTATTTCAAGTGTTAATTTGAAGAAAAATTTGTGATAATAGAACGGACCAGTGTGGTTTGAATTTTAAAATCACATCTTTGGCTTATGAATTTTTCGTGGTCTGTGTGATTAGTGGTGTGGTGGGGGCGTGGTTAGAGTTGTGGCAGGGGTGTGTCTTTAAGGGTCCATCTTTCTCATCTCAAAAAGTTGGGAGAGGATAGTCATTGGGAAGTCATTGAGGTGCAAATAAATTTGAGATGTTGAGAGTTATGCTAACAATTATGATTAAGAATTATGCTTACGTTTATAAATATCTGTTTTTAAGTGAACTAATGAAACCTTGCGGTAAAAGCATTTCATGGGTTCATTTCCAAGCTGCATTGAATTGCAGTAACATTTGCAATTCTGCATCAACCTAGAATTATTTGCATATTTTAAGTGAAGTAGATAGTTGGCCCTGAGCCACAACTCTGTAATAAACACTTTTTAAATGTCCATGGCAAAGAAATATGAAGAAACAGAAATGCCTATAGGCATCCACTTTTACACCAAAATGCCTTCAAACATTATGGCAGGGGCATTGCTAGTATTCTAAAGCTGGCCACTAACGGTCCAATTTCTCGCGAAAAATCGTTCGAGCGATCAGAAATTCTGATCGGACGAAAAATCGTTCACTACACCATCAACTAACCAATCCTTGCTTCCTATCTATCACGATCACCAAGAGAATCCGAATTTTCGTTTGACGAAAATTCATTCGGGCGACATTTTTTTCATTCGTTCATAATCAATTGTGGCCACCAATGGAGATTATTTACAACCAATTCGATCAGAATTTCTGATCGCTCGAACGATTTTTGGCTAGAAATTGGACCATTATTGGCCAGCTTAAAAGATCTGGGGCACTTTTGGTCACCCCTGCTCTGTGCCTAAAATGGGTGTGGCCATGCACCATGTGGTATGGTCATGGGTGGAACAAAATTTACATGAACTTAGCAGTGGTGTAAGTAGCCTTACCCAGGAAAAGGTACCCACTAGGGTCCCTCCTTTAACATCCCTGGCGGTCTATTAGAAACCACTAAGCACTATTTTTTAATTATTTTGCACTATTTTTTAATTATTTTTTTTTTAAAATCATGTAGCGAGCCTAGGGCTTGCTACATGATATCCCCCCGCCCGAATCGATCACCTCCGGGATTTTCTGAAGGGCTTCCCCTGTCGCCATGGCGACGGGGCGGGATGACGTCACTGATGTCATGGACGTCGTGACATCTAAAGGGGGTCCCGATCCACCCCTCAGCGCTGCCTGGCACTGATTGGCCAGGCAGCGCATGGGGTCTGGGGGGGGGGGCACTGCGCGGCGATCAGCGGCGATTTTGCGCGGAGCAGCGGCGATCGGAGTGCACACACAGCTAGCAAAGTGCTAGCTGCGTGTTGAAAAAAAAATGATGCAAATCGGCCCAGCAGGGCCTGAGAATTCCTCCTGCGCGGCTTACCGCCAGGAAGGTTAACTGCTTTATTAGCTTTATTGGCGCCAGGCTGGTTATGGTCACCTAAAAGACACAGAGCAGTGGGTAAATGGAATCCGATTTTGTGGCTGATAATATTGCTTGAAAGACAGCCCGAGGTGGGCTTGTAATTTTCTTTTAAAAAGTAGGTTACTTGATCCAGGTGACTAAGCGGATCAGGTAGCCTCAAAAACCGCCGCTCCTCTGGGCCACAATAGCCCACTTTCACTTTCATGATCTCTGGGTCACGATGCTGGAAAGAGAGATTGATTCTCTCACCAGCGCGCAGAGAGGCAGGGGAGTGGCAGGAGGCGTGGCTAGGGAGAGAGAACTGCCCAATGACAGCTCTGGAGACCCTAAAGGAACACCCCTGACTGGCGTTTTTGAACAGGAAATCCCTCTCCCCTGTGTTTACCTCAGAGATAGTGACGAATAATGTTGCCAATCTTGGGGGGGGGGGGGGGGGGGCTATAGTGCAGCGGTGGGGGGCAGAGAGTAGTGGTGTGGGGACAGAGAACATGCATCTGTGTCCCATCTCCCCCCCCCCCCCCCCCAAGAACCACCTCCGGTTCTCTTTAAGAAGTTTATTTATGTAAATCAATCTGTATGTCACCCTCTACAAATGCCATATAGATGAAACCTACATATCTGGCAAATAAAAGGCACCTTTACCAGCAGCGTAAATAGAATCTGATGATGTTATTTTTATTATATGCTCAGTTTGGATTGGCCAGTGCCCCGGGGTTATGACATTTCCACGTTCAGTATAAATATGGCTTCTGCTACTGTAAGCTGCGTCCTTTATGAGACTTGGACGGTTATGGCCTCTAAAATATTACTTGCGCTAAAAAGTATCCAGGCTAATGGCCTATAGGCGATGAAAATGTACTTGTGGAATTTATCGATGAGCAAAAGCCATGCCAAATTTCAATAGCGGAAATTCAGTGTACCGGAATTCTGGTTCATAATTATGCATATGGAATGGAATGAAACCGCTGCAGCCAGAATTTGCTTGTAAACCGTCCAGGAGGGTAACATTAATCTGTACGCGATATATACATTCCTCCGCAGCGGCGGTATACCATTAATAAGCTCACATAAGCTCCCCAGACATGCTGTGACTACATACAGCTCCTGGGTGTACGCTGTGATTACTGCAGTAGTTTGAATTTATTTTTTCCATCCTAATTTCAGTGTAATGAAGAAGGCACAGCCTGCCGCTGTCTCCCCAAATTTTATTACGCCGTGGCCTGCTTTCCCTGGCTTCCCGAACCTCGCAGATGCTGATGAGTCATCCGGGTCTCAAAAAGGCCATTTCTCATGTCCAAACCGTTCACCCGCGTCCCATCACAGCAAATGTAATCTTCGGGTGGCACAGGATGAACTTAATTTACCTTCTATTAAGTCACTGATATAACTCGCTCCTCGGTTCCAGGCAACTACTTCTCAGAGCAAGGAAAGAGGTTTGATATTCAGAAGCTGAAGTTATTTAAAGCGGGATTGTCAGCCACAAAATCAAATTCCATTTACCCACTGCTCTGTGTTTATTATGCAGTCTGCAACCTGACCCTGCAGTGCAAACATTCCAATCTAATCAGAAATGTTTCTGCTGTAATAAATCTTTTATCAGTCAGACTGGCTCTATTTGGTACACTGAGGAGGAGAAGGAAGCGTGTCATCTCCCCTCCCACTTTCCTGCTCCTCACTGATTGGCTGGGGGCTGTTCAGTGGGAAGCTGCTGAAATCTGATCTATGCTGTGCTCACATGTGTTTACAAAGCAACCTAGATATGGCCATGCAGTTTCTAAGAGAAAACAAAAGAGTAAGGGAGGAAATGACATCAGGATTGGCATCAGTCAGAAGAAGTAAGTAAAAATGGAAAATGCCAGGAACAGTTTTCTTTTTATTTACTATATAAAATTCACTTAAATCAAAAGATGGACAGTACAATACATATGTAAGTATAACAAGTATTTATCAACTTATATATGTGTTTTTTTCCCTGGGATAGTATGGCTGTCCATGCTGCTTTAAGGCTATGTACCACTTGTGCTGATGAAAAAATGCTATGCCACCAGTTCAGATGTATACTTCACAAGGAATTTTGCAAATCTTAAAGGAGAACTGTAGTGAGAGGTAGATGGAGGCTGCCATATTGATTTCCTTTGAAGCAATACCAGTTGTCTGGCATCCCTGCAGAGCTATTTGCCTGCAGTAGTGTGAATCACACCAGAAACAAGCATGCACCTAATCTTGTCAGATCGGTCAAAAATGGCAGAAACACCTGGTATGTTGCATGTTTGTTCAGGGTCTAGGGCTATAAGTATTAGAGGCAGAGGATCAGCAGTATAGCCATTCAACTAGTATTGTTCAAAAGGAAATCAATATGGCAGCCTCCATATACCTCTCACTACAGTTCTCCTTTAAATGTCAGATGCCTTCCCTTGCTTGTATTAGTAGAGGCAGCTACAGGCTCGCCAGAGGATGAGCAATAACATGGGGTGATATTAAAGGGGCACTACAGCCTTTTTTACATCCTTTTTCGGGAATATCTTTATAAAGAATAAAAGCCTTGTTGAGAATCCCCTATGAAGAGATGGACTAGTTCAAAACCCGTCACTTCTGTCAGACTTCTACTACCTACAGTAAGTGACAGAAACATAGGAGAAAAGTAATTTATGGCTCATTTTACTCTGGAAAAAATGTACTTCTTATTTGTATATGTTTGCACATATTTTAAATTTTACAGTTTTTCGCTGTAGTGCCCCTATAAATCAAGAGAATAAGAAACAGAATTTTGGTTAGGTACAATCTCCCCAGAAGGGAGTCTAAATCAATCTCCAACTCACAAACACAGCATATGATTAGTATATTAATATTATTATTATTACTATGCAGATGTAGCACACCTGTAAATGTAGCTGAGTTAGATGGGTCCTGCTCTTGTCCAACTCTGGTGACTCTCACAACTTCCAGTGATACACATGAACCAGCAGTATAATGCTAAGCAATTTTATTGGATCCGGAGACCCAGTAATAAAGATAAAATTAACAATTTACCTTCTAGTAATATGTTCTAACAGATAGGACCTAGCAACTGATTCACAGTTATGGCAATAATGGAATACCAACAGTTGCTTGCAAAGGAATGCAATAGGGAATGACACCTCCAAAGTCTCTGGGAAGGGTTTGGCCCAAAGAAGCACCAGAAATCCCCCCTCAGTTACTGCGTACTGATCCCCCAAACGAACTTCCTGGTCGGGGTGGTCGCAGCTGTCTGCGTAGGTGCTGTCCGGCAGATGCGCGCCCTTGATCGTGCGCCCGCAGCTTGGAGCACTCTGGTCAGGTGCACAAATTGATCAAGGACGCGCATCTGCAGGGGAGCACTTGAGCATTCAGCCGCGACCACCCAGACCAGGAAGTATGTTCGGTGGATTAGTACGGGGTACGGGAGGGGGGCGGAGGAGAACAGGGGGGGGGGGAACAGTGGGCATAAGGAGAGTCCACTACATATGCCTGCTCCCTACGTTTTTAAATTGTTTTTTGTACTAAGGTATCCTTTAAAGGCCCCATTTGCAGGGTCAGATTTGTACTCTTTACCGCCCAAGGCCACTGTCAACAGCTGCCCCCTCTAGTATAGGTAGCCAGATAACCCTTTCCTCCCCCTCCTCCAGTTTAGGTAGCCTGATGATTCCCCCCGTTCCCTCCAGTATAAGAAGACAGATGACCTTCCCCCCCCCCTTCTGTATAGATAGCCTGATGACCCACCTCCCTTCAGTATAGGTAGCCAGGTGACCCTTCCCTCCCCACCACACTATAGCCTGATTCCCACCCACCCTTGATCCTGTGGTGCCCTAGGCCATGGCCTATGTGGCCTTGCCTTAAATCCAGCCCTGCCCATTTGTAAATAAATAATTGGATACAAACCTAAACAGTAAGGTCATTTTATTAACATTCAGTCACAAAATGACTTGTGTAGCTCTCATACATGTTACAGCAATTGTCCCCACCAAAGGTGAATCTCATTTGGAAGCAGACCTATCCCGTGTGTAAGAGATTCAAAAGATAAGTTGAGTTTTGTGCTTGATACTTTTTATCTGCGCTGACAGTAATTTCTTGCAGGATGTCCTTCTGGGAACATAACTTCCCTTCTGCAGTCACACTGATTTACCTTCCTGTCACAAAAGTAAGAACACATTCTGCTGCTTAATGTGAGAATGCTGGTGCTAGCAAATAACCACGGACACATAAATAAGATCTGACTAATGAGAGAGTTTGGGAAGGGTAGAAGAATGCTGTAAGGAGGGTGAGAGAGGTGAAAGCAGAGCAGGATCATCCACCAGGCAACCTAGGCAGGTGCCTGGGGCTTAACGGGTGTCAAGGGGCCCACTAGGCACCATCTCTAAGTTTTTTTGTTTTTTTTTTAACTTTCTTGGGGCTTCCAACCCCACGTAGTCTGTAAAGCACTTTGTGTCATTATGGTCCCCTCCATTGTGCCGTTGCCCACTCCAGTAAAGTCTGGGATTGGTTGAGTAGCGGACTACTGCATATGCATGACCCCGCCCGCTCACCTCTTCCATCCCACTCACATGCCCAGGAGTGTTCTGCGCATGCACAGTTACAAATGCACATGTGCAGAATTCTCCCTGCTATGGGACCATGCATGAGGATCCAGCAGCCCGTGGCTCGACCAGGTTGCGGACTAACAGGGCTGATAGTGGAACAACAGATTGCATTGTATTGTCTTCCCTATCTAGTGTACAGCAGTGCATAATATGCTATCGCTTTCTAAATAAAGTTTAATAATAATACTGTAAAATTTGTGTTTCTGAGTCTAAAGCCTCATACCGCAACGAGCCAGAAAGATGGATCCAGCGACCTCTCCCTCATGACGAGCGTACAGCGATTCATCTTCCTGCCAGCGGGTATGTGCGACGTGTTACACGACGGGTGCGAACAGGAAGTCAAGCGATCTCGGTACTGTGCGCAGTGTCGTTGGGGATCTTAACTACTTTACCCCCAGCGGTACAGATTTCTCCGTCCCTTTTTCCACCCTGATACCACCAAGGGACGGAGAAATCCATACCTGATGCCGCTCCCGTCGCTGTCCGCGCTCCAGCTCGCCCGTCCGCGCCGCCCCCGCACTCGTGCACGCCGCCGCCCGCTCGCCCGAAGATCAATGAACGGGAAAAACCTTTCCCGTTCGTTGATCTCTTCCCCCCGCAATGATCAGCTGCTTCTATGAGAAGCAGCGATCATTGTGAGAAAAAAACAGTGTCCCAGCCTCCTAACCCTTCCTGCAAGCGTACTTCCTGTATGCTTGCAGGACGCATAAACAAAAAGTTACTGTGGCCATCTTGTGGCCAAATAGTAAAACTACACCCTAATGCATTTTTCATATACAAATACATTACTTTTACACTAAAAATTAACTAATTACCTCCTACACTCCCCAATTTTTTTTTTTTGTAATTAAATTTTTTTTTAAAAAATTACAATTAAAAAAATACATAAATAGTTACCTTAGGGACTGAACTTTTTAAATATTTATGTCAAGAGGGTATAACACTGTTACTTTATAAACTTTGGGCTTGTAATTAGGGATGGACGCAAAACTGAAAAAAATGTACCTTTATTTCCAAATAAAATATTGGCGCCAAACATTGTGATAGGGACATAATTTAAACGGTTTTATAACCGGGACAAAAGGG
This sequence comes from Hyperolius riggenbachi, assembly GCF_040937935.1. NCBI lineage: Eukaryota > Metazoa > Chordata > Amphibia > Anura > Hyperoliidae > Hyperolius > Hyperolius riggenbachi. The sequence continues at coordinate 453,438,557 of NC_090648.1, read as the reverse complement.
AAAATACATTTTACAGTAGCATGCATTATTTAAAAACTATAAAGGCCGAAAACTGAAAAAGAATTTTTTCCCCACATTTTTCCTATTTTCCCATTAAAACACATTTGAAATAAAATTATTGTTGGCATAATGTCCCACCTAAAGAAAGCCTAATTGGTGGCGAAAATAACAAAATATAGTTCATTTCATTGTGATAAGTAATGATAAAGTTATAGACGAATGAATGGAAGGAACGCTGAAAGGTGAAAATTGCTCTGGTGCTCAAGGGGAAAAACCCCTCAGTTGTGCAGTGGTTAAAGATCTGCCGTGACTGTTTTTTATCGCCACGTGACTCTTCTAAGCGATGTTTGCGTGATCGTGCGCTTGCACCCACATCGCAACATTGCGTAAACTACCACTCATTGCTCAAAAAAACACCGGTTGGTGGTAAAATTATCGGTAAAATCACGACATGGCTACGTAGCTTTATAAATACCTATTTGCAAATCTCTTTACAGCCTGGTGAAATTGTATTTTATTTTACTTTGAAATAACGTAGAAAGGGGTTAGAACATTGTTCCGGTGTGTACTGCTGTCTTTTTGCCCTATCTGAAATCATTTCTTCACTTCCTCTCCTGCCAGCAAGAGTGGAGAAAAGTTACAATCTCCATCGAGTTTTTATTGCTGTCTCTCATTTCCTGTCTTGGGCACTAGCAGGGTTCACATTAAGACATAGAGGCCAGTCGAGGTCAGGAGACGTGAAGGGAGGAAAAGTCACCCCAAATGGGACACATATAGCCTCAATTCACTAAGCTTTATCAAACACGTTACCAAACATTTGATAATTTACCTCATGGGTAAAATCTCATTTTGAATTCACTAAGGTGTTACAGATTTATTGAAGGTTTTATCGATAAAACATTCGATAAATATATAACATCTTAGTGAATTAAAAATTAGATTTTACCCATGAGGTAAATTATCAAATGTTCGGTAAAGTGATAAAGCTTAGTGAATTGAGGCCATAGACAACAGTAAATCTCAAAATGGTTCGTACCTCTTTTCTATCATTGAAAACGAAATACAATTTTTATTTATGGAGCTAACTTTTTAGGTATATTATGAATTATTATTTTTGTTATTGTTGCTGTTTTTGTTATTGTTGTCATTATTATTATTTTTATTGTTTTCAGCAGAACATTATGGAGTATCTTGTAAAATCTCCATCATTAACTATCATTTGGCACTGCTCTGTGCTCAGTGAGATAGAGAGAAAGAATTGCAGAGGAACTATAGTGAAAATAACTTAATGAATGAAATTGCTTATTTTGTTTATAACATTAATTTAACCTTCCTGGCGATGCCAATAGTGAGTATAAGACCCAGATGTATACCGGTAGGTAGAAGATGTGCAGCCAGGTATAGTTAGCCAGGTATAGTTAGCCAGGTATACAGTAGTTAGCCAGGTATAGTTAGCCAGGTATAGGTAGCCAGATGTATAGTTAGCCAGATGTATAGTTAGCCAGGTATATAGTGAGCCAGATGTTTAGCCAGGTATATAGTGAGCCAGGTGTGTAGCCAGGTATATAGTGAGCCAGGTGTTTAGCCAGGTATATAGTGAGCCAGGTGTTTAGCCAGATTTATAGGTAGCCAGATGTCCCCCTCCCGATCCTCCCCCCCCTCCTAGCACGCTGTGGGTAGCGATCTGTGCTACCCACAGCGTGCATAACAAGCACACCCTAGGGAATCCCTGGGCAGCCAGCGGGGCAAAGAATGTGCGGGGGTTCCCCCTTGTATGTGGAGGCTGTGCTGATGGGGGATCCCCCTCTGTGCGGGTGGGGGGATCCCCCTTCTATTGTGGCTGGGCGGGGGATCCCCCTCTGTGTGGGTGGTAGTGTTGGGCGAACACCTGGATGTTCGGGTTCGGGAAAGTTCGCCGAACATGGCCGCAATGTTCGGCATGTTCGGGCCGAACCCCCAACTCCCTGAACATCCCGCTTTTGGGGGCCCTATGGGGTCGCAGGCATAAGGGGGGAGCATGCCCCGATCGCGGGGGGGGGGGGTCGGAAATTCCCCCCACCCCCTCCGCTAGCGCTCCCCCCTCTGCCCGCTTCCCCATACAAAAGTTTCAGGAAGTACCGGTCCGGTGGTAGTGGGTGGCTGGCAGTGGGCGGCACTGTGAAGTGAGTGACTGAGGAGGAGGAGTCCGGAGAGTGACGCGTTGAGGGAGGCCGGGCAGCGGGCGGTTCAGCAGTAGTACGGTACTACTGCTGAACCGCCCGCTGCCCGGCCTCCCTCAACGCGTCACTCTCCGGACTCCTCCTCCTCAGTCACTCACTTCACAGTGCCGCCCACTGCCAGCCACCCACTACCACCGGACCGGTACTTCCTGAAACTTTTGTATGGGGAAGCGGGCAGAGGGGGGAGCGCTAGCGGAGGGGGTGGGGGGAATTTCCGACACCCCCTCCCGCGATCGGGGCATGCTCCCCCCTTATGCCTGCGACCCCATAGGGGGGCAGTATTCGGCCGAACAGGGCCCTGTTTGGCCGAACAGGGGCCCTGTTCGGCGGCCAATTAGTAGTTCGGGGCGAACCCGAACTTAAAAGGCCGAACACCATCAGGTGTTCGGCCGAACTCGAACATCACCCGAACAGGGTGATGTTCTGCAGAACCCGAACAGTGGCGAACACTGTTCGCCCAACACTGGTGGGTGGGGGGATCCCCCTTCTATTGTGGCTGGGCAGGGGATCCCCCTCTGTGCGGGTAGGGGGATCCCCCTTCTATTGTGGCTGTGCGGGTGGCCTATCCCCCTCCTCCCCCCTCCCTTCCGATCTCCCCCCTCCCGATCTCCCCCCCCCCCTCTAAGCCTGTTGAGTAAATAGATGTACTCACCCGAGGGCTTTCTCCAGCGACGGCAGCAGCACTTCCTCCTCCGAAGTCTCGTTCTCTGTACAGTTACATTACGAGGCTTGGTGACGTCAAGCCCTTAGGAGGATAATCTGGCCTCCAGTCCATGATAAGTATGGTCACTCTCTCTGGATTTCTAAGATAGAAAGGACCCAGAGTATCCATACCAAGGGGATATATAGTTTCCTGGCTAGTGTACTTCCAGCGTAAGGGGTTACTGTTTTATTATTATAGAGAATGCATTCGGAATACAATTTTCTTGTGAATGTCTTTATCTTGTAGAAGTTCCAGGAGAGTAACTAAAAGTGTTCATTTTTGTTTGGACCATCACTTTGAAAACCTCTGATATTTTTTTCTGGGTGTAAATAGATGCTTTCTTTTGTAATGCCTCAATACTTGAATAAAGCAATAAACATTTGTGATGTTCGTAAAGCTGACATCCGCCTCTGGCCGCCCCGTTACCTCTGAAGTGCTGAACTCCTGCTTCTGCTGGAGGAATCCCAGAGCGTATGGGCGAAGGAGACAGTTTCCTCATTATCACAGCCTGAGCTTCACATGTAATTATTCCGAGTGGAGATGAGTTTGTGTAAAGGTGATTTGAAGGGTGCCAGAGGGTCTGGGCAAGTGAAACGTGCTGTCCGTGGAATCTCATTAGCATGGATCATGTTGTGGAAGTGTCTGAATTGTATTGTTTTTCTCCCTTTCTCTCTCCCTGGTGAGTGCTCCACAGAGATACCTACCAGGAACTCTGCCAGATGAGCCCCCGCCCAGGCTGTTATTTGGCAGGTGAATACAGCAGTGTCTGTTCTTCTGTCCTCATTGTAGACCTCAGCAATGTAGAATTCAGCAGAGTAACAACAAATCACACCTTCTTGACCCCGGTTTTTGTTTATAAAATCTATTAATTTTTTAAACTTCAACAAGACATGCCTGATACCTAGAGATGAGATGTTCTGTGCCCAGGGGAGCCAAACTTTTTCAAAATGAGGGTTCCTATTAGCCAGATTAGCTTTGATGTTTTCATTAATCATGTATTCAACTTAGGACATTTGTGTAAGATGGGAATTTTTTGAGCCATTGTGAGGCTATATACATCTTGGTGGCATTCACAATGAATTGTATAAGCTTGTGCTTTACATGGGACATTTTTTCACTAGACAAATGGTCAGGTCTAGTCTGAGATGAAGCATTACATTTTTATCAATCAGGAGGGTTATCTTGGCCACCACAGGGCAGGACCACCAAGTATGATACATAGAACTGGTGTTCTGGCATTCCCGGAAACAGAAGATAGGTTTGTCAGCTGAGATCTGATGCAGTCTCTCAGGCACCATGTAGGACCTATGTAACAGGTGTATGGAAACCTCCAGTTCAGTTACATACAAACTACCTAGACAGGGTGTCAAAGCACTGTTGCCATTGTTCTTCATCCAATGTTACATGACAGTACTTTTCCCATTTAGTCTGGAATGGAAGTTTGGAGTCCTGGGCTCCCACATTCAAATCTAAATAGAGGGATGATAATGTTGCTTTGCATAAGGGGGTCAGTCAGGCAAAGGATCTCAAACAAGGTGGTTTTGATTTCTTGGGCAACCTTAGGTAGGGAGAGAACCTAATGGAACAACTGGTGAGCTCTGAAGAACTCAGACGCTGACACTAGAAACTGGTCCATAAAGGTTTGTTTGGAACATATCTTGCCATTCCTTAAAGTGGTCTGAAACTCTGACATAACATTCAATAAAAATGGGTTTCCCTACTTTTTATTACCCATACAGTTATCATATTTGCTTTTGTTTGTAAAAGAAAAAATGGGGTAGGGAGCGAGAGCCCTTGATGGTGTAGTATGTTAGATGTTCAAAATAATAAATAGGTAAAGGATGGTACTCACAAAGAAGGGTTACGGCCAAGGTAACCACTGTGATCGCAGGTGGGGAGATTAGACCCGACCCTACTCGGGTGAAAATTCGCTTTCACCCCTCCACTAAGGGTGGACTAATAAATGTACAGTAGAGGATATAACAGAGACGCCAACAAATAATAAAATATCTAAAAACCGTTTGAAAATGGAGGTAGTGGTGGACTTACCTCCCACAGCAGACTCACGCAAGTTAATTAAACAGCTAGCTTTTTATTTACAGCTCTTGGAGCTGTGAATAAAAAGCTTGCTGTTTAATTGACTTGCCTGAGTCTGCTGTGGGAGGTAAGTCCACCACTATCTCCCATTTTTAAACAGTGTTTAGATATTTTATTATTTTTTGGTGCCTCTGTTATATCCTCTACTGTAAATATTTGCATTTGTGCACAAGTAATATTGTCCATGTACAAATTACAAGTTCCCAAAGTACAGTTTATTTGCTCTGAAAGCTTCCATTGCATTTTATTCAAGCAGCTTTTTATGATATATTAAAATCTTTTATTGAGCTCTTCTGAACGGTGTGCATGCTAGAAGCACAGACAGACCCTTCTGAGAGCAGCTACGAATGTAAATAATGAGGAATGTAAACAAAACAATGTTATCTACTCTTCGGATGCGGTTTATAAGCTGAAGGGGCTTTCCAGTGCAGGAAAAAGTGTTGTGTTTAACTGTTTGAATAATGTCCTGCTTAAAAAAATGTGCTAGTAGGTTTAAGGCTGTAAGGAATCTTTTAGAGCAAAGAAGAAATGCTGAGTTTCAGACCACCTTAAAGTGAACCAGAGACGAAGCACCCTCAGGTATTTTACCATATATATCAGTGGGAACATTAGAGAAAACACCTACCCTGCTCTCTGTTTCATTCTTCACTGCTCAGGTGGTGCCTAACCCTAACCACCCCCCATGGGGTTGCCTAAAACTAACTGCCGCCCGGTAGGTGCCTAATCACTCCCCCTGGTGGTGCCTAACCCTAACCACTCCCTCTGCAGAAACATCCTTTTACACAAGTAACGATAACATCTTTGATAATGTCAAATCTGTAAATATAAACAAAATAATATGACAAGAAAATATAACGTTGCAATCTTCTAAAATGATAACATACTTCAAAAACTATAATGTTCTAATGTTGTTAATGATATTCATCACAGCGCCCTTTTTTCTGCTGTTTTTGCCATATTAACGATAATTGCATTAAAGTCTATGGCGGCGCCATACCTTTTCCATGGGGGAATACTCATTTTCAGGGTACAGAATAGATAAGAGCAAAATTATTCACAAGGCAATTCTAGGCAGTTGCATAGGGCCTGGACAGAGTCTAGGGGCCTGGCAGATGCTAGCCCTCACCAAATGTTACTAAAAACCCAAGGTGATCATCAGCAATGAACAAAACCTGCTAACTTGCCTAGGGCCCCATTTCATCTTAAAGTGGATCCGAAAAACGTTTACTCATTGCATAATTGTGTTCCTTTCATATAGTTTATAGGGCATTCCTCAAGCCAAATACTTTTTCTGTTTTGTTTTAATACGCTTATTCCCTATAAACTAAAAAAGCATCAACCACAGCTCCTTTTGTGCCTTGGCACTGTAGCAAGGGCTCAGTGGCGTAGCTAAGGAGCTGTGGGCCCCGATGCAAGTTTTACATGGGGCCCCCCAAGCACTCTATACATAACAATTGATACGGTGCACCAAAACCTGCCAATGGCAACTACAGTATCAGAGGAGCAAGAAGGGGATGGGGAACAGTTTGTTAATGATAACCAATATTAAAAGTATCTATAGAAGTGATTATTATGAGCACAGTACCAATAGGGAGCTAATACTGTAGTTGTGGGAGGGCCCCTCGGGGCCCCTCTGGCCCAAGGGCCCCGATGCGGTCGCTACCTCTGCACCCCCTATTGCTACGCCCCTGCAAGGGCTTATGGGAGCTCAGTCTGGGCAGGAGGAGGAGGAGGATACTAGCCATTGATTTCAGAGGCAGAGGGGAGGAGGAGAGGGGACTGAATTTACACACAGGCAAGCTGATAGCATCTCCAGCCCTCAGTCTATGACAATGTGACAAACAGAACATGGCTGCCCTCATTGTATCACAGGAATAAATAATCATAAACTTTTGAAGCTGTTTGCAGCTAGATATGCTGTGTAAACTATCTAAACTTTAGATAAGATGTATAGACAAGTTACTTGTTATAGTTAGTTTTTCATCTCGGATCCGCTTTAAACCTTTTCCGATGTTATGTAATGGATGACATACACACATAAGCATACCTTCAAGTTTTTAAAGAGCACCCAAAGTGTGCTCAAAATTAGAGCTTTTATGAAGGCTGGGCCATCTCTGTGGCCACATCCCGACACTTCTCCATCTATGACTTACATTTTTCATGAAAATGTACCTTTTCATGCCATTTTTAGATGCCGGTAGAAAAAGTTTACCAGAACGTGTAACTTTTAAAGTGTTACCAATTAAATAATTTAGGTGTTGAACATAAAGTTTTCACACTTATCTCAGTTAAGCAGCACATTTAGTTGCCCAGAATTCTACAACAAATATGCAAGAGAGACAGCAGAGATAGAAATAGGGACATGTGGATTTGGCTTCAAACCACCGACCATCTCTCTGAAAAAAGAGACAGCTGTGAGTTATTTATAAACGTATTTATGTTTCATGAGCTGAAGTATACCTGTGGTAGGTTACAGTAAAAAAAAAAAACGTAGCACTTAATAGAAACCAGAGATGAACACTTTGGCACAAAATAAACATATCTCCCTCCATCCTCCCCCCTATTATTTAGTGGGCTGTGTGCAAAATCAAATCACCATTTCTAAAACCATCTTATGACTAACAAATATAGATTAAAAAAAAGGTTTTCAATATATCCTTACATTAGCAGCTCCTCCCATCTCATCACAGCTCTCTGTGATGCTGTGAATATACAGAACAGGAAAGCAGAGCCAGAAGGGTGCAGGCCTGGACTTGAAAAAACATCAGAGAAGACAGACTCAGCTATAATGATTCCTGAGTAAAGCCAGACTGAATGCTCACTCAGGGATTTTCATAAACAGAAGAGAGGGAGCACCGTTTCCAAAAAAGAGTATGCAGCGTGCCCAAGGTCTCTCCCCAGTACCTCCTGGGAAGTGCAGTCCAGATAAAACAGAAAGGACCGGCACCGCTGTCTTGTATCAAAGCTCTTTTAATAGCACCAAAGTGGCAGCAGTGACAGACTGCTGTTTCAGTTTACACCTTTATCAAACTGCTCAAAGCCATAAAAGGTTTTATGGCTTTGAGCAGTTTGATAAAGGTGTAAACTGAAACAGCAGTCTGTCACTGCTGCCACTTTGGTGCTATTAAAAGAGCTTTGATACAAGACAGCGGTGCCACTCAGGGATTTTAGCAGGGCTGATAACAAGCAGGCTGAGCAGTGAAGGATGAAACAGAGAGCAGGGTAGGTGTTTTCTCGAATGTTCCCATTGATATATATGGTAAAATACATGCGGGTGCTTCATCTCTGGTTCACTTTAAGCTTTGTGTGGACCCCCGGAACATGTCTGACCAGAGCACTCTCCACCGCGAAGAAGCATGGCCCTACTGCACCTGCATGAGTACAGCCATGCCGGTGCTGTATAACAAAGTCTCTCCTACTCGAGCCACTCCGTGCGACTATGCAATGCAGTATGGCAAAACTAATGCACAAATGGGATAGGAGCGCGGTCATGATCTCAAAGAAGGTCCCCTTCAGCGGAGGTGGTCTCCAGGAGGACATGGGAAGCCTCTGGATAATCGTCGGCTGTCATCATGACGACAGGCAGCGAACTCACCAGAGGGATCCAGACTCCTCAAGAACAGGAAGGAGAATGGCTGCCGGCAACTGGATCCCGGTCGGGGGAGGTGAGTTGAAATGCCTGCTGCACGCTATGCTCTGCAGTAACTTTGCGGTGGCTGCCACAAGTCAGGCTCGGGGTTACCTCTTTGAGCTGCGGATTTCCAGCCCGAGCCTGACTCATGGTTACCTCTAAAGAGGTATATGTGTAAAGTCACTCCTTCAATTTTCATGTCCTGTATAATTAGTGGTATTCCCTCCTACAAATGTACTGTAATAGTACACAAGCCCCTGTATACAGTTCCCGCTTTTTAATCATTTATTTTATTTTGTATTACTTTTCCTTGGGATACATCCTGTAATAAATTACCTTTGAATAGTGGTAATCATTAACAAACCAATACTCTTCCTCAAATTACCTCTCTCTCACACAGTGGTTGTCCTTGGAAATCTGATTTTGGTGTTCTTTATCTTTTAATAACAAGGTGATTTATTGAATTGGAAAGTCACGTAGTACAGAAAACAATCAAATAATTTACAGTATGGTAAAATTACAGTGGTTAGACATCAACAATACAGCTTATCTTACATGAGAAGTTACATAATTGCAAACTATGGCACCCTTGAAAACAGTTGGTGTATTGCAAAGAGCAGCCTGTATATAATGTGAGGAACACCAGGTGAGGTTTGTACTCCGTAAGGCTCTTGGTTTTTCCATTTGCCCCAGATCTTTAGGACTTTTTGGGGTCTACCTCTATCAGCATATATCAAGCTCTTGTAAGGGAAGTGTCTGTTGACCAGAGCTTTCCATTCTTGTATCGTAGGGATTCTAGGGGATAGCCAATGTGTGGCGATCAGCAGACTTGCCGCATATGTAGTTTCTGACATAAGATAAGCAAACAACAAAGGATCCTGTACAGGGGCGTAACTAGAAATCACCTGGCCCCCCGCAAAATTTTGGATGCCCCCCCTCACATACACACACGCAGTCATTAGAACAATTGCGCAGAGAACAGAAAGCTTTTTCTCTCCACGCCTGGATTCCTCAAGCATCACTACATTACACAACACTTGGTGAGGGGTAGAAAGACCCTGCTGAACACTGAATAGGAACTCTCTACAAGTCTTTGGGCCTGATTCACAAAGCGGTGCTAACAGTTAGCACGCTAGTGAAAAGCCCTTTATCACGCCTAAACATTTTTAAGCTCATCAAGAGCCTTCTACGAGTCCTGGTCATCCAGGTGTGTAACAATAGACCCTGCAAGGAATGCAGAGGGGCCCAGAAGCCGCAGGGGGCCCCATGGGGGTAGAAGTTTCTCTTCCTTGTGCTGAGAGACTGACAGCTAAGGACATGATGAGAAAAAGCTTTCTGCTCTCTGCAAAATTGTTCTAATGACTGCCTCTGCTCAGCCACTGATAAGGAATCATACACAGTTTTGCAGAGAAAAATTTGTAGATAGTCCCTTTTCAGTGTTCAGCAGGGTCTTGTGTAGAGTGAGTGTAATATGAAGCTGAGGCTGATTGACTACACCGGGATAAGGCAAGTATCACACCTTATCAAAGATATCAAAAGTTATCACACGTTATCAAAGTTAACACGCCTTATCAGAGTAGCATAGCGAGCGCTACGAACCCGCAGGGGCTCAGGGCAGGACGAGTGCCATTGCCAATTAGCAGGCATAAGTTCGTAGTGCTCGCTATGCTACTCTCATAAGGCATGTTAACTTTGATAAGGTGTGATAACTTTTGATATCGTGTGATATCTTTGATAAGGTGTGATATTTGTCTTATCACGGTTTAGTGAATCAAGCCCCATGTGTGTCTGTAGGTGTGAAAACATGCACATTTTAACACAGAAGCTAATGTAATTGATTTAGAAAATGTGTGCAGTGTTTCACTGCTGTCTGCTTTATCTGCATGGGGGAAACATATTCAAGAATACACTAGCCAATTGAATAAAATTGGTTCTCAGCTTACCTGTGCAGAAAGCAGAGGGGGGCCTATCCAAAGTTTTGCAGGGGGGCCCAGTGATTTCTAATCACGCCCCTGTAGTCTTCCACAGAATTTTGCTCTGCAGTCCACCTCTCTCTTGAAGTGCATGGGTGTAGCAATCACCCCTGCAACCCCTACCATCGCAGGGGGGCCCAGAGGCTTCTAGATGTTGCTTCACAGCAGAACACTCTCTGCTACCATTCGCCGGCTCCCAATCACGTAACCTGCATGGTGTTCGGGAACCAAGGGGGCTCCATTATATCGTTTTTGCAGGGCGGAGGGGGGGGGGGGCTATTAAAGAGTACCTAATACACCTAATAATAATTTAGATTTAGAAAAAATCAGCTTGAGATGATCACAGTAAATAAAATGGCATTTTTGGAAGGAGGTCATGATAAGAGCCTATACGGAGAATCCCCTATGGAGAGATGGACTAGCCCAAAATCGGTAATGTCAAATTTCTACTACTCACTATAAGGGACAGCAACATAGGAGAAAAGTAATTTATGGCTCATTTTACTCTGGAAGAAACCTACAGTACTTCTTATTTATATGTGTTTACATATTTTTTAAATGTTAAGATTTTTGGTCCTTTAAATGTGGAAAACAGGCATTGGAAGAGAACTTTTTTTTTCCCCATATGTAATTGCAAGTATTTTCATTTAGATAGATACGTGCAGTCTGTGCAAAGTGGTGTCGTGTGGGTGGGCATGCTGCTTACAGGTGGTCTACCCCCGAAACCTCCAATCACAGGTTTTTAAGGCTTTTAATATGATTTGGGGATTGATTCAGTAAACGGTGCTAACCCAGTTAGCACGCCTAAAGACTTTGGGCGTGATAACTAGGGTGCTAACTGGGTCAACACCATTTACTAAATTTTCATCGCGCACAAAGTCCCACACTAAAAACTTTGCGTGCTCACAGCGCGGTGTGCGCGAAATGTTGCATCGCGTTGCGACGAAAACGGTGCGTTGATGCGCCTATAAGGTCGCATTGCGTGCGACTTTAACATCACATGGTGCGCCTACAAGGTCGCACCCAATGCGACCTTGTAGGCGCATCGGGTGCGCTGTCTTCGCGGTGCGCGCGCAAAGTTTTGCGTGCGGGACTGTGCGCGCGATGTGAATTTAGTAAAGGGTGCTAACCCAGTTAGCACCCTAGTTATCATGCCTAAAGTCTTTAGATGTGAATTTATCATGCCTAAACTAACTTTAGGCATGATATAGGGCTTTTCACAGGCGTGCTAACACTTAGCACGGTTTACTGAATCGAGCCCTTAGTGTGATATAATGGGCTTGATTCAGAAAAGGGTGCTAAGTGTTAGCACGCCAGTGAAAAGCCACTTTGCATGTGCAAACATGCTTTGCACGTGCTAACTAGGGTGCTAAGTAGTTAGCACATGCAAACTACTTAGCACCGTAGTAGTTAGCACATGTAAACTACTTAGCACCGTAGTTAGCACATGCAAACTACTTATCCAAAGCCTTTAGGCGTGCTGCTAACTGGGTTAGCACTGTTTACTGAATCTGGCCCATTGTATGTTTAATAAAGTATTTCAGCAAGTTGTTTAATTGTACCGATTGTGGCCAGAACCATTTTTTCTTTGCTTTTTTTTGTGCACACAGTCTTAAAGTAAGCCTGAATTGAAAATAAACTGATAAAAGTTGTATCTATAGAATCTCATTAAGACTTTCCAGGGATTGCATATTTTATTTTGGAGTTAATATTTTAGGTTTGAATATTTAATAGTCTCTGTGGCATCTCCTGCTGTCTTTATTTTTATTCAGCTCTGCTGCAGAGTCACAGTGACATATTTATCTTATTCCCTCTTTCCCGCTGTCAGAAATGTTTGGCGCAGCCAACCACAAGTTTATTTTACCTTTATTAAGTTATCAGGGAGAATTGTGCTACAGTCCAGTTTATTTAGACAATTATGCAGAAAGTGTGATTTATAGTCCTGGCTTATAAACCTTTGCAGTGAAAATAAAGATAAGGGATGTGGCAGCAAGTTTAAAAGGAACCTGAGGCGTGAGACCTAAGGAAGCTGCCATATGTATTTCCTTTTAAACAATACCAGTTGCCTGGCTGTCGTGCTGATCTTTCTGGTCAGTAGGGTCTCCCTTGGTGGTGCCTAACCCTAAGATCCCAATTGTGGTGCCTAACCCTAAGGCCCCTCCTGGTGGTGCCTAACTCTAAGACCCCACTGATGGTGCCTAACCCTAAGATCCCAATGGTGGTGCATAACCCTAAGACCCCCCCCCCCCCCGGTGATGCCTTACCCTAAGACCCCCCATGGTGATGCATAAACCTAAGACCCCTACTGGTCGTGCCGAACTCTAAGCCCCCCATGTGATGAAAAAAGCTATAAAAAGGTACCCTTTTTTAGCCAAAACAAAATCTCGGGTGCCCTTTTCACTACCTTATAGCCATGCTTTGCAGCAAATAACATTGAAGTCTATGGAGGGGCCCTTTTTACACAGATAGCTCAGGTGCCCTCTTCAACTGATACCTTCTTGACTACACAGCACCAACTGCCACTATCTATAACCACACCCCCCAAGAATGCGATTGGCTAAAAGGTTGTTTATTAGTAGATATACACATGCACAGAGGGAGATACTGGTTGCTTGGCAGCTGAAACCAGCCATTATGCTTACCCAAATGACCACTGTCGAGGGGCGGAATTTAGCAACTTCTCTGGGACTACAGTATCAGCCCAAGTACATTAAGTATTTAGGGATTAATTTGACCAAGAACCCCAAACAATTGTACGACTTTAATTATCCAGCCATGTACACCAGATTATCAAGAGACCTAGATATATGGAATACCTACCCATTATCATTACTAGGCAGGATATCTTCAGTCAAAATGACCCTTCTACCGAGACTGCTTTATCTATTTCGAGTACTTCCAATCGACATCAAAAAGGGCCCAGTAAAGCACTTGCAGACACTGATTCAAAAGTTTATCTGGAGAAAGAGGAGGCCGAGGATTAAATACCTAACATTGGCCAAAACTAAAGATTCAGGGGGCCTAAATGCTCCTCTATTGTGGAATTACTATTTGGTTGCCCAATTGGCTCCGATGGCTGCTATAAATGCTAAGAGTATTGCACCACTGTGGGTTGAGCTAGAGTCACAGATGTTATCACCTTTGTCATTACCGGGCATAATGTGGGCCAGGAACATCCCCCTTGCCGTAATTAGGAAATCCTCCCCTATAACTGCCCATTATATGAAGATATGGTCGAACACAAGACTCCCTTATAAATTGCAATCCCCTACCACATGTATGACAGAGATATTTGAGAACCCAGATTTCACCCTGGGGACACAGACACGCTTATTTCGATGGTGGATATCTAGAGGACTTACTACCCTTGCAAGATTTATGTCTGGCTTTAAGATAACTTCACCTAGGTTATTTAGAGATGAACATAATGCTCTTATTGAAGAAGAAGCAAGAATGCAAGCAATATTTAAATTTCTGCAGTCACTAGACCCAAATCAGGAGATTCTCATGTATGTTAACTTCGAGGTAAGATGTAAGTCGACACCCCTGGACAGAGGCCTTATCTCTGACCTGTATTCTACATTATCACAAGCTAACTCAGAGGGTAGATTGAAATTTATGGAGGACTGGGAAAGGGACTTTGACACTACCTTAACTCAAGAAAGATGGGCGCATTGTTGCACCATTCTCACCAAAAACTCACTTTTCTACTCCTCCATTGAAACCTCTATCAAATTATTGCACAGATCATACTACACCCCTGTAAAACTTCATATCTTCTGTCCATCCCATTCTGAGTTGTGTTTTAGACATTGTAATGCCATAGGAGACCTATGGCATACATGGTGGGCCTGCCCGAAGGCCCAGGTGTTCTGGAAGGCTATCTGGAACAAAATTAAACTGGTACTCAACTTAGAAAAGCCGCTACATCCCTCGGTTTTACTCCTAGGAGATAGGCCGGAGGTTGTTTCTCGCCCACAGCATAGATTTATACAGTTTGTGGCAGCTCAAGCAAAGAGGCATATAGGAGTTCAGTGGAAGAATAGATCACTTCATGTGGAAACAGTGTTCCATAGCCTCAATGCAACTATGCTCTCGGAGCATATTAGGGCCAAAAGTTTAGACCACATGGAAGCGTTTGAAAATATCTGGTCACCCTGGATTGACTGGCAGGAAAATCTAGGCCTATCCTATGTATTGCATTCGTTCTAACCCCCTAACCACTTCATCGATATACCTTTAAGTCTTTATAGGATGGCGTCGGCGCGCCCGTGGGGCGCTTGGCAGCAGGTTTGATGTATTGCACCACACACCCATGTTCGTTGTATGTTTCCCTCTTTCATCTTACCCACTTTTTCTTTCCTCTCTTCTGTTTTTCTTCTTCTCCCACTGGTTCGTGCCATTGGCATGATGTGGACATTGTTCCACCCATGGCACAATCTGATACCTAATCCCTCTCTTATCCCCTCTCTCTTTTTATTCTCTCTCTTTTCTCTTTTTCCTCCCCAATCATTCACCCAAAAATTGAGGGAATGCTTAGCTGGAATATATATGTTTTCTGTACTGTATTTATGTGCATTTCCAGTTACGCCTTTTTTATGTATGTACCTGACAAGCTACTGTTATGCAATACCCCATGTGTGGGGTTTATTGATGTTATTCTTTTTGTTTTGTCATGTGCAAAGCTTTAATAAGCACCCTTGAAACGAAACCAGCCATTATTTCCCACAATGCAACAGGGTTCACAAATAGAAAACTATCAGGACCTAGGTCATGACATCACACTGTGGGAGGGGTTTCATCACAATATGAGCCATACAGACCCCCTGATGATTTATTCAAGAAAAAGTTAAGATTTCTCATGGGAAAGAGGGTAACAGCCACTGATTGGGATGAAGTTGAATCCTTGGTTACAGTTCCTCTTTAAGTATCAGTTCACTAAGCGGCTAATGGGCAGTTAGACAGTTTTTTGAAGATAAGTCTTGAAAACATCAGAATTTTTTTAAAGTGAAACTGAAACGAAAAAAAAAAAACTTATGCTATACTGAATTGTATGAGAAGTACAGATAATTAATAGAACATTGTAACATTGCATCATTCTGTCATATTTTCAGTTTACAAACTAAACTCTGTGTTTTAAACTACGAAACAGAGCAGAGCTTATGACCCTTTGAACTCCCCTGCATTAATATCTGAAACTTTATCCAAAGCTGTTTCTTTGACCAGTTGGGTCTGAGAGCTCAGAGAAGCTCTTTTGCATAGATAAAAACGAAATGTTTGTTAACACTTCCCATACTGGAAACAATATGAGACTCTTCCCTGTGCTGCTAATGTTCTGTTTCTTAGCTGTACTATACATACAATTCATTATCTCATAAGTTTATTTTCACTTCAGATTCCCATTAAGTTACCCACTTTTTTCAAAGCGCAGATAACATCCGAGTCTCTTTTTCAGTGTTTTCCACTTCTTGCGAGAAGACGTAGTTCTCCCGTTTCCCTGCAGAGGGTGCCAAGCAAGGTTACAGCTGAGAAGTTTGTTAGTAGATGCTCCTATTTTTTTCTTCCTTTGAAGTCTGTTCACAATCTCTGTGACACCGGTAGCTGCCAACACTTCCCACTGTGTTGTGTAGTTAAGATGAATATAGCTCACACTGCTTCATGGTTCTGATCGACTCCAGACTCTCTGCAAGACCCCTGCGGTGAGCCAACTTATGTTACTTACTGCACTTCAGAGTAATAATCATGTGGCGCTGTAACCTTTGCAACCTGCAAGCGTGATAGAAAGTGCCAACAAACTGCGACACAATCTGTTTCTGCCCATCAGCGCTGTCCGCTATAGCGGCACAGGCTCTGCTTTAGATGTGGTCCGGTACTGCTGTTTGTGTTATACATGAGTATTAGTGGAAGAAATGCATGCTCTGCCTTCTGAGTCTCACACGTCTCTGATCACTCCCAACTCAACTCCAAGCAAAACTTTTCTGCTTTCAGAAAGAGCGAGGGCTGGAAGGAAGCAGTTAAAAGACACCTGAAGTGAGAAAGATATGGTGGCAGCCATAGTTATGTCCTTTTAAAGTGGACCTGAACTCTTGCACAGGACAGAAGAAAAACATAAAGAAATGCATCCTGTGTGTCTTTAGAGAGTTTAGCCTGACTAATTCCCCCTCATCTGTGTCTAATCACAAGTGGTCAGCTGACTGCCACGGCAGTGAGACTATTTTAAAAGCACAGGATGTTAACAATATGTCTACTTCCATGAAAGCAGGAAGTAGATATACTGCAGATTTATTGCAGGATTTGCATCAGCTGTAACAAAGAAATGTTTTTCTTTAAAGGTTATTATGCTGCTGCGTATCTTTTTGAGCAGAGAGGAAGTTTTGGATCTGGTCCTCTTTAGACAATGCACATTGCCTGGCTGTCCTGCTGGCATACAGCAAATGAGGGTGCCAGGAAAAAAGAGCAAGGGGTATAGCTGAATTGTTAAAAAATTGTCTATAAAAAAATGTATTGTTTCTTTATCTGAGATAGAATAATAAATATGTTAAAGTTACGGTATTAAAAAGGGCAATATATCATCTATAACAATTAAAACGAAAATATGTTTACAGTTGTAATGAGCATAGTAAACATTTGTAAATATTATCCATATTTTACTACAACTAAACCTAATCCTACACTCACATGGAACCCTCCCTTGGTGCCCTTGGTGGTGCCTAAACCTAAGACCCTCCTGGTAGTTCCAAACCCTAAGATCCCCCGGTGGTGCTATAACCCTAAGATCCCCCGGTGGTGCCATAACCCTAAGATCCCCCGGTGGTGCCATAACCCTAAGATCCCCCGGTGGTGCCATAACCCTAAGATCCCCCGATGGTGCCAGAACCCTAAGATCCCTTGGTGGTGCCATAACCCTAAGATCCCCCGGTGGTGCCATAACCCTAAGATCCCCCGGTGGTGCCATAACCCTAAGATCCCCCAGTGGTGCCATAACCCTAAGATCCACCGGTGGTGCCATAACCCTAAGATCCCCCGATGGTGCCATAACCCTAAGATCCCTCGGTGGTGCCATAACCCTAAGATCCCCCGGTGGTGCCATAACCCTAAGATCCCCGGTGGTGCCATAACCCTAAGATCGCCCGATGGCGCCAGAACCCTAAGATCCCCCGGTGGTGCCATAACCCTAAGATCCCTCGGTGGTGCCATAACCCTAAGATCCCCCGGTGGTGCTTTACTCTAAAGCCCCCCTTCCTGACACCTAACCATAAACCCCCTTTTTTCGCTGCAAATAACGTTAATACAAAAAGTGATACATTTCTAAGGTAATATATTTTAACTTGCTAATTTACAAAATTATAATTGTCATAGCAGATTTCAAAATTATATTTTTCAAAACACTAACTCTCAAAACAAAAAAATGTGGTTGGACAGGCCTGGTGCCCACATTTTCTGATTTTGTCCTGCTGATCATCTGCCTCTAATACTTTTAACCATGAACCC
Organism: Hyperolius riggenbachi; assembly: GCF_040937935.1. Classification (NCBI taxonomy): domain Eukaryota; kingdom Metazoa; phylum Chordata; class Amphibia; order Anura; family Hyperoliidae; genus Hyperolius; species Hyperolius riggenbachi. The sequence continues at coordinate 453,420,443 of NC_090648.1, read as the reverse complement.
TGAGCAAGCATGCAGATCCGATGTTTCAGACTGAAGTCTGACTGCATTTGTTGCATGTTTGTTTCTAAAATGTGTTTCTGATACTACTTAAATGGACTCCAAGCAGTGCCTGTATGTAAAAGAATACACTTACCTGGGGCGTCTTCCAGCTTCCGGTATGCAGCGAGGTCCCGCGGCATCCTCCTGGGTCCTCTTCAGCCTCCGCTGGCCCCCGCTCAGCGGCGACACCCGCGCATGCGCAGACCTGTCACGCTGGCCGCCGTGATAACGCGAGTCGGCCGCCATGATGACGCATTGCGTCAATAACCAGGAAGACCCGGCCGACACCAGGCCCGGGTGTCGCCGGGTGACGCCGATGACCGGGGGTTGGCGGAAACAGAAGGAGAGGACCCAGGAGGATGCCGCGGGACCTCGCCGCCTACCGGGAGCTGGAAGAAGCCCCAGGTAAGTGTATTCTTTTAAATACGGGCACTCCTCGGAGTCCCTTTTAAGAGACACTGAAGCAAAAAAAAAATGATATAATGAATTAGTTGCGTAGTACGGATAATTACTAGGATATAAGTAGCAAAGAAAATAGTCTCATATTTTTATTTTCAGTTATATAGTTTTTTTGCATCATTCTCTAATATTTGCAGTTTATACACTACTCAGCATTCTAAATGATTTTACAGAGCAGGTTATTGAACTTTTGACCTGTCCTCTGCAGAAAAAAAACAATACAGTGCCAGGCAGGCACTTGAGATAATAAGCTTCAGAAGACAGAGCTCTCTGTGAGTTTGAAAGTCGTGGAGCTCAATGGCTCTTTTGCATAGATAAGAACTGGAGTTTCTTAACTCTTCCTGTACTGGAAACAATATTAGACTTATGGCTCTGCTCCTAATGTTTTATTTCTAAGCTGTACTACACATACAAATCATTATATCATGATTTTTTTTTTTAGGCTTCAGTGTCTCTTTAAGCCAGAAAGATCAGCAGGATGCCAGAAATAAATATGGCAGCTTCCATATTCTTCTCAGTTTAGTTGTCCTAGTTCAGACGCTACTAGGTTCCTGAGGGTTCTGGGAACCAAGTCAGTGTTGAGCTGTGCCAAGTCAAATAAAACGGAAGCAGTAAAAAGAGGCGCATATGGCTAATGGACAAAAAGGGTGCCGCCATAGATTGCAATGCAAAATATCGGCTATGAGTCGCCCGACAGGAAATTTGGGCGCCCGAGAAATAGCGGTTGCAAGGATCGTGTAACAAAAGTTTTTGTTTACAGAATAAGGTTTATTACAAATATCGTTTACAAATTTGTTTTGACTTTGTGTTTTACTTACTGTATATTCCTGCGTATAAGACTACTTTTTAACCTTTGAAAATCTTCTGAAATATACTGTTATATACTGGGTAACACATACAGTACAGCACCAGTATCTGTTCATGCACAGCACCAGTACATGATATTTTTATTTTTATTTGGTGTGCATTGGAAGAGGGGTAGTCTTATACGGCGAGTATATCCCAAACTCTATATTTTAACTGGAAGAGTTGGGGGGGGTCTTCTTATACCCCCAGTCGTCTTATACGCCGGAATATACGGTATTTTTTCATTTTTAAACTCCGCTTTCAGGACTGTAACAAGTAAGATTTCGTTTACACTTATTTTATCACTTTAAAATTTGTTTTCAGACGTGTAATGCTTGAATATCGTTTTCAACCTTATTATATTAGAAATACATCGCTTTTGGTATTAACTTTGTTCTTTAGACTTATAATGCGTCGATATAGTTTTTAGATTTATTATCTTACTTGTATATCGCTTTTAATATTACCGTTATTTTAAGATTTTTAATGCGTACGTGTTTGTAAGGCTATTTATTCTATTATACATGTGTATATATATATATATATATATGCATACACATTAATAATATTATAAATAGAAAAAGGTATATATATATATATATATATATATATATATACCTTTTTCTATTTATAATATTATTAATGTGTACGCAATTTTAAGGCTATTTATTCTATTACAACAACAAAAAATTCTATTCATGTTATTTATAGTGAAGTATTTTTTTAAGGATTAAATATATTATTGTTTATATGTGTGTAAGAGTGTTTGTGCAGTGGGGATGGTTAGGGTTAGGCACCACCAGGGGGGTGGTTAGGGTTAGGCACCACCAGGGGAGATTTAGGCTTAGGCGCCACCAGGGAGGTCTTAGGGTTAGGCATCACCAGGGGGGTCTTAGGGTTAGGTACAACCAGGGGGGTCTTATGGTTAGTCACCACGAGGGCTTTGGTTATTGTTAGGCACCACCAGAGGGGTGGTTAGGGTTAGGCACCACAAGGGGGGTGGTTAGGGTTAGGCACCACCAGGGGGTTGGTTAGGGTTAGGCACCACCAGGGGGGTTAGGGTTAGGCACCACCAGGGGGGTGGTTAGGGTTAGGCACCACCAGTGGGGTGGTTAGGGTTAGGCACCACCAGGGGGGTGGTTAGGGTTAGGCATCACCAGGGGGGTGGTTAGGGTTAGGCACCACCAGTGGGGTGTTTATGGTTAGGCACCACCAGGGGGGTGGTTAGGGTTAGGCACCACAAAGGGGGTGTAGGGGTTAGGCACCACCAGGGGGGTGGTTAGGGTTAGGCACCACAAGGGGGGTGAAGGGTTAGGGATAGGCACAGGGAGGATTCTGTATGAGAGTAGGTTTAGGTATAGTTATAGTACTAGTATTTTAAGGATTAAATATATTATTGTTTATATGTGTGTAAGAGTGTTTGTGCAGTGGGGATGGTTAGGGTTAGGCACCACCAGGGGGGTGGTTAGGGTTAGGCACCACCAGGGGAGATTTAGGCTTAGGCGCCACCAGGGAGGTCTTAGGGTTAGGCATCACCAGGGGGGTCTTAGGGTTAGGTACAACCAGGGGGGTCTTATGGTTAGTCACCACGAGGGCTTTGGTTATTGTTAGGCACCACCAGAGGGGTGGTTAGGGTTAGGCACCACAAGGGGGGTGGTTAGGGTTAGGCACCACCAGGGGGTTGGTTAGGGTTAGGCACCACCAGGGGGGTTAGGGTTAGGCACCACCAGGGGGGTGGTTAGGGTTAGGCACCACCAGTGGGGTGGTTAGGGTTAGGCACCACCAGGGGGGTGGTTAGGGTTAGGCATCACCAGGGGGGTGGTTAGGGTTAGGCACCACCAGTGGGGTGTTTATGGTTAGGCACCACCAGGGGGGTGGTTAGGGTTAGGCACCACAAAGGGGGTGTAGGGGTTAGGCACCACCAGGGGGGTGGTTAGGGTTAGGCACCACAAGGGGGGTGAAGGGTTAGGGATAGGCACAGGGAGGATTCTGTATGAGAGTAGGTTTAGGTATAGTTATAGTACTAGTATTTTAAGGATTAAATATATTATTGTTTATATGTGTGTAAGAGTGTTTGTGCAGTGGGGATGGTTAGGGTTAGGCACCACCAGGGGGGTGGTTAGGGTTAGGCACCACCAGGGGAGATTTAGGCTTAGGCGCCACCAGGGAGATCTTAGGGTTAGACATCACCAGGGGGGTCTTAGGGTTAGGTACAACCAGGGGGGGTTTTATGGTTAGTCACCAACAGGGCTTTGGTTAGGGTTAGGCACCACCAGGGGGGTGGTTAGGGTTAGGCACCACCAGGGGGTTGGTTAGGGTTAGTCACCACCAGGGGGGTTAGGGTTAGGCACCGCCAGGGGGTGGTTAGGGTTAGGCACCACCAGGGGAGTTAGGGTTAGGCACCACCAGGGGGGTGGTTAGGGTTACTTAGGCATCACCAGGGGGGTGTTTAGGGTTAGGCACCACCAGGGGGGTGTTTATGGTTAGGCACCACCAGGGGGGTGGTTAGGGTTAGGCACCACCAGGGGGTTGTAGGGGTTAGGGATAGGCACAGGGAGGATTCTGTATGAGAGTAGGTTTAGGTATAGTTATAGTACTATATTTGTACTACATACAATGTATTAAATTATGTATGTTTACACAAAGGGGGGGGGGGGGAGTCTAGGAATAGGGAGAGATCTGTGTGAGCCTATAGTTAGGTATAATTGCAGTAAAATACCTGTAAAATCTATCATTGTATTATTATGCTTCATACGAGTGTAAATATCGTTTTTTGTTATAGATGCTATTTGTTTTGTTTCATTTCCAATTTCATTTTTTGTTATAGACGGTATTTTGCTGTTTCATTTCAACTTATTGAACCTATTTAGCACTAGATTTTCGTTTATAAGGTTTAAACGAAAAATATTGTTTTGCGTTCGAACTTATAATTTCGGCTATATCCCGCGCCCTTATTTCCAGGTGACCTTTTTTGATGCACGCAAATAAAACAGCGTGGCCTTGTGCCAAAAAGTGGTCATAGTCATGAGTGGGGCCAAATGTACATGAACAAAAAACAATATACAGGATATCACCATTTCATTTGAGTAGCCCGTCTCACCCTAAATAAGTAGAGCATAGCATAATACAAAAGATAAGGGAGCTCAGGGCGAATCACTTAGTCATAACTCAATATCATTTATTAATCAAATTGGTACAAAAAATTACTGACATTTAAAAAATACCCCCATAAAGCAGCTATGGCTAACAAATAGGGCACCGGTACCATATATAGATAATATTCAGTCCTGGAGTGCACTCCTTATAAAGACTATGCTGAGAAATATAGATTATCTTTGGGCCCATTTAGTAGTCCATAGTAACAGTGACTGCTTGATTGAGTGTGGAGTAAGTCTTCATCCTACAACCCGTGTGCTCAATAGAATGCACGCCTCTATACAAATATATATATATATATATATATATATATATATATATATATATATATATATATATATATATATGTGCGCATTACAGACACTAGGAAGTGTCTAACCTCTCAGATCTCCATGTACATGTCGCGGATTATACAGGAAGCACTTAGACTAACTCGCGGATATCCAGTGGCAGATAGCGTTTCTCAATGTCCCCTTACTGCCGTTTGAAGCCGGGGACCGCCGGTTGCCATCACACGCAGTGTGACGCCTACGTACAGTGGGAGAGAGAGGAAGCGCATGGAGGCACGGGGAGGACATGAACTTAGCAGCAATGTAATCTAGGGCAGGGATGATCGTAGTGAGCCAACTACGCTATGCTGGAAATCCGCGTAGTTCCGCAATTACGCTTCGCCAAACTACGAACTACTAAATCAAATTTCAACTACGGATGCATTTCATAAACTACGTGTTAAAATACGAAATTATGCATAGCCCCATGCGGAAAAATTGACACATGAATTCCCCTTTAAATCCTCCTAAATAGTACTCTTGTATGCGTACTTTCCCCCAATGCGTAATTTTATACGCATACAATGAGCAATAATATTCTGGGCATGCACAAGCGAAATTTTGATTGATATGCGGGAAAATAGACGCATTTACCCCATTCGAAGCTTACTTCGCAATACACAAGTCAACTACTCGTAGCGTGCATAAAATACGCATAGCGGTACTTCCCAACGCGTAAATGCATAAGTGTAGTTTTGAAACTTCGCCTACGAACTACGATGCGTAGATGCGAACTATAAATGATTTGCACTGGCTTAGTTTCTGCTCATTCCTGATCTAGGGTACTTTCACAGTGGTGCGTTGCGGTGCAGCATAAGGACCACTTGCAATGCACCACATATAGCATCAATCACAGTGTGGCAGGTGTGTTCCTACATAGAAATATCATAAAAAGGCATTTCACAATAATAGACAGAGTGTCCCCTCACCTGGTTTCTATGTTGGCCTGGGTACTGTGCTCGACTGGCCTGGTAATGATCCTGTGTTGGCTGGCCTGGCAGTGATGTGTGCTGGGTCGGCTGGCAGTGAAGCTGGGCTGGCTGGTGGTGATGTTGGTCTGGTTGGCTGGTGGTGATGCTGATCTAGCTGGCTTGGCTGGATGGTGATTCTGGGCTGGCTGCAATGCTGCCAGGCTGTCTGACGGACTGTGATGTTGCTGGGTTTGGCTGGGCTTGTTGGTAGTGTATGCGGAAGCGTACACAAGACGGAGGCATGCAAAGGGCAGAGCTAGAGATGCATTACACTGACCGCCAGCAGACATCGCATGAGGCTGGGCAGCTAGTGAGGAAAAAAAAGTTCCACTTCTCCTTCACTGGCTGCCTGGCCCCATGTGAGTCTGCAGCCGGACTCTATGCATTTGTAGCTCTGCCCTTTGCATGCCTACGTCTTGTACATGCTCCTGGCCTGAGCAGTAATGACTTCTGGGCACTGCATGGTGCCATTGTAGTGTTGGGCGAACATCTAGATGTTCGGGTTCGGGCCGAACAGGCCGAACATGGCCGCGATGTTCGGGTGTTCGACCCGAACTCCGAACATAATGGAAGTCAATGGGGACCCGAACTTTTGTGCTTTGTAAAGCCTCCTTACATGCTACATACCCCAAATTTACAGGGTATGTGCACCTTGGGAGTGGGTACAAGAGGAAAAAATTTTTTAGCAAAAAGAGGTTATAGTTTTTGAGAAAATCGATTTTAAAGTTTCAAAGGGAAAACTGTCTTTTAAATGCGGGAAATGTCTGTTTTCTTTGCACAGGTAACATGCTTTTTGTCGGCAAGCAGTCATAAATGTAATACATATAAGAGGTTCCAGGAAAAGGGACCGGTAACGCTAACCCAGCAGCAGCACACGTGATGGAACAGGAGGAGGGCGGCGCAGGAGGAGAAGGCCACGCTTTGAGACACAACAACCCAGGCCTTGCATGAGGACGAGTAGCGTGCGGATAGCAATTTGCATTTTGTCGCCATGCAGTCATAAATGTAATAAAGATAAGTGGTTCAATAAACAGGGACCACGCGGCAACGCTAACCCAGCAGCAGCAGACGTGATGGAACAGGAGGAGGCGCAGGAGGAGAAGGCCACGCTTTGTGAGACACAACAACCCAGGCCTTGCATGAGGACAAGAAGCGTGCAGGTAGCATGCTTTGTACCGCCATGCAGTCATAAATGTAATAAAGATAAGAGGTTCCATAAACAGGGACCGGCAACGCTAACCCAGCAGCAGCAGCAGCAGACGTGATGGAACAGGAGCAGGCGCAGGAGGAGAAGGCCACGCTTTGTGAGACACAACAACCCAGGCCTTGCATGAGGTACCGCCATGCAGTCATAAATGTAATAAAGATAAGTGGTTCAATAAACAGGGACCACGCGGCAACGCTAACCCAGCAGCAGCAGACGTGATGGAACAGGAGGAGGCGCAGGAGGAGAAGGCCATGCTTTGTGAGACACAACAACCCAGGCCTTGCATGAGGTACCGCCATGCAGTCATAAATGTAATAAAGATAAGTGGTTCAATAAACAGGGACCACGCGGCAACGCTAACCCAGCAGCAGCAGACGTGATGGAACAGGAGGAGAAGGCCACGCTTTGTGAGACACAACAACCCAGGCCTTGCATGAGGTACCGCCATGCAGTCATAAATGTAATAAAGATAAGTGGTTCAATAAACAGGGACCACGCGGCAACGCTAACCCAGCAGCAGCAGACGTGATGGAACAGGAGGAGGCGCAGGAGGAGAAGGCCACGCTTTGTGAGACACAACAACCCAGGCCTTGCATGAGGACAAGAAGCGTGCGGATAGCATGCTTTGTACCGCCATGCAGTCATAAATGTAATAAAGATAAGTGGTTCAATAAACAGGGACCACGCGGCAACGCTAACCCAGCAGCAGCAGACGTGATGGAACAGGAGGAGGCGCAGGAGGAGAAGGCCACGCTTTGTGAGACACAACAACCCAGGCCTTGCATGAGGACAAGAAGCGTGCGGATAGCATGCTTTGTACCGCCATGCAGTCATAAATGTAATAAAGATAAGTGGTTCAATAAACAGGGACCACGCGGCAACGCTAACCCAGCAGCAGCAGACGTGATGGAACAGGAGGAGGCGCAGGAGGAGAAGGCCACGCTTTGTGAGACACAACAACCCAGGCCTTGCATGAGGACAAGAAGCGTGCGGATAGCATGCTTTGTACCGCCATGCAGTCATAAATGTAATAAAGATAAGTGGTTCAATAAACAGGGACCGGCAACGCTAACCCAGCAACAGCAGCACACGTGATGGAACAGGAGCAGGCGCAGGAGGAGAAGGCTATGCTTTTTGAGACACAACAACCCAGGCCTTGCATGAGGACAAAAAGCGTGCGGATATAGCAGCAATGCTTTTTGCCGCCATGCAGTCATAAATGTAATACAGATGAGAGGTTCAATAAACAGGGACCGGAAACGCTACACCATCCCAGATGTTCATTGGTCATGTTACTTGGTTGGGGTCCTGGAGTGTTGCGTAGTCGTTTCCAATCCAAGATTGATTCATTTTAATTTGAGTCAGACGGTCTGCATTTTCTGTGGAGAGGCGGATACGCCGATCTGTGACGATGCCTCCGGCAGCACTGAAACAGCGTTCCGACATAACGCTGGCTGCCGGGCAAGCCAGCACCTCTATTGCGTACATTGCCAGTTCGTGCCAGGTGTCTAGCTTCGATACCCAATAGTTGAAGGGTGCAGATGGATTGTTCGACACAGCTACGTCATCTGACATGTAGTCCTTGACCATCTTCTCCAGGCGATCGGTGTTGGAGGTGGATCTGCACGCTTCCTGTTCAGTGGGCTGCTGCTGCATGGGTGTCAGAAAATTTTCCCACTCCAAGGACACTGCCGATACCGTTCCCTTTTGGGCACTAGCTGCGGCTTGCGTTGTTTGCTGCCCTCCTGGTCGTCCTGGGTTTGCGGAAGTCAGTCTGTCGGCGTACAACTGGCTAGAGGAGGGGGAGGATGTCAATCTCCTCTCTAAAGTCTCCACAAGGGCCTGCTGGTATTCTTCCATTTTGACCTGTCTGACTCTTTCTTCAAGCAGTTTTGGAACATTGTGTTTGTACCGTGGATCCAGAAGGGTATAAACCCAGTAATTGGTGTTGTCCAGAATGCGCACAAGGCGTGGGTCGCGTTCAATGCAGTCTAGCATGAATTGAGCCATGTGTGCAAGAGTCCTACCAGAATCCTCATCATCCTCTTGTGAGCGTTGTGATAGTTGTTGTGATGCATCATAGTCGTCACCTTCCTCCTGGTCTGCTTCTGCTGACAATTCGCGCTGAATTGTGGAAGTCCAACGTGCACCGCTCTGGCCCTCGTCAGTGGTGGCATGAAATTCCTGCTCCAACTCCAGCTGTTCCTCCTCCTCTTCTTCGTCATAGCTGCTGGGGCCAGCGTTCCCTGAGGCGGATGGCCTGATGTTGGTACCATCACGCTGATCGTTTTCTCCTTCAGATTCCCCCAGTTGCATCATGACAGCTGTTTCCTTGATTTTCAACATTGACCTCTTCAGTAAACACAGCAGTGGTATGGTAATGCTGACTGAAGAGTTGTCACTGCTCACAAGCAACGTGGATTGCTCAAAATTTTGGAGGACTTGGCAGAGGTCCAACATGTTGGCCCAATCGGATCCACAGAAGCTTGGCAGCTGTCCGGATGCGCCTCGGTACTGCGCCGTCATGTACTGGACCACTGCACTCTTCTGCTCACAAAAGCGTGCTAGCATGTGCAGCGTAGAATTCCAGCGCGTAGGGACATCACACAGCAAGCGATGGTGGGGGAGATTGAAGCGCTCCTGCATCTTGGCGAGTGCCCCCGAAGCAGTACTGGAATTTCTACAATGTTTGGCCACTCGACGCACCTTCAACAGAAGATCGGCCACGCCTGGGTATGTCCTCAGGAACCGCTGAACTACTAGGTTCATCACGTGCGCCAGGCAAGGGATGTGTGTCAGCTTAGCCAACCTTAAAGCGCGAATGAGATTACTCCCATTATCACACACAACCATGCCCGGTTTCAAGTCCAGCGGTGCCAGCCACAAATCCGTCTGTTCCTTTATTCCCTTCCAAATTTCCTCCCCTGTGTGCTGCTTATCCCCAAGGCAGATCAGCTTCAGCAACGCTTGCTGACGCATGCCAACAGCTGTGCTGCACTGCTTCCACGATCCTACTGCTGCTGGGTTAGCGTTTCCGGATGAGGTACAGCTTTGAGATGCGTTGGAGGAGAAGGAGTCAGAGAGGTAGGTGCTGCTGTTGTTATCCAGTGGGAGGGACGGCGGTGCAGCTGTTTGCGGCGTGGGCAACACCCGCGCCGTAGCAGGTGAGGAATCGCTGCCAGGCTCCACAAGGTTCACCCAGTGCGCGGTAAGGGAGATGTATCGACCCTGGCCGAACGCACTCGTCCAAGTGTCAGTGGTGAGGTGAACCTTGCAGGCAACGGCATTCTTCAAGCTTCGGGTTATTTTGCTGACCACGTGCTCATGCAACTCAGGCACTGCAGAGCGCGCAAAGTGGTAGCGGCTGGGAACCACGTAACGTGGGATGGCCACTGACATCATGCCCTTGAAGCTGTTTGTCTCCACCACTCGATATGGCAGCATTTCGCAGGCCAGAAGCTTGGCTATGCTGGCTGTTACTGCCACGGCCCGGGGGTCATTTGCTGGCAATTTCCTCTTGCGCTCAAACATCTCCGACACAGACAACTGAACCGTAGCGCTGCACACGGAAGGGCTGTTGGTTGTTGTGTTTGATGAACACTGGGAGACCTCAAGAGCACTACTCCGGAAAGTGACAGTGTCAGCGTCGTCTGATGTTTGTGAATGTTGTGAACCACGCAATGGCTGGGCTACTGCTGCTGCTGAGGCGGGTCTGGTGGTGAGTCTGGTGAACCCAAGGGAGGCAGTGTTGCTGGTACCCTGTCCTGCCGCGTTTGCCCACAGAGTGGGATGTTTGGATAGCATGTGGCAGCTCATGCTGGTGGTGGAGAGGTTGTTAATACTTTTCCCCCTGCTCAGGCGAGTCTTGCACACCTTGCAAATCGCCATGGTAACATCCTCAGTGCAGTCTTCAAAGAAAGCCCAGACTTTGGAGCACCTGCCTCCTTACTGGCGATTTCTGTTTCCTCCTCTTTTGCCTCTCACTCTAACTTCCACGCTTGTGGTGCCTGAAATTGCGCGCCGCCTACCTTGTGGCACAAGGCGAACTCGTGCAGCAGTGGGTTCTTCAACAGACTCATCTGTGCTGCTGCTACGACGGCGATGTTCTCGTTCACAAATAAAATCTGGGTCTCTGTCCACATTGTCCATACCCTCCTCTTCCATCTCCTCAAACTCGTCATATGTCATTGTGGGGGCCCGCCGCCGTGGAGTAGAGCTCCCCAGAACAACCTCTGCGCAGCTCACTCCAACGTCGTCTTCCAGATCTTGTCGGCCGACCTCCTGCAATTGCAACCCCTCCTGCCCAACTTGCTCTGGGATTTGGGTTTCCGAGTCCTCCTCTGACTCGCCTTGTATTTCAGTGCGCGGTGCATTTCCCACAGTTAATGGTTGTGAATCCGGGCACAACATTTCTGGCTGTTCCTCCATTGACCTTTCATAGGTGGAAGTTTGTTGGGCTGGGAATAGCTCCTGCGAATACCCCATTGTGTCCTGAGGTAATTCATAGGACTGGTTATCTGGCAGTTGTGTGCGTGGTGTCGCTGCCGGTTGTGTCAGCTTTGTGCCCACTGGCTCCTTGTAACTGGCTGAGGACTCGGACCTCGTGCGTGATGTGCTGGTGCTGCTTAACCCACTGCTGGACGTTTGAGAGGTCATCCAAGTAATTATCTGGTCCTGTTCTTTTGGATTTGTGAGGGTTGTTGTCCTGGACAACATGGGCGGTATTGAGTGGGTTTTCTTGGGTGCTCCCCTGTGGCCTGTACGTGAACCGTCAGGGGAAACACCTCTTCCCTTGCCCCTTCCTCTTTCACCGGATTTCTTCCTCATTTCACTTATCCTTACAGTACACGCTGACTGGCAGCAGTACAGTGGCAGTACAGAAATGCTATACAGTACCACTATTCCCAGCAGCGACACAGAGCACAATGCTATACAGTGGCGGGTGAGCGGTGTACTACTGTTCCCAGGCCCAGCAGACACAGAGTGGAAGTAAACACAATGCTATATAGTCTGGCTGAGCGGTGTACACAGAGTGGCAGTACACACAATGCTATATAGTCTGGCTAAGCCGTGTACACAGAGTGTCAGAAAACACAATGCTATATATAGCGTGGCTGAGCGAGGCGCACAGTGGCAGTACACACAATGCTATATTAGTCAGGCTAAGCCGTGTACACAGAGTGTCAGAAAGCACAATGCTATATATAGCGTGGCTGAGCGAGGTGCACAGTGGCAGTACACACAATGCTATATAGTCAGGCTAAGCCGTGTACACAGAGTGTCAGAAAACACAATGCTATATATAGCGTGGCTGAGCGAGGTGCACAGTGGTACACACAATGCTATATAGTCAGGCTAAGCCGTGTACACAGAGTGTCAGAAAACACAATGCTATATATAGCGTGGCTGAGCGAGGTGCACAGTGGCAGTACACACAATGCTATATAGTCAGGCTAAGCCGTGTACACAGAGTGTCAGAAAACACAATGCTATATATAGCGTGGCTGAGCGAGGTGCACAGTGGCAGTACACACAATGCTATATTAGTCAGGCTAAGCCGTGTACACAGAGTGTCAGAAAACACAATGCTATATATATAGCGTGGCTGAGCGAGGTGCACAGTGGCAGTACACACAATGCTATATATAGCGTGGCTGAGCGAGGTGCACAGTGGCAGTACACACAATGCTATATATAGCGTGGCTGAGCGAGGTGCACAGTGGCAGTACACACAATGCTATATATAGCGTGGCTGAGCGAGGTGCACAGTGGCAGTACACACAATGCTATATATAGCGTGGCTGAGCGAGGTGCACAGTGGCAGTACACACAATGCTATATATAGCGTGGCTGAGCGAGGTGCACAGTGGCAGTACACACAATGCTATATATAGCGTGGCTGAGCGAGGTGCACAGTGGCAGTACACACAATGCTATATTAGTCAGGCTAAGCCGTGTACACAGAGTGTCAGAAAACACAATGCTATATATATAGCGTGGCTGAGCGAGGTGCACAGTGGCAGTACACACAATGCTATATATAGCGTGGCTGAGCGAGGTGCACAGTGGCAGTACACACAATGCTATATATAGCGTGGCTGAGCGAGGTGCACAGTGGCAGTACACACAATGCTATATATAGCGTGGCTGAGCGAGGTGCACAGTGGCAGTACACACAATGCTATATTAGTCAGGCTAAGCCGTGTACACAGAGTGTCAGAAAACACAATGCTATATATATAGCGTGGCTGAGCGAGGTGCACAGTGGCAGTACACACAATGCTATATATAGCGTGGCTGAGCGAGGTGCACAGTGGCAGTACACACAATGCTATATATAGCGTGGCTGAGCGAGGTGCACAGTGGCAGTACACACAATGCTATATATAGCGTGGCTGAGCGAGGTGCACAGTGGCAGTACACACAATGCTATATTAGTCAGGCTAAGCCGTGTACACAGAGTGTCAGAAAACACAATGCTATATATATAGCGTGGCTGAGCGAGGTGCACAGTGGCAGTACACACAATGCTATATATAGCGTGGCTGAGCGAGGTGCACAGTGGCAGTACACACAATGCTATATATAGCGTGGCTGAGCGAGGTGCACAGTGGCAGTACACACAATGCTATATTAGTCAGGCTAAGCCGTGTACACAGAGTGTCAGAAAACACAATGCTATATATATAGCGTGGCTGAGCGAGGTACACAGTGGCAGTAAACAATGCTATATATAGTGTGGCTGAGCGAGCGGTGTACTACTGTTCCCAGCAGCGACACACAATGACTGGGGGGGACCCTGGCTAGCGTGGCTGGAGAGCGAACTACCCTGCCTGCCTACCCAAAGCTAAACCCACAGACAAATGGCGGAGATTTGACGTGGTTCGGGTATTTATTTACCCGAACCACGTGACCGTTCGGCCAATCAGAGCGCGTTCGGGCCCGAACCACGTGACCCGTTCGGCCAATCACAGCGCTAGCCGAACGTTCGGGGAACGTTCGGCCATGCACTCTTAGTTCGGCCATGTGGCCGAATGGTTTGGCCGAGCACCGTCAGGTGTTCGGCCGAACTCGAACATCACCCGAACAGGGTGATGTTCTGCAGAACCCGAACAGTGACGAACACTGTTCGCCCAACACTATGCCATAGCAACAGAGACGCTGCTCCAGCATCCCCCAGCATAGGGCACTATGGCAGGCAACATACAGCGAACCCCAGCAATAGGTTCGGGACAGTGCCCTGGACATATCCCCCTATTGACGCGCCTGGTATGGGGTCTGATTCACATGGTTCTGGTAAAACTATTGTGCACAGGGAGCGCATGGCAATTTTCTGGATATTAATGTCAGGGAAGTAGCATACGTTAGGCTTTTACTTCAACTCCTGTTGACAGGGTAATGTGCTCATTGCTATGGTAACACGTGTTACAACCCAGGTAATGTGTTGCAGTAATAGCACGTTCGCTGTTGCGAATGGGTGCGGTGTTCGCGTTTGGCTAGCGTTTGTTATTTTCTTTATCTTCTGATTGTTGTTTGCTGTGCCTTTGCTACTCTCGTGCTCTGTTCTGTTCAGCCTTGTGTCACTTCTGGCAATCGCCTCTCTCCTGCGATTGCATTCCCGCTTTTGTTTCTGCAGATGTCTGTTCACCGTCGCTGGGTGACGGCTAGATTGGGGAACACACATTTAGTCTGTCTCTGTGCTCTCTCTTTTAGAGGGCTATTGTGCCCTACTTTGCCTTATCTGTACAATTCCCACCTGGCATCTATGGCCGTGCAGAGGCTGTGCTCGTCTGCACTCCACAGCTCCATCTGCTGGTGGGAATTGCCCTCTACTGGTGCATTGCACCTAACCTGAGTTCTCCAAATTACACGTTTGTGGAGGATTTCCGCTGTGTCAGCGCGCATCTTGTGCGCTGACCACGGAAACGATTCCGCAAACGTTACAGGATGACCAGCCAAACCGAAATTCCCAGGGTAGAGGGAATGTTCGATTTGCTTCAGATGTCATTGCCTAAGGCAAAAGCATATGTGGATCCTATTATAGGTAGGATCATACATTATATTAAAGCAGTTAAAAAATCTGTGCATGTTCCTGAGTCCAACCCATATGAATGTTATCTTGATACAGGGTTGTTTGAACCTCCGTTTGCTCCGTGGGAGTTGGGAGCTTTGATGGAGGAATTTGAGTTTGATTGGAAGGCCTTTTGCGATTTTTACATCGCAAAAAGCGAAGATATTCTGAATGCTTGTCTTGATTCTATGTACATTTTGATTGATTCTGATGAGTGTGACGAGTGTTTTGTGGATCCAGTGATTTGTGTGTGGCAGACGATTTTGCATGAATTGCACACATACCAACTAATTGATTCCAATAAAGAGACACCGTTGTCACATGATTATTCCTGCCTTTCTGGGGTAAAGCAAGTGAGTTTAAACACTGTGCGACCTGAAATGAATGGGTGTGCCTTGTTTGTGGACACCTGTGTGAATTCTGATAGATTCTCTTCTCTTTGTTTGGAGTTTGAATCTGTGCGATCTGATGCCTGTTTTTCACATAATCCTGCTATGGAGAAAATTCCTAAACCATGCAGCCTCAAAAGTAACCCTTTGAACACCTTGCAGTCCGCTCCACAGATTGCGGAGGCTTGCGCTTTGGAAGCGTCAGTTTCGCAACCTAAAGCGATCTTGGATTCACAAATTTTGCATTCTGTCTCCTCGGATTCGACATTGTTAGCCGAGTCTATGGGTGAGACAGCGCTTTGGTTTTGCGAATCTGATACTGAGGTAAGTAATGATTTCCCACCCTGTACTCTGGATGAGTCAATATTGCCTTGTATAAAATCTCCTGCAGTGACCCTAGAGGCTCGTCTAGGTATTGCTACTATTCTCACCTGTTTCTCTGCTATTTTAGAATTGCAGTCTGGTTTGACTGCTATGGAGGATTCTGCCTGCAGTGAAACGAAACTCAGAAAATCAGAGCTAGTTTCACTAGATATTCCTGTGTATCCTTGTCCTGATGATGAAATTCAGTCTCAGCATATGGTAGAACCCTTCCTGAGACATCTGCCCTGTCCGCAGAAGGTATTTAATGTTCGGCCCTGTAACATGGATAGTTCAGAATCCTTGTCAGAAAACTTGGAAAATGACACTTCTGAGGTCTTGTTTGATGTTTTGGAGGTTTCCAAGTCCCTCCTAAAGGGTGCGGAACTTCTAGGAGATGCCTCCTGCCCCCAGATCTGTCTGAGGTTTTGCCCACTTCAGTAGGCATTACTATTATGCTGACTACCTTTGCAGCTCTTGTGTAGCTTCATTCATGTGTAGTCAATGATCCTTGTCTTGATGATGAAATTCAGTCTCAGCATATGGTAGAACCATTCCTGGGACATCTGCCCTGTCCGCAGGAGGTATTTAATGTTCGGCCCTGTAACATGGATAGTTCAGAATCCTTCTTAGAAAACTTGGAAAATGACACTTTTGAGATCTTGTTTGATGTTTTGGAGGTTTTCAAGTCCCTCCTAAAGGGTGCAGAACTTCTAGGAGATGCCTTCTGCTCCCTAGATCTGTCTGAGGTTTTGCCCACTTCAGTGGGCATTGCTGTTGTGCTGACTACCTTTGCAGCTCTTGTGGAGCTTCACTCATGTGTAGTCAATGATGAGTTTTGGTTAGATGATATTACAGTCACAGAAACTTCTGTGTCTGAGTCCGAGTCTTCTTTTGAAAGACCAGTACCTGTGACTTCTACTCGTGATGATTTTCTGCCCGGTACTGGTTTTGGTCTTGTCATGTCGGACTCTGAGGTTGGCAGTTCCCCTGACATGTCCTGAGGTTTCTCCTGTGCTGGTGTACCCCAATGTGCTCTGTGACCCAGAAAGCCCAAGTGTGCCTCGGTTACCAGCATGCTCAAAAGCTTCCTCTGTGGAGACATGTTCTGATATTGCCTGCCTGCTTGCATGCCCAGAAGTGGTCCCTGAAAGTCCTGATCTTGATGGGTGTCCTGGTAATTCTGAATCCGGAATAATCATAGGTTCCATAAGGGTTCTTGGTAGTTCTCCATGTGAGCCTGGTGAGCGTTCTGGCCTCTTGGGATCTCTGCGGAGCTTCAAAGGGTTCTGGGAGATTCCGGGAGAAATTTTGCTTGGTACCCTGGATAGGATCAACAGTAGCTTTTGTGTTGAAAGTGAGACTTCAAACAGGTATTGTGGCAGGTTTGGTATTTTCGGATGCTCCCTGGAAGGTGGTGGGTATTGCCTGGAGGGTTTTGATGTCTTCTTCTCTGGCATTCACAGTTCTAATGGGTGTTCCGCTGAGGCTTGTAGTACTGATAGGCATGTTTCGGTGGCTTCTGCTGCCGACGAGGTCGGTTTCGGGAGGATTGACTCTAGAATTGGGCCTTGTCAGGCTGTCCCGACCTTCATGAGTCTTCAGTTAGAGTTTTTTGGAAACGCCATTTTTGAGAGACGTCTGGAATCTACTGACCATTCCTTAAGTCTGAGGGCTGCAGGTCTCTGGAAAAGAGACCTGTCTTTGCTTTGCAAGTTTCAGACCTGCTCTGCTGCTGAGGAATTTGCATGCATTCGTTATGCAAACTGCCTACCTGCCTCCTTTGAAGGCTGGCAGTATAAATACCATGTTCTCCCAGAATCCTTTGCTGGTCATCTTAATGGTTTGTTACTGCTAACACTCCTAGAGTGTCAGCCTTGCCTGTTTGTCAAAGATTATCTTAGAGTAATTCTTAGGACTGTACTAGGATTTCCCTCTAGTGCAGTCAGATTGTATTATCTGTTTTGTCTGTACAGTCTTTGTGTTGCGATTGTCCTGTCGCCAGCGGCGGTCGACAGGAAATCGTTCTGGGAATTGCCTGGGGGTGCTAACCAGAGCAGCGGTTGCTACTGGTAGCCCCTTCTGTTCATCTGTCTGGATCGCACTTGCCCTAGTGGTAGCGGCAGTGCCTCCTTCTGTTGCGGTTGTCCTGTCACCAGCGGTGGTCGACAGGAAATCGTTCTGTCTGTCTGGGAGTGTAGACCAGAGCTGCGGTTGCTGCTGGCTGCTCCATCTGTCTGGATTGGCCTTGCCCTAGTGGTAGTGGCAGTGCCTCCTTCTGTATCTCGTTATGCAAACTGCCTACCTGCCTCCTTTGAAGGCTGGCAGTATAAATGCCATGTTCTCCCAGAATCCTTTGCTGGTCATCTTAATGGTTTGTTACTGCTAACACTCCTAGAGTGTCAGCCTTGCCTGTTTGTCAAAGATTATCTTAGAGTAATTCTTAGGACTGTACTAGGATTTCCCTCTAGTGCAGTCAGATTGTATTATCTGTTTTGTCTGTACAGTCTTTGTGTTGCGATTGTCCTGTCGCCAGCGGCGGTCGACAGGAAATCGTTCTGGGAATTGTCTGGGGGTGCTAACCAGAGCAGCGGTTGCTACTGGTAGCCCCTTCTGTTCATCTGTCTGGATCGCACTTGCCCTAGTGGTAGCGGCAGTGCCTCCTTCTGTTGCGATTGTCCTGTCACCAGCGGTGGTCGACAGGAAATCGTTCTGTCTGTCTGGGAGTGTAGACCAGAGCTGCGGTTGCTGCTGGCTGCTCCATCTGTCTGGATCGGCCTTGCCCTAGTGGTAGTGGCAGTGCCTCCTTCTGTATCTCAGCCTTTGTGGTGTTAACCAGAGAAGCGGTTGTTACTGGTAGCCCCTTCTGTTCATCTGTCTGGATCACACTTGCTCTAGTGGTAGTGGCAGTGCCTCCTTCTGTATCTCTGCCTTAGGGGTGCTAGCCAGAGCAGTGGTTGCTACTGGCAGCCCCACCTGTCTGTCTGTCTGTCTTGTCCTGTGTTTACGCCTGCTGTTGCCTGGTGTGAGGCAACCGGTTAGCAAGCGTCTACGCAACCTGTTTGTCTGTGTTGATCGCTCATTCTGTCTGTCTCAGTCTATTTGTGTTCATTTGTATTACTTGTGGTTAGTTGGGGTGGCACGCTTATCACTGGGTGCTTAACGCGCGGTGATCGTGCTGAGGCGCGTTCGCTGTTGCGAATGGGTGCGGTGTTCACGTTTGGCTATCGTTTGTTATTTTCTTTATCTTCTGATTGTTGTTTGCTGTGCCTTTGCTACTCTCGTGCTCTGTTCTGTTCAGCCTTGTGTCACTTCTGGCAATCGCCTCTCTCCTGCGATTGCATTCCCGCTTTTGTTTCTGCAGATGTCTGTTCACCGTCGCTGGGTGCTAGATTGGGGAACACACATTTAGTCTGTCTCTGTGCTCTCTCTCTTAGAGGGCTATCGTGCCCTACTTTGCCTTATCTGTACAATTCCCTACTGGCATCTGTGGCCGTGCAGAGGCTGTGCTCGTCTGCACTCCACAGCTCCATCTGCTGGTGGGAATTGCCCTCTACTGGTGCATTGCACCTAATCTGGGTCTTCCAAATTACACGTTTGTGGAGGATTTCCGCTGTGTCAGAGCGCGTCTTCTGCGCTGACCACGGAAACGATTCCGCAAACGTTACACAAAGTAGGAACTTCTCTACTGCCAGCTTGGGAAGACTGTGATCTGATAATGTGGGCAGTTCTCAGGTGCTACAGTAGACTGGAGGTGACATTGGTGCTCGCCTTCTATGTACTGTCACTAAAGATATCAGCAGAACAGTAGTGGACTGGGTACTGTATGGAAGATGATGAAAGGTGAGTAATACTCATGATAAATCACTTGTGTTTAGGCAGAGCTCCCAACTCTCTCTTTCTTGGAGGGACAGACCCGCTTTTCGAACCAAATCCCTCTTTTTCTCTTTCCTCCTCCAATGTCCCTCTTTCAGCACTGATGTACAGATCTGTGTAAATATATATATGTTTTGAGTGAAAAAATGTGTTTCATTGACTCCAAACTTTATTCCTGTCCTTTAAGTTGATAAATGTCTTCTTTTCAAATGTTAATATGGAGTGAATACCAGTGATGTTCAAAAAGACCAGTTTGGTTTGAACTTAATTTAACCTACATCTCAGATGAATTGTTTGTGGTGTGCATGACAAGCGAAGTGGCAGAGGTATGAATAGAGGTGTGGCAGAGGTGTGACTAGAAGTGTGGCAGGGGTGTGAATAGTGGTGTGGCAGGGGTGTGAATAGAGGTGTGGCAGGGGCATGAATGGAGCTGTGGCAGGGGCATGAATACAGGTGTGGCAGGGGTGTGAATAGAGGTGTGGCAGGGGCATGAATAGAAGTGTGGCAGGGGTGTGCATAGAGATGTGGCAGGGGTGTGAATAGAGGTGTGGCAGGGGCATGAATGGAGCTGTGGCAGGGGTGTGGTTAGAGGTGTGGCAGGGGTGTGAATAGATGTGTGGCAGGAGCATGAATAGAGGTGTGGCAGGGGCATGAATGGAGCTGTGGCAGGGGCATGAATACAGGTGTGGCAGGGGTGTGAATAGAGGTGTGGCAGGGGCATGAATAGAAGTGTGGCAGGGGTGTGCATAGAGATGTGGCAGGGGTGTGAATAGAGGTGTGGCAGGGGCATGAATGGAGCTGTGGCAGGGGTGTGAATACAGGTGTGACAGGGGTGTGTCTTAATGATATCTATATTTTTTATCTAAACAATTTGGGAAGTAAGGTTCAGGAATCAATTAGGCTTAGAGAAAAAGCAATGGGAGGCTAGTCTTACAGGTCAGAATAAGAAGGGTAATGCATTTCTCCACTTTCCTAAAGAAAAAAAAATCAATCATAAATATAACATTTCTACGTGGTTTAGTTACCAGAAATCAATTGCTGGCATCTCTTGGGTGATGGCTGAGCAAGAAGCCGAGTGCAGACAAATAAGAGTCATTTGCCGGAACATTGCTCCCATGTTAAATCATTGCACCTCCACTCATAGTGTCAGACACCCCGGCATGCATGCATAACCTAGGGGCATGAGGAAAAATGGGCACGGGTGAAGCTGATATAAGTGTAAACAATAAATACCATCATGAAGTGGACACCGAATAAAAATGATAAATATTTACAGTGGCAATAACGATAGTAAAACATTGGTAAATGTTCGGTATTTTACTACAGCTTAACCTAAACCTACTCTCACACAGAATTCTCCCCCCTCTGATGCTTACCCCTAAACCCCCCCTTCTTATGCCTAACCCTAAAACTCTCTTTCTGACACCCAGTCTAACCCTAAACCCCCCCTTCCTGAAGCCTAATCCTAAAACCCCCCTTCCTGAACCTTACCCTAAAACCCCCCTTCCTGATGCCTAACCGTACACATAAACCTAAAATCCCCCTTCCTGACGCCTAACCCTAACCCCCCCATCCTGATGCCTAACCTTAAAACCAAACCCCCTTTTTGATACCTAACCCATAACTTTCTGATTAAATTTGAAAACAATAATTTACAAAAAAATTGTTAAATACAAAAGAACAAAAATTTCAATAATTAAAACTTTCTAATTTTCAAAATGATAAAAACTTCAAAAACTATAATGTTCTAATGTTCTCAAATCAAAATAAATTTCAAAAACTATAATGTTCTAATTTTCAAAACGATATTTAGCGGGAGCCCAAATTTCGGCTTTTGGCACCCAATAGCCAATAATTGCATTAGTGCCTATGGCGGCGCCCAAATCGTCCATTAGTCCAAATTTCTTGCTTCCCCCCGGCATTCCCCTGACATCCAAAGCTACAGTACCAACCACCTAGGCAGTACACCGAAAGTCTGGCCCTACAGTGCTGGACACCCCAACACTCCCCTACCACCCCCCACACCCACAGCTACAGTGCCGGACACCCCAACAATCCCCTACCATCTCCCACGGCTACAGCGCGGGGCACCCAGACAGTCCCTGACATCCACTGTACCCAACTTTTCATTTACTGGCACCCCAATATTCCCTCAACATCCAGTACACCAATGTCAGGCTCCCCTGGCACTGGCGCTCTCCACCATATCCTTGCCGATTTCGCCAATACCTTTGCCGCCACCACTTACCGTTGCTCTTTTTTGCACTGTATAATGGAAGCCCCAGAAAAAAAGAACCTTCCGCTGGGGCTCCCCATCATCATGAAATTATTTAGCTAGATGATCAGTATACACATTATTTGATGACTCGTTAAGGATAGTATAGTGTTTAAATAAGTATTCATTTACTGTAAGTCTGAATACTGTTGGTTAAAGACCTAAGTATTTTGGTGGGCCAAGATGGCCGACAGCATTTCAGAAAGAAATGGGCATACCTCAGGCCAATTTAGACACAGATGTCATCATAAGCAAACACATCATGGAAAGTAGATATGGGTGATGTTTTTAATTTCGGAGACCCAGATTCTCAAACACTTCTCTAATCGAGAGGTCATTGCGTGCGTACCCAATTAATTACGATATCACCCTCATTAATTAAATGTCAGACTTTGTACATAAGATAAGTTGAATGACGCACAAAACATTCCAAGATATGGAAAATACGTTGGTGGGAAATTCCAATTTTTCAGCCATTTTGAAAATTGGGTATAAAAAAGGGAGGTAGAATGGCAGGTTTTTCACATCTCGACAACAGCTACCTTGGGGTGAGACCTTCTACATAATTGAGGAGAGGTATGCCTTATTGATATTATATTCTGGTGATTCTTAGCACTCTTAGCATTGCACATTTAGCTTTGCCAATTAAGCATTGAGAGTTAGCATTTATTTATTAGCATCATTTTTGAACATTGTATTCTTAGCAACTATTAAAGATACTCAGAAATAGTTCAACATTAACCAACTTTAGATCTACAATTTAATATCTGCAAGATACATTTCATGGAACTTTGAACGTTTGAACATCTTGAAGATTCATATTTTTCTGCTGTAAATATATCGCCTTTTGAAAAATACAAATTTATATAAAAATACAAACTGAGTACTTTGAGATTATTCCAAGAGAAACCATCATCTATAACGTTTACTGTTGTAGAAGGAAGGAACTCCACTTTACTTAATATTTTTGATCGCAACGCTAGTGAGTTAGTGATCTTGCAGAGGTAGATACCGCAAGGTATTCCAACAATTCTTTAAGAAATAGAAGCAGCTTTTTCAGATACCTACAGATCTCTATGATACATACTGTATTTTTGGACTATAAGACTCAATTTTTCTCTCCAAAAAGAGGGGGGAAAAGTCACTGCGTCTTATAGTCCGAATACAGGGGGTTCCTGACTTGTGACCGCCTGCCAATACAAACCTCCAACATGCCACAATGTTGGGGACTCCCTGTACTGTGCCCATGCAGAGGAGGACATGGGGACAAACGAAGGACACAAGGGGGACACAAAGGGGCATAGAGGAGGACACAACAAGGACAGAGGCGGACACAAGGGGGCAGAGGATGACACAGGGAGACACAAGATAGGGCATGAGGTAGAAAGGGAGCATAATCCACAAGATGCCCTTTCACCAGGTTTAGTAGATATATATTGTTTCCCCCGGTTTTTGTCTTCTAAACGTAGGTACGTCTTATGGTCAGGAGCGTCTTATAGTCCAAAAAATATGGTATATATTGTATCAATAAAAAAAAAAAAAAAGAACATTAACACTTTGTTAAGCATAATTTTTCCGTAACCCATGACAGATGGTTTTGCGTTAGGGTACCATGCTGGCTTGTAAAGTCTAACCGTCGGGCATAAAATCAAAAATCAATTCTTTATTTTTATCTGGTAAACAAGTAATAAGGATACTAATCAGGCAATTTAAAAGTTAACATCACAATTACTTTTCTTGTTGATAAATGATCATTCCCCAGTTTAACTGACTCTTATTTGGTACACACAAAATTTGGTACACAAAAAGGAAGTTTAAGGGCATGCTGTTTGTTCTTTTTTGCTTCTCTATTTCCCCTCAGACTTAAAGTGAACCATAGATGAAGCACCCTCATGTATTTTATTATATATATCAGTGGGAAGATTAGAGAAAACACCTACCGTGCTCTCTGTTTCATTCTTCACTGATCAGCTTGCTTCTTATCAGCCCTGGTAAAATACCTG
Organism: Hyperolius riggenbachi; assembly: GCF_040937935.1. Lineage (NCBI taxonomy): Eukaryota > Metazoa > Chordata > Amphibia > Anura > Hyperoliidae > Hyperolius > Hyperolius riggenbachi. The sequence continues at coordinate 453,396,462 of NC_090648.1, read as the reverse complement.
ACTGAGCATTCAGTCTGGCTTTGCTCAGGAATCATTATAGTTGAGTCTTTGTTCTCTGATGTCTTTTCAAGCCCAAGCCTGCCCCCTTGTGGCTCTGCTCAGGAATCATTATAGCTGAGTCATTATAGCAAAGCCAGACTGAATGCTCAGTGGGGGATTTTATCAGGGCAATAAGAAGAAAGCTGAACAGTGAAGAATGAAACAGAGAGCAGGGTAGGTGTTTTCTCTAGTGTTTCCACTGATATATATGAAAAAATACATGAGGGTGCTTCGTCTCTAGTTCACTTTAACTAATGCAGCCTGACTGGCTGAAGCCTCTTTCCCTCCTGTTTCCCCTTTCACACCTCTGTTCCTCTCTGATTGGCCAATATTTCTCATGCTAAAGGGGCCCATACACCTAACGATTTTCCCACTGATATACAGCAAATTCGATCACTGTGATCGAATCTGCTGTGAAATCGTTGCGCAAACGCTGACAGAACGATCGATTTCCGTCCGAAATCAATAGTTCCCGTCGATTCCCGTTGTTCTGTCCGTGCAGAAGATTTTGCTCAATCGCCGGCGGGTCGGGAGTGCAGCGATAGCGGCATTCGAATGCCCGACAACCGACGCTAGCTGCAATGCATTACCTGTTCCGCCGCCGCGTGTCTCCGCTCTCTCCGCTGTCTTCTTCTCTGCGCTGGGCTCCGAGTCTGGCTGGCTTCACTGAACTTCCTGTTCCGGCAGGAAGTTTAAACAGTAGAGCACCCTCTACTGTTCTCCGGACAGGAAGTTCAGTGAAGCCAGCAGGACTCGGAGCCCAGCGCGGAGAAGAAGATAGCGGAGAGAGCGGGGACATGCGCTAGCGGAACAGGTAATGTATAGCTGGCGGGAGGGGGGGTTGGCGGCAACTTCACAGATGGGGAATCACAACCTGTTTGCAGTAAAGGTAGCCATATGATCCCTCTCTGATCAGATTCGATCAGAGAGGGATCTATCTGTTGGTCGATCTGATGGCAAATCGACCAGTGTATGGCTACCTTAAAGGGATGCATATGTGTATCAGCGCCAAGGAAACAAAGTGGCCGCTGCTGAGAGAAGAACGATGTCCAGAGTTCACAAACAGATAAATTATATATGCTCAGCGCAGAGTCCAAAAACAAAAGACGAGTCTTCAACAAACGATAAAAGCAGGCAAATCTCCACCACAATAAATATTGGGTTTACGGCACAGCTCCGCAATCATGGATACCCAAAAAGGAAAGAGGCTTACCAGCTGGTGACAACCCACATTATAAGGTTGTATCAACGCTTTGGTAGGACATCAGGAAGCAACAGTCTGTCCAGGATGCACCAATTCAGCAATGATTCCTCTCACGAATGGATATCAGTAAACATCATAAAAAACAAACAAACGGCAACTCTAAGTGTAAACCGTTTAATATAGAGTTTTCCTTGGGAAGGAGACAGGCGGCACCTTCATACTGTTCTTTACTGCTGACCCATACACGCGTGCAACTTTCTCGGGGTTCCCATTGCATGGGCCCCGTATGTAAGTTTTGTTTTTATGCTATTTTTATGCTATTTTTAAGCTGTTTTTACTATGAAAACTCTATATTAAACGGTTTACACTTAGAGTTGCCGTTTGTTTGTTTTTTATGATGTTTACTGATATCCATTCGTGAGAGGAATCATTGCTGAATTGGTGGATCCTGGACAGACTGTTGCTTCCTGATGTCCTACCAAAGCGTTGATACAACCTTATAATGTGGGTTGTCACCAGCTGGTAAGCCTCTTTCCTTTTTGGGTATCCATGATTGCAGAGCTGTGCCGTGAACCCAATATTTATTGTGGTGGAGATTTGCCTGCTTTTATCCTTTGTTGAAGACTCGTCTTTTGTTTTTGGACTCTGCGCTGAGCATATATAATAAGACAATGCACTTTCTATAGTGAAGGGCGGGCAAATCAGGCAGAGGAGAGTAAGGAAGGAAATTACATCAGAATTGGCTTCAAAATAGCCACAGTTAAAATGAGAAATGCTAAGAAAGAGTTCTCTTTTTTTACTGTAGAAAAATCACTAAAATGAAAACATGGACAGTGCATTACACATGTTGTGTAAGTAGAGCAAGTATTTATCTACTTACCGGTATGTATGTTTTTTTTCTTGAGATAGTATGGCTGACAGCTCCTCCTTAAAGTTAACCTAGCCAGGTGAAAAACTAAAAATCCAGATAAGGTAGCATTGAGTACTGACGCTCTTTTTTCTTTTTCTTTATGTTTTGATTTATTGTTAAAAAAAATGGCCATGACCCTGGGGGTCACAAGAACACAGAGTACTGAGAGGAGGAGAAGGGGGCGGGGAGGAGGCAGAGGGCCAATGTCATGGCTCTGATAGGGTGCCTTCCCTGTAAAGACACCCCATCCCCTCTAATCTACTAGCAAGCTAGCTGTTTGTAAATTGGGGGGGGGGGGGGGCAGCGAGGCAAAGGGGTCACAGAGGCTTGGCATAAGAAAGTGAACATGCCTCTGTGTCCCATTTGACATGCACCTCGGGTACACCTTAAAGTAAACCTGAGATGATGGAAAGTAAACGTTTTATACATACCTGGGGCATCCTCCATCCCCTCCGCGCAGATCGCTCCCACGCCGGCACCCAAGCAGCCTCGTTCTCCGCTGCCATTGTCTTAATCACACCAGAAACAAGCATGCAGCTAATCTTGTCAGATCTGACAATAATATCAGAAACACGTGATCTGCTGCATGCTTGTTCAGGGTCTATGGCTAAAAGTATTAGAGTCAGAGGATCAGCAGGACAGCCAGATAACTGGCATTGCTTAAAAGGAAATAAATATGGCAGCCTCCATATGACTTTCCCTTCAGTTGTCCTTTAATGTGTTCAGTGGAACATTCTTATTTTAGGTAAGCATAATCAATAATGTAAAATATTCAACAAATCAAAATAATTCAAATAGCTTATGAGTTTCTATCACATAGTTCGATCATCCTTCTGTCACTCCCACCAAATAATTTGAGGTCCAAAAAGGTTGTGCCAAAGAGGAAGCTAGCAAAAAGTGAGTGTTGTTTTCTAGAAGAACAGGCTGAGGCCCCAAATTTACAGGGGTATAGAAAAGAAAGTACTGTATTTTTTGGACTATAAGACTTGCTTTTTCTCCCCCAAAAGTGGGGGGAAAAGTCACTGCATCTTATAGTCCAAATGCAGGGAGTTCCTGGCTTGTTAACGACTGCCAATACGAACCTCCAACCAGCCACGCAGAGGAGGACACAGGGGGACAAGCGGAGGACACAAAGGGGCATGGGGGGGGGGGGGGGGGGCAGAGGAGGATACCAGGGGGACAGAGGAGGACACAGGGAGACAAAAGAGGTACAAGGGGGCATAATCCACAATAACAACAATAACATTTCTTTAACACTTTTCTCCCATAGGACTCAAAGCGCTTAGGCTCTCTCAGATTCAGTAGTTGGTAGCAGGATGAAGTATTCACACAGCAAAAATTATATTTCTGCAAATGCCGAACTGAACAGGTTGGTTTATAGTCTGGATTTAAGATACCCATTCACCATGGATGCACCAGGTTTAGTATATTTTTTTTTTCCCCTGGTTTTTGTCCTCTAAACCTAGGTGCATCTTATGGTCAGGAGCATCTTATAGTCCGAAAAATACGGTAAATTAAATAAAATAGGCAAGAAGAAGACAGATAATGTGATCACAATAGGAGAGGCTCATAATATTGCTTCAGCACAGTCTCATGCGGGCTGAGGTCAAGACCAAAGAAACTTTTGCCTACTACATTCTACCAAAAAGAGTCACGTCAGTGTTTAGGTAGTTAGTCTACTTTTTCTGTAACCATAAATGTTTATTTAAATTTAGGCCAAAGAACAAAGACAAAGCATAATAATGAGAAATTCCAATGGGAATTATAGATGTACAATGAGCCAGTGCATACAATTAGTGTGTTGATTTAGAGAGTGTTACATAACAGGGTAATCTCGCAATAAATAAAGAGCGTCTATATCATTGAAATGCAAAACTAAATCTGAGGAGCAGATTTAGCTTTTCTTTTCTTTTTTTGAACAAAGAGGCAAAGTATTTAACAAAGAGTCATTATGGGTCAGAAAAGGATTAAGATGAAAAGGGCACCCTAGGCAAGATAGCAGTTTTTGCCAACCATTGACGGTCACCTGGCTTTTTAGTAGGATTTGGTGTGGGCTAGCATCTACCAGGCCCTTAGATTCTCTACAGGACCTAGGAAGCTGCCTAGGTTTTCCCAGTGGATGATCCGGGTCTGTTATGGGTGCAGCCAGGCCTGTAGGTGGTATATTCAGAGCTGAACTTGAGTGGGCTGTCCCAAAAGGGGATCTGCCAATCCAGTCAGCACAAATAGGGTTGAATTGGTATTGGTTATCATTCACTGTATTTGTTCTATGTGGTGAATCCACCACAGTTTATGCAGAAGAGCTCTAGATGGAGGTAATGAGTAGGGATCCTCATTCGGATTCTGCGAAATTGATATCTCCGCATTTCCAATCGGCATTTCCGATCGGAATTCGGAAGACGGAAATCCGGATTACCGCCGCTCGATAATTTTTGCCCAATCACAGAACTCGTAAGTCACTGCCCACACTAAGCCACCGCCCACAGAAAAATCACAGCCAACAACTAAGCCACCTCCCAAAACTGCACCGCCAACACTGAGCCGCCACCCACAGCTACTTCCGGGTTCCATGCATATTTACAACCTTTGGTTAGTATATAGGAGGAGTTTGAAATAATTCTGGTCAAAATCCTTATAATATGAAAGATAACAGCTGCCAAGTAGTCATGGTGATCGCTCAGCTTCCGGGTAAATGCATACTTATGACTGTGGACTAGTATTATAGATAGAATATGAAGATTATTGAATATGCATGAGCTAATTTTGTAAAGGGAGTTTGCTTTATGGAATCCTGATAGGATATTATTTCAAAATATCTCGTATTCTATGAGGAGCTATTATACACTCTTCCAGGTCCACCCATCAAGACCTAGGAAAGGAAGAACCCCATTGCAAGTTCTAGACTAGTCTAGATACTTTTTAATAAGTTGGGGGGGAAGGTAGAGGAGCCCAAATATTGATGACACTGTGTTAAAAACAGCTAAAATAGAAAAAGGTTTAGGTGGCTTACTTCAATGATGACAAATTCATATATGAGATTAACAATTTTATTAAGCACTAGACAACGCGTTTTGTGGGTTCTTGCCCACTTCCTCAGGCCAAACACGGTGCCTAAAAACATCAAATGAGAGGTGCTCAGTCCCCAAGCAGTTTTATATATATATACACAGGAGACAAATAGTTACTATATATATATATACTGTATATATATAGATAGAGAGAGAGAGAGAGACCTTCTAAAAACAATTTTAACAATAAGAACAGATTGGCATAACTAACAACAATAATAACCAAGTATTTATAGATTAAGAACCTAGTATATAGGTGACTCCAATAGAATATTAGTTAAAAATAATATATATATATATATATATATATATATATATATATATATATATATATATATATATATATATATATATATATATATATTAGATAGATCGATAGATAGATACGATAGACATAACTGCATATAAATATAATCAAAATAAAAGTGCATACATACATGCATATATAAATATATAGATAGAAAATTAGTACAGAAATAATGTGTGTATATATATATATATATATATATATATATATATATATATATATATATAAGGTTAAACAACATATATCAGTGCATTATACTTAGGGGTTTGCTGTGCAAAAAGGACTGAAACTAGGCATGCCAAACTACAGTAGGTAGGACAAGTGGCAGCGCTGCTGTATTTTATCTACAGTAAGGTAATGCTATTAAAAATGGCACGTCACTAAAATATAAAAGCAACCCTTTTGCAAAATTAGCATAGGCACTTAGCTTAGGCAATTTGTAATAAGGTGTTAAGTTTGGGAGACCCGACCCGCCTAGTAATATTTACATGCAAAGGTCATTGGCCTCACTTTCAGTGATTCAGTGCTTAGCAGAGAGTCCAACAACTCCTTCGTACAACGATTATAGGTAAACTGTCATTCCAAGCAAACACAAAAAGTTGTGTTGCCTGACATTTATCCCCATATGCTTATGTTGTTTTCATGGTGAAACAATGAGGTTTGGAGAGTAAGAACAGTGTTGCTTGCCAATTTTCGCATAAAAAATGCTAATTTTGATTTCAAGAAAATGTTTGTGAAAATATTTTTTTTTTTTTGCATTTTCATGGTTTTCATGAAAACACAAAAAATGTATATTTTAATGCGATAATTTGCAAAAAGAGCATAAATGCTGAAAAACTATATTTTTACAGGAACATTTTTACCATCAACACTTGAAAAAAAAATTTGTGAAAAAGTGTGAAAAACAACAAAATGTATTTTTAATGGCATTTTCACTTGAAAATCAAATTTAACCTCATTTTTGCGAAAATTAATGTGAAAAGAATATTGGCATTTTCCCTCATCACTAAGTAAAACAAACTTCTTTTTCGATACTAAGAAACCTTTTTTATTTTAAACTAGCTTAAGGCCCAGCGTTGCCCAGGTATGTGTTTGGCTGGTGTTGGCTCTGCCCACTTTTTCTAACCCTAACACACAATTAATCAATTACTCAATGACCTAGTTTGTGTGCTTTGAAGTCTTTGGCATCAATAATTTGCATTGAAATGAAACAAATCTGATTGGCCGGACTGTACCAGATTTGAGGCTTCTGCCGCTGACAGTGCAAGAATGGTAGCAATTAAATATTCCCCTTGAAAATCAATAGGTGAATTTTGATTGGCTTTTGTAGGCTCTACCCACTTTTCTGATTATGAATCCCAGTCACGGCCGGCCTTTGACCTGAGCGACCAGAGCGGTCGCTCAGGGCGCCGAGCCGCCGGCTTCCAGGGGGGCGCTCCTGTCCTGCCGCCCTGGCAGCATGTTATTTTATGCTGCGGACGGCTGTGGGCTTCGGCTGCGTGCATTGGGTCTTGCTCCGCCCCCTGGTGCCGCCGGGGGTGATGGGAGCGAAGACCAGGAACTGCTGCGGCGCTGCCTCTTGGAGTCAGTGCGAGACTCCGCCCAGCCCCACGATAGGATGGATGGAGCCCTGAAGCGCGCAGCAAGTGTGCCAGCCATCCTGTGTGACTGAGAGAGTGACACGAGTCCTGGCCATCCTGCTCCCAGAATCCATCTCAGCTGGCACCAAGTGACCAGCAGCAAGTAAGGCTCCCCATCCCCAACCTACCTATGCTGAGGGGAGGGGGATATCTGCTGCCTACCTAAATACACTAAAGGGGATCTGCAACTAGTAGCCTAAGCCTATACACTAAGGGGGGATCTGCCTATATATACACTAAAGGGGGAATCTGCCTACAAGACTAGCAGCCTATATTCACTAAGGGGGGATCTTCCTATATATACACTAAAGGGAGGATCTGCCTACATATACAGGGCTAGCAGCTTATATACACTAAAGGGGGATCTGCCTATAATAGGCAGATCCCCCTTAGTGTATATAGGCTGCTAGTCTTTTATATGTAGGCAGATCCCCCCTTTAGTGTATATATAGGCAGATCCCCCCTTAGTGTACATAGGCTACTAGTCTTGTATATGTAGGCAGATCCCCCCTTTAGTGTATATAGGCAGCGTATATATATATTAAAGGGGGGATCTGCCTACATATACAAGTCTAGTAGCCTATATACACTAAGGAGGAATCTCCCTATATATACTAAAGGGGAGATTGCTCCTTTGAGAGACTCCCTGGACTTATTTTTCCCTTTGGGGGTCCTTGGATTGCCTCCCTCTCTGTGGTGGTCCCAGGAGTGATCTTTTGAGGGAGTCCCTGGACCTCTTACCTGGAGTAGGGGTCCTGGTGGGGAAGCTGGCTCTCTGTGGGGGGTCCCAGCAGTGCTTTTTTGAGGGGGTCCTGACAGTACTTTGTTTAGGGGTCCTGGATTTCTTTCCCCTGGGTGGGGGTTCTTGGACTGCCCCCCCCCCCCCCCTCTGTGGTGTTCCCAGAAGTGCTCCTTTGAGGGGGTTTTGAGAGTGCTCTATTGAGGGGGTCCCTCAATTTATCTTTCCCTTGGGTGGGGGTCCTTGTACTGCAGAACTCTGCTATGTCTGGGGGAGCTTCCTGCTGCTGAACTCTACTGTATTGCCTCTTTGTGGCATGGTATGTAGTGTACAGATGTGTCTCTGCATTGTGGGCTGTGTCTGCTTCTGACAGTCTGAGCAGCACAGCTTTACATGGACTTCATCATTTGCAGCTTTCTAGGGACACATCTGGCTAGAGGTTGTGTAGCTGCAGTCATGGGACAGTGCTGCATTCCATGGGGCTTGACTGACACAGTACTACTTTATTTCTTATTTTTTGTTGTAGTTTTCTTTTTAGTATACTTTGAAGTGTTTGTGTTCCTCAGATTACTGTATGAGTGACCTCCTCTCCCTGCCCATGATCCCAGGATCTGCCTTTCATCACAGAAATGGCATATTACTGCTTTGCATTGGGCCACGTTGAAATCCATGATCTTATTAGTACTGTTATTTTTTTTATAATTGGCTTTTATTATGTCCTGGAGTTTCCATATTCTATTTGTTCCCAGAGTGCCCCCCTCTCTCTCCTCTGCCTCGAGATCTTATGCCAAGTTCAGCTAAGCCTTGTACATACGTCCAGGGGTGTAGCAATAGGGGGTGCAGAGGTTGTCACCGCATCGGGGCCCTTGGGCCAGTATTAGCTCTTTATTGGTCCTGTGCTCATAATAATCACTTCTATAGATACTTTGAATAGTGGTAATCATTAACAAACTGCTCCCCATCCCCTTCTTGCACCCTAGCAGCCTATATACACTAAGGGGGATCTGCCTATAATAGGCAGATCCCCCTTAGTGTATATAGGCTGCTAGTCTTTTATATGTAGGCAGATCCCCCCTTTAGTGTATATATAGGCAGATCCCCCCTTAGTGTATATAGGCTGCTAGTCTTGTATATGTAGGCAGATCCCCCCTTTAGTGTATATATAGGCAGATTCCCCCTTAGTGTACATAGGCTACTAGTCTTGTATATGTAGGCAGATCCCCCCTTTAGTGTATATAGGCAGCGTATATATATTAAAGGGGGGATCTGCCTACATATACAAGTCTAGTAGCCTATATACACTAAGGGGGGAATCTCTCTATATATACTAAAGGGGGGATCTGCCTAAGTGGGGGGGAATCTGTCTTCACTGTCTATATACACTAAAGGGCGTATATGCTGCCTATATATATAGTTAGGTGTGTGTGTGTGTGTGTGTGTGTGTGTGTGTGTGTGTGTGTGTGTGTGTGTGTGCGCACGCGAAGAGGGTGAATGGGGGGGCACCAAAATATGGTTACGCTCAGGGCGCTGTGAAACCTAAGGCCAGCCCTGATCCCAGTCACCCTGTGACAGTCACAACTGTGCAAAGATTGAGAACCCTACCATAAACAGTGTAAGAATGGCTGCAGTTTTCCCAGTGAAATTTGTATTTGTCTCTGCCCACTTTTTGGTTATGGGGATAAAAAGTGTCCTGTATGTTATTCCAGGTAATGTACTATGTGTGTGCCAAATTTCATTCAAATCTGTTCAGCCATTTTTGTGTGATTGAGTAACAAACATCCAAACTTTTGCATTTATAATATTAGTAGGATCACACAGTTTTAGAAACGATTATTTGTTAAAGAGAACCCAAGGTGGGTTTGAAGAATATTATCTGCATACAGAGGCTGGATCTGCCTATACAGCCCAGCCTCTGTTGCTATCCCAAACTCCCCTAAGGTCCCCCTGCACTCTGCAATTCCTCATAAATCACAGCCACGCTGCTGACAAACAGCTTGTCAGAGCTGGCTGTGTTTATCTCTATTGTGTCAGTCTGCTGCTTTCCCCGCCTCCTGCAGAACTCCAGTCCCCGCCTGCATCCTTCCCTCCCTGCTGATTGGAGGGAAGGGACGGGGGCAGGGACCGGAGCTATGCAGGAGGCGGGGGAGCAGCTGAGACTGACACTACAGATGTAAACACAGTCTCACAGCACAGATTTAAACACACCTCGGGTTCTCTTGATACAGATGTTTTATATGTACCTGGCTCCATTTAACAAACAACATAGTTGTTTTATATTTACACAGTGCCCTTTTTATACACTTGGCGCCAATAGAGAGATGATTTGCTTTGAGGGTAATCAGGCACCTTTTTTAATAGGCGCCTTTATTACGGTTACCATATTGGATTGTATATGGAAAGGGATTGAATATAAGGTATATGATTACCTTAGTTATAAATGATTGGACTAATGGAGATTGTGTGGAGGATTAAGCTGAAAGATTGAGCCTATAACTGTGTTTAACAATAGGATTGATTACCATTGGTCCTCTGTCACGGATAGCTGTCTGAGTAAATGTAGATTGGTTTTTAGGCACTTGTTGTTTTACTAACCCGAGGAAGTGGGTAGACACCCATGAAACGCGTTGTATTTTTTGAATTGTGCTTGAATAAATTTTATCCTTGTTGCCTAATATATTCTATTTCATGTCATCTGTCTACATTTGTTTCATACATTGTATATCATTTTTTCATTCTTTCTTTCTTTTTTTTTGCAGGTGTAATTGGTAATTGGGATATAGACCTGTAAAGGTTGACCTAAGACGAAACCATGAATAACTCCAGCTTCGCCAACATGTCCCAGTCCAACAGGACCATGATGGGGAGTCCCTATAAAACTGTGGAAGTGGTATTCATTGTCCTTGTGGCTGGGTCACTGAGCCTGGTAACAGTAATTGGAAACATCTTGGTCATGGTGTCAATAAAGGTCAATCGGCACCTACAGACAGTCAACAACTACTTTTTGTTCAGCTTAGCATGTGCTGATTTAATTATTGGGGTGTTTTCTATGAACCTCTACACCTTGTACACTGTGATTGGTTACTGGCCAATAGGACCAGTGGTATGCGACCTGTGGTTGGCCTTGGACTATGTAGTCAGCAACGCCTCAGTCATGAACCTTCTCATCATAAGCTTTGATAGGTACTTCTGTGTCACTAAACCATTGACGTATCCCGTGAGGCGAACCACCAAAATGGCAGGCATGATGATTGCTGCTGCTTGGGTGCTGTCCTTTATTCTGTGGGCACCTGCTATTCTCTTCTGGCAGTTTATTGTTGGTGGAAGGACTGTGCCAGATGGAGAGTGCTATATTCAATTCTTCTCAAATGCCGCAGTTACTTTTGGCACTGCCATTGCCGCCTTCTATCTGCCAGTCATTATAATGACTGTTCTGTACTGGCAGATCTCTCGGGCCAGCAAGAGCAGGATAAAAAAAGGCAAAAAGGAACCCACCACCAGCCAAGAGCCCATTTCCCCTAGCAACGTCCAAGGGAAAATAGTGAAACCAAACAACAATAATCTTTCGGCCATGGAGGATGGTCTGGACCACAGCAAAATCCAGAATGGAAAAGCTTCCAGAAATTCCATCACGGAGAATTGTGTCCAAACAGAAGGTGAGGAGAAAGAAATCTCCAATGATTCAACATCAGTAAGTGTTGTAGGTTCCAATGCAAAAGAAGATGGGCCTTCCAAAGATGCTCCTCAACCTTCAGGATCTCAAGCCCCTCCAAAAGTTGAAAACTCCAAGCTGACCTGTATACGAATAGTTACGAAATCTGAAAAAGGTGATTGTGGAACTACAAGTGGCACCACAGTGGAAATTGTCCCTGGATCCAATGGTCGAAATGGAGAAGACAAGCAGAAAGTTGTGGCCCGAAAAATTGTAAAAATGACAAAACAACCAGCCAAAAAGAAAATTCCACCATCTAGAGAAAAGAAAGTGACAAGGACTATCTTAGCTATACTCCTAGCTTTCATTGTAACCTGGACACCTTATAATGTAATGGTGCTAATCAACACCTTTTGCGATGTCTGCATACCCAACACGGTGTGGACAATTGGCTATTGGCTTTGCTATATCAACAGTACGATCAATCCTGCTTGCTATGCGCTCTGCAATACTACTTTTAAGAAGACTTTTAAACATCTACTAATGTGTCAGTACAAAAACATAGGTTCGGCAAGGTAAAAGAAAAGTTTGAGGCTGCCAATTAAATATTATGCCATAGCACTTTACAATCGATAATGGAATGTGCAATCTAGAAACCTTGATTTTTGACACAAACCTGTGGAACCTTTCCACCTTCTGCACTTATGACTATAAAAGATATAAGCAAGGAACTACAAGTTATGTTGGATAGCTACATGCAGATGGACCTGGACACTGCTCCCATAAAGAAAAAAAATAGAAACAAAAAAACGTAAACTTCAAAGGGCTTTTTAAGGTCCGCATATTTTCAAAGTCTGTAATATTACCATACATATTTTTATGTGTTTCGATGTCTACAGGACACAGATTCTATTGACTCTCAGCAGAATATGAACATGCTAGATGGAACAAATGATATATATTACTTTATACTGCTTTTGTTTCCAGCAAGGGACAAGACGTAAGAAGTTGCCCTATGACTATTTTTGTGACATGTCCATCCAAGACATCAGAAAATACTGACAGACCTCAAGTTTTACACGATTTTCACCTTTATCCTGATGTTAAAAAAAAAAACAGCTCTTCTGTGCCTCTGTGTTTCTAGTGACTGTATTGAAATATAACTCAAGTTTAGCCCTTGTGTTAAGAGGGGTTATGTTAGAGCTTCCTTGAAAAATAACTAGCCAAGCAAATAATACATATAAATATATATAAATATATATATATACATATAAGTCGTTTGTTGTGTACAAGGCACAGATAAATAGATAAACTTTGGCTCTCTGGCTGTGGTAGAACATCATCTCCTGTTAAGTCTGTCCGGCTACCAAGGTCATACGGGAGATGACGTTCAATAACAGCTGGTCAGGCTGAAGGTGCATTTTCCATTCAACACAAAGGTTGGTACTTTATTGATACTTTCTTCCGTGATATATCCCAACAAATTATTATTTTTAGTCTGTTAAACCACACATAGAAGTCAACAATGACAGGTCATTGCCAAGCAAAACGGTTTCCTTGAGAGAAAGAATGAGAGCATTGAGTATGTTCTAACCTTACTGGCCTAGGACTATTTATGGAAGATGAAGCACCATCTAAAGCAGATTGTTTCAAGCAACAGGGGGCAAAATGTCCTATTTGTATTGGTTGACCTGATATATTTTATGAATGGTAAAATGGAAGTGTTCATTGCCCTTTTTTTGTTGTTGTTGTTGTTGCTGCTGAAACCTTGCTTGGAGGTAATTATGCTAAAATGCACCCATAATGAAGTGCAATATCTGACCTAAGAAAAGTTCTAGTTGGAGGAAAGATGGCTAAAAACTTCCTGAGCTCTAATGAATAGGTCTGGGATGTAATAGAAACAGGTGACATCATTATGTTTTCAAGAACGTAATTTGATGCTGATGTAATTGTAGGGTGTTTGTCATGGCACCATTATGCACAACGTTGTTGCATCCATAAATGTTTGTGGGAATGGGCCACTGAAAGCCTCCTCAAGCACAAGAACAATGGGCCCAGGCCTATATGTTGCTGTAATACAACTGGAATGGGATTCTAAGTCCAACCAAAGCTTGCAGAACCCGGATTGGCTTTCCCCCGTAGACCCACTCAATGATGTCACCAGTTTCTAGCATGTCAACAGGCTGCACTTTCACAGTTATTGATCCAACAAACTCCTGTTTTCCTCCAGGGTATAGACCTTAGGTTTGCTTTACTCCAGTGTTACATCTACATACCAAAATGTGTTGTATTGATACAAATTTCAAAAACTACAGTAGATGGCTTCAACCTCCAGCCCCTTCTAATCAAATTTTAAGTAGGGTGCTCTTTTACAATCACATTGTGCCATTGTCTTCACCACGTTAGAAAGCTCAGCCATGTATATTCTCGATACAACAAGTGTTATTTAAGATAAGTGTTGTTCAGCATACAAAGTCACCATTAAGTGCACTGTCACATGACCCTGGAGTAGTGTGGAAGCATAAATTCAGCACTTTGTCAAAGTGTATGTGTTCTGTAACTCTTATCAACCAGTCAGCTGACAGTTTTGGTTTCTCAGTTGTACTGTAAACAATTTGCATTAATCCGATTGGCTGCTAAGTGTGACAGATCAACTAAGCTTGGAGTACTATTGCTATTGTTTACTTGTCTAAAACACAATGAGGAGGATTAAATAAACCAATCCAGTGGGTAGCTGTTTGTAAATTGTGTGCTGTTTTAGCAGCAACTATAGGCTTTCTTTTATTACTTTCTGTGTAAATCAAAAAATGTTCCAAATAATATCAAATAACAATCCCGCAAGAGAAAAACAAAGAAGAGCGAGAGCCCCAATAGTGCAGTATATCAATCTAATTGGTTGAGTCAATATATAAGAGCATGCTCACAAAGATGGGTTACCACTGGTAACCACTCTGTAGACAGGTGGTTTACATTAGAGTTGACCCCACTCAAAAATGCCCTTCTCCGTAGAAGTGGATAAACGGGTTGACTCCCCTCCACCCAGGGTGGAAACACCAAATAACCAACTGTTCAAACAGAGACGCCAGGTAAGGATAAGATGATTAAAATCTGGTGGACTTACCTCCCACAAGGAGACGCTCATACCTGTCTGGACTTTCACAAGCTCCTTGTACTGCCTGATGAAGCGGGATGCTACCCGTGAAACGCGTTGCATTTAATTTAGCGTCTTATTGAATTTTTTTTGTTGTGAAATCTGACCTGTGAGTCTGCTTGTGGAAGGTAAGTCCACCATTACCTCCATTTTAAATAGTTTTTAATCATCTTTTCCTTGTCTGGCTCCTCTGTTTGAACATTTGTTTAATCCTGCAGAAGAGTTGCTTTCTTATAAATGTAGCCTTAATCAGGAAACTAGGTCTGCAATGACCTTTCTTGGTTGATAATCAGCCTATAAATGAACTGAACTACTTCACTATGTAAATGGCAACATACCTGAAGTCTGTGGTCTACAAGTGAAGAATGTTTGAGCCTAGGAAGGGACACCTATTTCTGCAGGAAGAATGTATCTCTTTCAAAATTAGTGCACAGGGCAGAAAGAATTGCCACAAATTTTCACTTTAATTTAACGTTCACTATACTGGGTAGTGCACACCTGAGAAATACAATTTATAACTGCCCCCTCCATTGGGTTTTGGTTGGTAAATGAAAGCAAGCTTTGTTACTGTATGCAAGAATGTTGGTAAAAGCAGTAGCAGAATGTTTTAAATAAGGATGATACCATTTATTGATTAGCTAAATGGGCACAATTTCTTAATATTGTAAAGTATTTCTTATTTTGCCACTAATGTCATAGTCCAGGGCCCTGAACAGCTATATATATATATATACAGGCAGGGCCGGGCAGAGGCAAGAGAGGCTCCAGCCTCAGGGCGCAGTGTAGGAGGGAGCGTACAAATCACTCAGCTATCAATCACCTATTGTGTTTGAAGCAGAGAGAAATAAGAAAAGGGGATACATGGCACTGTCTGCAAGCCAGAAAACTAGAGATTAAGGTGTTGGGGGGGGGGGGGGAGGGGGGGGGGTTGGGGGCCCTGGAGCGCCTCTTAGTCTATTAGCAATCAGTGTGTGACGGCTGGGGTGGGAGCGATGGAGGGGCGCACTTTGGTATCTCAGCCTTGGGTGCTGGAGGACCTTGTCCCGTCCCTGTATACAGGCATGTTAGAGAAACAAAGGCGCTATGGATCAAACAAGTGTTGTATAGCACATCTTGTGCTATGAAAAAATAAATGAGATTATTTGAAATAAAATAATTCTGGAGAAGAACAATACAATATTGTTTTGAAGGAAATTTAGTGACTTAAAACTTACAAGCATGAAAAGTTGTGATCTTCATGGTCTATGGTTTTTGGTTAAATGTTGTTTCCAAGCTCATTGTCATCGCCCTCCCCGGAAGTTATTCTGACCAGTGCAGAGCAACTCTGAACTGCGCAGACACCAGTTCGGGACTGTGAAAGAAAGTTCTTGCTTCCACTGTTCTCAAACCATTCAGGAACCATACCTGCACAGTTCTCCTCGTATGTTGCCACTCGTGTAAAGCTGTCTTCGACTGGAAGATCCCATTGAAGATGAAGAGGACTAGGCATGGGGAGACCCTGATGACAACGGGCATCATGGGCTTTATACCACAATTTTTACATCAGTTCAGGAATACAGGGTGGGCCATTTATATGGATACACCTTAATATGGCCATTTATATGGATACACCATTTTATGTGAATGGTGAAGTTAACAAACAAAACCACCGCTATTGGTCTGACATTAGCCCACATTGGATAGATACCTCCAAGACTGTTGGAACAAAAAAATTGATGGTATAGTATGGTACATGGAGTGTATCCATAGATAAGGTGTATCCATATACTGTAAATGGCCCACCCTGTACTTTAAGTTCTGAAGAAATATTCTGCTACAAGAACATCATATTGATTGTTTTTAATAGTGAACTGGTGTGTGCTCATTAGCTGGTGCAATGTTTGCCCCATTGTCCTGGTGCTGTTTGTTGTGTAAATGGTAAACACGCTCTTGATTCCAAATGGTGTATTCATGAACAGCAAATTGTGACACAAACACAAATTCTCTTTCTCTTTCTAATTGGCCAACCCAGCCCAGTGGGATTTTAATTAAAGGTCATGTTGGCCATTATGGATAAAAAGTTTAACACTGACAAACACGACTAAAGGTTTGTGTTTGTTAGCAGATGCGAATGTGCGGTTCCACAGGTGAAGACGTTTACAAGCATATTTGTGCATGTGAAAGACCAACACTACCTGTGGGACATTTTTCTCTTACAGTATTGACATGTATATCAGACTAGTTGATCCACAGGAAAAGGCTCTATGGGCTTGATTCACTAAGACAAATAGCGCGACTGACCTGCTGTTACTCGCGCTATTTAACCCTGTGCGCCTTAATGCACGCTATGCTCGCTATTTGCAGTATAGCGTGCATTATTACCTGTTGTCAGAGGAGCGCTCGCTATACCCAGCATAGCGAGTGCTTGTAGCTTACGCCGGCTATTAGCCAGTACCCTTCGGGTCCAGTAACTTTAAAGGAAATGATCCCCACACTGTGATTGGCCCAATAGGCTGCTTGTCATGTGACATCACTTGTCAGGCAGCCTATTGGGCCAATCAGAGTGCCAGGATCACTGGGGATGATGAAGGCGTCCGTTACTGGCTAATAGCCGGCGTAAGCTACAAGCGCTCACTATGTAGGGTATAGTGAGTGCTGCTCTGACAATAGCGTGCATAGAGTGCATTGAGGCACGCAGGGTTAAATAGCGTAACAGCAGGTTACTTGCGCTATTTGTCTTAGTGAATTAAGCCCTTTGTACTCAGTAGTACTGATGTAGGTCTGGTATTGCCACCCTGTCACTGAAATAGGTGGGTGTGTAGATCTCGCTCCTTTTATGAAGCTAGGGAGATGTTCCATCCATCAAAGGTCTATTCAAGGGGTTTCTTACAATTAGCTATTTTAGATTGGATGACTGTTGATATGCAAGAAGAAGAGGTTGGAGGAAGTTCTCTCTGAATCTATTATTATTATATAAGCTGGGGTTTAGTTCTTTGAGAAGCTTCTTCAAGATCTCCAGACGTGGACCATATCATTGTTTAATGAAAGTCCTCTTGGCGTATGCCAGATAATTTTTAGTGTCTGGAGTAGAAACTATCTATCTTGAGGTATCTGGGTCGAATTCTGGTCCCCTTCATCCTCTGGATCATCTGCCTGAGATCCACTTTTTGATTTAAATACAAGTGTCTGGAATTTCCAGGATAAAGGAACACTAAAAAAGTAAATGCATTAAAGACCACCCGGATCCCCTTCATCCAGGGTCCTATAGCAGCTGTTAGGTCTATGTTATGCCTCTAGTTCAGATTATCATTGGACTGTTGTAAAGTTTACATGATCTAATGTCATTAAGCTGTACAAATTTCTTCCTTCAGATATACAAATGTGGATAAGTCACCTTTTCCTGTGAATCAAATAGCCTGGTTTACCTGATTATAATAGCTCATGATAAATACCTCAAATTTATATGGATGAAACATGGGTAAATACTTAAAGAGACACTGAAGCGAAAAAAAAAAATATGATATTATGATTTGTATGTGTAGTACAGCTAAGAAATAAAACATTAAGATCAGACACATCAGTCTAATTGTTTCCAGTACAGGAAGAGTTAAGAAACTCCAGTTGTTATCTCTATGCAAACAAGCCATTAACTCTCCTACCAAGTTTAGTCCTGGAGAGGGCTGTTATCTGACTTTTATTATCTCAACTGTTTTCTTTTCCTCTGCTAGAGCAGAGGTCATTAGTGCACAGACTGCTCTGAAAGACTCATTTTGAATGCTGAATGTTGTGTAATCTGCACATATTATAGCATGATGCAATGTTAGAAAAAACACTATATAACTGAAAATAAAAATATGAGAATATTTTCTTTGCTGCTAATCTTCTAGTAATTATTCATAGTACACAACCAATTCACTATATCATATTTTTTTCGCTTCAGTGTCTCTTTAATCAGAAAATGAAAACGCACAGGCTCACTATTAACAGCAATCAAACTGATGTTCCTGTAGCAGCACATTTCTGCTTCCGAGGACATAACTGAAATCACCTCCAGTTTACTGTAATTATGAGTGACTTCAGATTATAGGTAAAATGTGTGATGTGGGAAACAAAATGCATCCACAGGTCACAACCATAGATCTGAGTTTGAATTAAAAAAAAAAAAAACTATTTTTATCCCTGCATGATCCCATCTGACTTAAATCAATATATCATCAAATATACTTAGTCAATTCCACTTCAGATATTTTTACCAACCACCTCGGAGCAAGTCTAAATCTGTTATAACTATCAAGTAGTTCTGCCTGGTCACAGCTTCCAAGTCATGTGATAATCAATCAAGAGAACTCGTACACACATCCAACAATGTGCACAACCAACTCCACGACATCTCTGACCACACGGCTAACCAATTGCACAACTTGTATTTTCTGTGCACCATCCACCTGAACGTCCAAATCATTTGCATACTGTGCGCAATTGCATGACGGAACGGCACACTATGGCCACATTCAAAACAAGTGCAAGTCATTCAAACAACTTGTAAACCCATGGCCAACTGTATGATGTCAACCCAATAGTCGTGTGAGCTGATCTGCCTGTTGGATCGGGCAATCCACTTGTTACCAGTCACTTGTCTATTCGTTTGATACGCGTACACATGCCCAACTATCGTCCAACAGACCAAGTTTGGTTGGGCTGAATGTTGCACGTGTGTACAAATCTTAATACTTTTCAGACTGTTGTAAAAAAAAGTCGAACAACATTGATCTCTGTTGGGCAAACCATGTGCTTCCTTCTAAAGTTTGGGTGGATAGAAGTTTTTTTTTCTTTGCAAGATCATTTTAGTATACTAGATGGAAACCCCGAAGAACTATGTATAGACAATAAAAAATATCATCCTTATTTAAAACGGTCTGCTTTAACTGAGGGTTACCAATGTGGCACGACTACTTCTGTGAGAAAAGTTGTAGCGTAACAATCCCAGAGAGCTTATCAGAAACCAACTTTTATTGTATAAGTGTGACAAATGTTATCGAGCAGGGAATTTTGGGGGATTCCTTGTAAAATTCTACAGGTAAAAATTAATGTAAAATCTCAAAGCAATATGACTATTTGTCTTCTGAAATATTTTTTTTTCATGTATGTACTGCTGACAATTATTAAGAAATGTTGAAATGTGTTTCAAGCTTGCACTTGATGAAACCATAAATATAATGGACAACTCCACGCGTCCTGATTTCTAAGTATGGGACACTGTATTTACTGTAGATGTATGCCTGTCATTGGGAGTAATGTGAAATAAGTCAATCATATATGACCTGCATGCCTGCCAATCACTGAAAGGTAATGTATAGTGTATTAAATTATTATATTTTATATACACATTTAAAAAAATGAACTGGTTGGATATCAAATATTGCCTCCCAATCTTTTTTATGTAACATGTGCTTCCAGCAGGTGGAGTATCAAGCAGGAAAACTCCAGCAAGGGTTTGGGCATTCTGTAGGAAGTGCATTTGTTATGGATACCTATTAAAAAGTCTGTGTCCTTGAAAAGTTATCAAACACTCTCTTAAAGTGAATCTAAACTGAACTTCTAACAGCCCCCTGCAGCCGCCCTGTGCCCACGCCATGACAAACCGATCCTCCGGTTCCCGCAGCAACCCTCTGTCACTTAGATGTGCGGCCCTGGTCCATGTGCCTCCTGATCATGCTCAGATGGATGGGAGAGCTCTGCGCATGCGTAGTATACAAAAATCTCTACTGTGCATGTGCAGAACGCTCCCCCAACAGGAGTGATATCAAGGATGCGCTCGGCCACGGCCGTGCATGTGCAGTGGCCGTCCACTGGCCAGTCAGCCGGATGAAAGTGGGTCGCTGCATGGGAGACTGGGAGTGGACTGGAGGATCACTTTAGTGACAGCGCGGGCATAGGGTAGCTGCAGGGGGCTGGTAGAAGCCCAAGGTAATTTAAAGTGAACCTCTAGACTAAAAATCTACTCAGCAGCACTGAAAAGACTTAGAACACTAAGGGCCATATTCTATTGCTGAACTCGCCAGCGCTAAGCACTGGCGAGTTCTTAACTTAGGCGATGGGGGCATCGCCAAATCTAATTAAACTTTAGACCCCCCCAGGCGGAAAAGAACTCGCTTGGGCGATATAATCGCCCAGAGAGTTCTTAACACTGAATCCAATTACCCTTATCATGTTTCCGGGAAGCGATGCTTCCCGGCAGACATGAGCGTTAGCTTAGACCTGCAAAAAGCAGGTCTAAACTAGCTAACGCACGTCGTCGCCGCAGCATCTGGGGGTCTCCTTTAATAAGGAGACCCCCAGAGCTCCCCGTCACAGTTTAGAAGCCCCAGCGCAGCTCTGCACCGGCACCCCTGTTGGCATACATACCGCCGCAGATCACCCGCCGCCTCTCGCCGCAAAATCCGTTGCGTAATTACAGTGTATCTAACACTGTAATTACTGTCTGCATAGAAGGAGCCCGGACAAAGCATCTTTGAATCTGCAGCCTGGGCTCCCCATTGGTCCGCTGTCTAAACCAATAAAATGGCTCAGACAGCGGACCAATGGGGAGCCCAGGCTGCAGATTCAAAGATGCTTTGCCCGGGCTCCTTCTATGCGGACAGTAATTACAGTGTTAGATACACTGTAATTACGTGACGGGTTTTGCGGCGAGAGGCGGCGGGTGATCTGCGGCGGTATTTATGCCAACAGTGGTGCCGGTGCAGAGCTGCGCTGGGGCTTCTAAACTGTGCGGCGACCCGACGGTGAGCTCTGGGGGTCTCCTTATTAAAGGAGACCCCCAGATGCTGCGGCGGAAGATAACGGCGGATGTTAGCCGGACGAGTGCGCATGTGTGGGGAGTGAAGCCGTGGTGCTCATGGACAGCACCACAGCGTAAACCTCACTCCCCATCGCTCGGTAAAAGGGAGCATCGCTCAGGCTTTCGCCTGAGTAATGCAGTGCTGGGCATAATAGAAAAAACTACGCTTATGGATCATTACGCGTAATTTTACGACATTACGCATTACGGAATTACGCTTACGGCGTAGACATTTATTTACGGTTCATGTCTGTAATTACGCATAGCCCTTACGCAATTACGCGTAAGAATACCGTAATGCAGGTTGTTACGTTATTGCCTTACGCGTAATTTCCTACTAGCAATTAATGCGTAAGGCCATGCTCCCAAGCGGAAAAGTTGACGCATGGATCAATGTTAGGTAGCCGCCGACTTTAAGGGTTAATAGCAAAGCCCCCTTAATTGCTTAGAGCCTCAAATTTGGAGAGTATATTAAGGAGATCAGAAGGAATAAGAGGGAAACAATTTTTTTCAAAAAGACCTTATAGTTTTTGTGAAATCGATGTTAAAGTTTCAAAGGAAAAATATATACATTTAAAAACCTGCCGACTTTAACGGTTAATAGCAAAGCCTGCCTAAAATTTAGGAACACCAAATTCCCAGGGTATATTAAGGGGCTCAGTGGGAATAAGAGGAAAATTTTTTTCAAAAAGACCTTATAGTTTTTGAGAAAATCGATTTTTAAGTTTCAAGGGCAAAAATGTCTTTTAAATGCGAAAAATGTCAGGTTTTTTTGCACAGGTAACAATAGTGTATTATTTTCATAGATTCCCCCAAGTGGGAAGAGTTTTACTTACTTCGTTCTGAGTGTGGGAAATATAAAAAAAAAACGACGTGGGGTCCCCCCTCCCAGACCTCTTTAACCCCTTGTCCCCCATGCAGGCTGGGATAGCCAGAATGCGGAGCACCGGCCGCGCGGGGCTCCGCACCCTGACTATACCAGCCCGCATGGTCCATGAATTGGGGGGTCTCGGAAGGGGAGGGGCAGCCAAGCTTTCCCTTTCCCACACTCAGAACAAAGTAAGTAAAACTCTTCCCACTTGGGGGAATCTATGAAAATAAAACACTATTGTTACCTGTGCAAAAAAAACTGACATTTTCCGCATTTAAAAGACATTTTTGCCCTTGAAACTTACAAATCGATTTTCTTAAAAACTATAAGGTCTTTTTGAAAAAAAAAATTTCCTCTTATTCCCACTGATCCCCTTAATATACCCTGGGAATTTGGTGTTCCTAAATTTTAAGCAAGCTTTGCTATTAACCGTTAAAGTCGGCGGATTTTTAAATGTATATATTTTTCCTTTGAAACTTTAACATCGATTTTCTCAAAAACTATAAGGTCTTTTTGAAAAAAAAATTTCCCTCTTATTCCTTCTGATCTCCTTAATATATTCTCCAAATTTGAGGCTCTTAGCACTTAAGGGGGCTTTGCTATTAACCCTTAAAGTCGGCGGCTTTTTTATATTATACGGGAGCGTAATATTACGCGATTACGGCAGACTGTGTAATTTCAATAGGAGTTTCCTGTCTTACGCGGAAATTTGTTACGCGTAATAACGTAACCTACGGTCTACGCGTAATTAATTACGTGTAATACCGTAACCTTACACGTAACGCTTACGGTGCATTTGTAGTGAATTACGATGCGTAATTACGCTAATGCGTAATTTCGGCCCAGCACTGGAGTAATGCTCCCTAACGATCGGCCATCGCGCGAAGGATATGGGCAATAGGATTTGCCGGTAATCCTCGCGCGATGGCAAGGTGATAAGTAGCTCGCATCTGCAAGCTACTTATCACCTTGAATAGGATATGGCCCTAAGTCTTTTCAGTGCTGCTGAGTAGATTTTTAGTCTAGAGGTTCACTTTAAATTACCTTGGGCTTCTACCAGCCCCCTGCAGCTACCCTATGCCCGCGCTGTCACCAGAGGCGTAGCTAGGGTTTTCAGCGCCCGGGGACAAAGACTATTAATGCGCCCCCTAAGGTGAAGGGTCGTGACCAAATGTGGGCGTGGTTATGGGTGCTCCACATTTGGTCACGCCCCTTCAAATGTACATGGAGGTTAGCAGGCTCACGCTCACCCACCCTCCCTCAGTATGTACCTTCCAGCATGTTCCAAGACAAATTCAGCAATCATGAGCCCCCTCCATCAAGACAAATTCCGCAATCATGAGTAAACATGAGGCCCCCAACATGACCAACTCAGCAATCATGAGGCCCCCAACAAGACAAATTTAGCAATCCTGAGGCCCCCAACAAGACAAATTCAGCAATCATGAGGCCCCTAACAAGACAAATTCAGCAATCATGAGGCCCCTAACAAGACAAATTCAGCGATCTTGAGGCCCCCAACAAATCATGAGGCCCCCAACAAGACAAATTCAGTAACCATGAGGCCCCCAACAAGACAAATTCAGCAGTCATGAGGCACATAAATAGACAGCATTTCACATAAATAGGCAGAATGCCCCCTTAATATGGTAGACACCTCTCACCTGGCAGCAGTTCCCCAAAATACACTCAATCTGACAGCAGTGCTTCCCCAAAAATAGGTAGCCCCAGGTCTATAGGTGGCCAGCAGTATAGATGTCCCCAGAACAGGTAGCCAGGGGTAGAGATGTCCACAGAACAGGTAGCCAGGGGTATATGTGCCCAGTATATGTAGGCAGGGGTATGTGTCCCCAGTATATGTAGCCAGAGGTATATGTGCCCAGTATATGTAGCCAGGGGTATATATGCCCAGTATATGTAGCCAGGGGTATATATGCCCAGTATATGTAGCCAGGGGTATATGTACCCAGTATATGTAGTTAGGGGTATATGTGCCCAGTATATGTAGGCAGGGGTATATGTGCCCAGAGTAGGTAGCCAGGGGTATATGCCCAGTATATAGAGTTGAGCTGAAATTTTCGTAATTTCGCATTACTATAATTACGCATGCGAAATTTGCGATTACGATGCGAAATTAGCGTAGCGAAATTGCCATTAAAATTGTAATTGAAAATACCGTAAGCGTAATTTTCAACGCGAAATTTCGCGTTTCGTTCATGCCGTAATTTCGCATTAAACGCTACCGTAATTTCGCGTTAAACCGTAACGCTCTGTATAATATAAAAAAGCCGCCGACTTTAAGGGTTAATAGCAAAGCCCCCTTAAATGCTAAGAGCCTCAAATTTGGAGAATATATTAAGTAGATCAGGAGGAATAAGAGGGAAATTTTTTTTTTCAAAAAGACCTTATAGTTTTTGAGAAAATCGATGTTAAAGTTTCAAAGTAAAAATGTATACATTTAAAAACCCGCCGAATTTAACGGTTAATAGCAAAGCCTGCTTAAAGTTTAGGAACACCAAATTACTAGGGTATATTAAGGGGATCAGTGGGAATAGGAGGAAAAATTTTTTTTTCAAAAAGACCTTATAGTTTTTGAGAAAATCGATTTTTAAGTTTCAAGGGCAAAAATGTCTTTTAAATGCGGAAAATGTCAGTTTTTTTTGCACAGGTAACAATAGTGTATTATTTTCATAGATTCCCCCAAGTGGGAAGAGTTTTACTTACTTCGTTCTGAGTGTGGGAAATATAAAAAAAAACGACGTGGGGTCCCCCCTCCCAGACCTCTTTAACCCCTTGTCCCCCATGCAGGCTGGGATAGCCAGAATGCGGAGCACCGGCCGCGTGGGGCTCCGCACCCTGACTATACCAGCCCGCATGGTCCATGGATTGGGGGGTCTCGGAAGGGGAGGGGCAGCCAAGCTTTCCCCTCCCCCTCCGAGCCCTTGTCCAATCCAAGGACAAGGGGCTCTTCTCCACCTCCGATGGGCGGTGGAGGTGGAGGCCGCGATTTCCTGGGTGGGGGGTTCATGGTGGAATCTGGGAGTCCCCTTTAAAAAGGGGTCCCCCAGATGCCCACCCCCCCTCCCAGGAGAAATGAGTATAGAGGTACTTGTACCCCTTACCCATTTCCTTTAAGAGTTAAAAGTAAATAAACACACAAACACATAGAAAAAGTATTTTATTTGAACAAAAAACATAACCACGAAAAAAGTCCTTTAATATTCTTAATTAACCATTAATACTTACCTGTCCCTTTAAATAAATGATCCCACGCAATATCCTCGGAAATGTTCTATCAGTTACAATGTAACAAAGTTATTACAATGTAACAACTTTGTTACATTGTAACTACGCCGCACCCGACGTCACTCACCGCCGCCGCCGCCTCCGCGTCTGTACTGCAGGACCCGACAGAGCTCTGAGCTATAGCTCAGAGCTCTCGAAAACATCTTTGTATTTGGGCTCCAAGGAGCCCCATTGGTCCTTAGCAGACCAATGGGGTTCCTTCTGATTTGAAGGAACCCCATTGGTCTGCTAAGGACCAATGGGGCTCCTTGGAGCCCAAATACAAAGATGCTTCTCAGAGCTCTGAGCTATATAGCTCAGAGCTCTGTCGGGTCCGTGCAGGACGCTAAGTCCCCGCCGGCTCCGCTGCCCTCCCCGCCTCTCCCACATGTCACCCACATGTCACCCACATGTGGGTGACATGTGGGTGACAGATGTGGGCGGGGTGGACAGCGGGAGCCGGCGGGGACTTAGCGTCCTGCAAGGACGCGTAAGTGTATGCGGCGGGTGAGCGGCGAGTGACGTCGGGTGCGGCGTAGTTACAATGTAACAAAGTTGTTACATTGTAATAACTTTGTTACATTGTAACTGATAGAACATTTCCGAGGATATTGCGTGGGATCATTTATTTAAAGGGACAGGTAAGTATTAATGGTTAATTAAGAATATTAAAGGACTTTTTTCGTGGTTATGTTTTTTGTTCAATTAAAATACTTTTTCTATGTGTTTGTGTGTTTATTTACTTTAAACTCTTAAAGGAAATGGGTAAGGGGTACAAGTACCTCTATACTCATTTCTCCTGGGAGGGGGGGTGGGCATCTGGGGGACCCCTTTTTAAAGGGGACTCCCAGATTCCACCATGAACCCCCCACCCAGGAAATCGCGGCCTCCACCTCCACCGCCCATCGGAGGTGGAGAAGAGCCCCTTGTCCTTGGATTGGACAAGGGCTCAGAGGGGGAGGGGAAAGCTTGGCTGCCCCTCCCCTTCCGAGACCCCCCAATCCATGGACCATGCGGGCTGGTATAGTCAGGGTGCGGAGCCCCACGCGGCCGGTGCTCCGCATTCTGGTTATCCCAGTCTGCATGGGGGACAAGGGGTTAAGAGGTCTGGGAGGGGGGACCCCACGTCGTTTTTTTATTATATTTCCCACACTCAGAACGAAGTAAGTAAAACTCTTCCCACTTGGGGGAATCTATGAAAATAATACACTATTGTTACCTGTGCAAAAAAAACTGACATTTTCCGCGTTTAAAAGACATTTTTGCCCTTGAAACTTAAAAATCGATTTTCTCAAAAACTATAAGGTCTTTTTGAAAAAAAAATGTTTCCTCTTATTTCCACTGATCCCCTTAATATACCCTAGGAATTTGGTGTTCCTAAACTTTAAGCAGGCTTTGCTATTAACCGTTAAAGTCGGCGGGTTTTTAAATGTATACATTTTTACTTTGAAACTTTAAAGAGGAACTGTAACATAAAAAGATCCCCTGGGGGGTACTCACCTCGGGTGGGGGAAGCCTCCGGATCCTAATGAGGCTTCCCACGCCGTCCTCCATCCGTCAGGGGTCTCGCTGCAGCCCTCCGTGGAGTCCGGGCAGCGGTGACGTCAATATTTACCTTCCTGGCTCCTGCGCAGGCGCTCTGACGGCTGTCGGCTCCGAACTACACGGAAATACCCGATCGCCGTCGGGTCCGCTCTACTGCGCAGGCGCAAGTTTCCTGCGCCTGCGCAGTAGAGCGGACCCGAATGAGATTGGGTATTTCCGTGTAGTTCGGAATGGAAAGCCGCCACAGCGCCCCCGCTGGAGCCAGCAAAGGTAAATATTGAAATGACAGTCGGCACAGTCGCCGGCTGTTCGGAGGGCTGCGGAGAGACCCCCGTGGGACAGAGGACGGCGTGGGAAGCCTCATTAGGATCCGGAGGCTTCCCCCACCCGAGGTGAGTACCCCCCAGGGGATCTTTTGAATGTTACAGAGTCTCTTTAACATCGATTTTCTCAAAAACTATAAGGTCTTTTTGAAAAAAAAATTTTTCCTCTTATTCCTCCTGATCTCCTTAATATATTCTCCAAATTTGAGGCTCTTAGCATTTAAGGGGGCTTTGCTATTAACCCTTAAAGTCGGCGGCTTTTTTATATGATACGGAGCGTTACGGTTTAACGCGAAATTACGGTAGCGTTTAATGCGAAATTACGGCATGAACAAATAACCATTGTAATGCGAAAATTACGCGAAAATTACGCTTACGCGAAATTTTGCGAAATCCTTCTTCATTACGATTATGTACTTACGGCCATAATCGTAATTACACTAATTACGCGAAATTTCGCGAAATCGTAATTAGGTCATTACGCTCATCTCTACCAGTATATGTAGGCAGGGGTATATGTGCCCAGAGTAGGTAGCCAGGGGTATGTGCCCAGAGTAGGTAGCCAGGGGAATATGTGCCCAGAGTAGGTAGCCAGGGGTATATGTGCCCTGAGTAGGTAGCCAGGGGTATATGTGCCCAGAGTAGGTAGCCAGGGGTATATATGCCCAGTATATGTAGGCAGGGGTATATGTGCCCTGAGTAGGTAGCCAGGGGTATATGTGCCCAGAGTAGGTAGCCAGGGGTATATGCCCAGTATATGTAGGCAGGGGTATATGTGCCAAGAGTAGGTAGCCAGGGGTATATGTGCCCAGAGTAGGTAGCCAGGGGTATATGTGCCCAGAGTAGGTAGCCAGGGGTATATGTGCCCAGAGTAGGTAGCCAGGGGTATATGTGCCCAGAGTAGGTAGCCAGGGGTATATGCCCAGTATATGTAGGCAGGGGTATATGTGCCCAGAGTAGGTAGCCAGGGGTATATGTGCCCAGAGTAGGTAGCCAGGGGTATATATGCCCAGAGTAGGTAGCCAGGGGTATATGTGCCCAGAGTAGGTAGCCAGGGGTATATATGCCCAGAGTAGGTAGCCAGGGGTATATGTGCCCAGAGTAGGTAGCCAGGGGTATATATGCCCAGAGTAGGTAGCCAGGGGTATATGCCCAGTATATGTAGGCAGGGGTATATGTGCCCAGAGTAGGTAGCCAGGGGTATATGTGCCCAGAGTAGGTAGCCAGGGGTATATGCCCAGTATATGTAGGCAGGGGTATATGTGCCCAGAGTAGGTAGCCAGGGGTATATGTGCCCAGAGTAGGTAGCCAGGGGTATATATGCCCAGAGTAGGTAGCCAGGGGTATATGTGCCCAGAGTAGGTAGCCAGGGGTATATGTGCCCAGAGTAGGTAGCCAGGGGTATATATGCCCAGAGTAGGTAGCCAGGGGTATATGTGCCCAGAGTAGGTAGCCAGGGGTATATGTGCCCAGAGTAGGTAGCCAGGGGTATATGTGCCCAGAGTAGGTAGCCAGGGGTATATGTGCCCAGAGTAGGTAGCCAGGGGTATATGTGCCCAGAGTAGGTAGCCAGGGGTATATGTGCCCAGAGTAGGTAGCCAGGGGTATATGCCCAGTATATGTAGGCAGGGGTATATGTGCCAAGAGTAGGTAGCCAGGGGTATATGTGCCCAGAGTAGGTAGCCAGGGGTATATGTGCCCAGAGTAGGTAGCCAGGGGTATATGTGCCCAGAGTAGGTAGCCAGGGGTATATGCCCAGTATATGTAGGCAGGGGTATATGTGCCCAGAGTAGGTAGCCAGGGGTATATGTGCCCAGAGTAGGTAGCCAGGGGTATATATGCCCAGAGTAGGTAGCCAGGGGTATATGTGCCCAGAGTAGGTAGCCAGGGGTATATGTGCCCAGAGTAGGTAGCCAGGGGTATATATGCCCAGAGTAGGTAGCCAGGGGTATATGTGCCCAGAGTAGGTAGCCAGGGGTATATGTGCCCAGAGTAGGTAGCCAGGGGTATATGTGCCCAGAGTAGGTAGCCAGGGGTATATGTGCCCAGAGTAGGTAGCCAGGGATATATGTTCAGTATATGTAGGCAGGGGTATATGTGCCCAGAGTAGGTAGCCAGGTCAGGTGTCCCCCTCCCCAGCAGGAGGGGAGCAGCGCAGAGAAGAGCTGCTCTTCCTTCCTCGCTGTCCCCTCCAATGTCTGGGTGGCTGGCAGCGGCGGGCGGAACTTACCTCCGTCTCGTCGCAGCGCCGGATGGATCTGCCACTACTCTGGTCTGGTCCAGACCAGAGCAGCGGCTGCGCACCCGAACTTCCGCCCGGCGCTGGAGCGAGACGGAGGTGAGTTCCGCCCGCCGCTGCCAGCCAAGAGCCACCCGGACATTGGAGGGGACAGCGAGGGAGGGAGAGAGCACCTAAGGTGAGGGAAGGAGGGGGGATATGGCCCCCCTTCCCCACCGTCCGCACAGCTCTCCCTCTTCTCTGCGCTGCTCCCCTCACCCGCCAAAAAAAAAAAAAAACAAATGAAAAAAAACCCCGCAGCTCAGCCAGGCGGAGGGCGCCCTTGGGGACCAGGCGCCCCGGGGCACTTGTCCTACCCCGACCCCCCCTAGCTCCGCGCCTGGCTGTCACTAAAACTTTAACAGTTTCACAGCATCAGAACTTTGTTTTTCTTACTCAAGCCTCATTTTTATCTGCACAGAAGCCAAGCTCCGCCCCATCAAAGAAATCTACCCGGGCTTTTTTCCCCTGATGCTGTGCCAAGCATGATTGGATTTCTGATGTTGTTGTTCTCGTTGCCTAGCGTGCACAGCTGTGAGGGATGATCAGGACACTGGACAGTTGGAACTGTGTCTCATGCTCCTTGTCACCTCCTTTCAACCAAAAAGATGGCAGCCTTCATGAAATCACAAACATTTGCCTGTTCTTTTAAAACAGGGTGGGTAAGAGATTACATTACCTATCTGTTTTAATTAATATAACTAATGTAACTTAATGACAGTATGTTTGGCAAGGCTGAAGTTCCTCTTTAAACTCGTTTTTTTCCATCAGTTTAGGTTCACTTTAAGCAAATTTGGCCTGCTCATCCCATCTGAATAAAGCTAAATACTCATGGGAAAACAAGGAAAGATGGATTGGGGGATCTGCGGCAACAAAAGATATGACACACAAATGTTCCCCTATCCATCCTCTGCAACCACATACATAGCCGGCCTTTGACCTGAGCGACTGGAGTGGTCGCTCAGGGTGCTGACTTCCAAGGGGGCAACTATAGCTGGCTAATTATACTGAGGGCACCTACACCTGACTTCCTGTACTGGGGGCACCTATAGCTGGCTACCTATACTTAGCTCACCTACACCTGACTTCATATACTGGGGGCACCTATAGCTGACTACCTTTACTGTGGGAGGGCACCTACTCCTGGCTACCTTTACTGAGAGCACCAACACCTGGCTACCTATATTGGAGGCACCTACGCCTGGCTACCTATGGAGGGAGACCTACAACTGACTTCCTATATTGGGGGCACCTATGCTTGGCTACGTATATTAAGGGCACCTACACATGAGATCCTATACTGGGGGCACCTATACCTGGCTACCTACCTATACTGAGTCTGAGGGCATTTTTTTGGGAGAGGGCACACAGCGGCTATACGCGTAGTCAAAATTGTCGGCACTGTGCTATCATTCCAAATTGGAGGGAGGGGCTAACTGTCCCACTGATGTGTCACGACTTCAAAAAGGTTGGAAACCACTGTCCTAGGAGGTAACTCAGGAAAAAAGGTGAATTGCTTATGGACTTCTGTGTGTATGCGTGCGTGCATGTGTGCGAGACGGGAATAAAGGGGGGCACAAAAATTAAATTTCGCTCAGGGCGCTGTGAAACCTAAGGCCGGACCTGCGTGTTGGGAACAAGCGACGGACGCAATTGAGACTTTAAACGATCTTGGTAATTAGTGCGGCGGTCTATAGGGATCGGCATGATAGCCGGTGACGGGATTCATCTTGACGGTTGCGATCACTGCACATCACTAAACATTGTTTAAAGAGAACCAGAGATGAAGCACCCTCTTGTATTGTACCTTATAAATCAGTGGGAACATGACAGTAAACACCTAATCTGATCTTTGTTTCATTGTTCTCTGTTTAATCTGACTGTTATCACCTCTGATAAGAATCCCGGACTGAGCACTCATTCTAGCTTTGCTATGGAAAGATTATAGCTGAGTCTGTCTTCTCTGGTGTCTTTTCAAGCCCAAGCCTGCCCCCTTGTGGCTCTGCTATAATGATTCCCTGCAAAGCCAGACTGAATGCTCAGTCCGGGATTCTTATCACAGCTGGTAACAGACACTTTTAGCAGTGAGGATGAAACAGAGAGCATGGTAAGTGTTTTATCTAATGTTCTTACTGATATATATGGTAAAATCCACAAGGGTGCTTCGTCTCTGGTTCCCTTTAACTAAGTTTAGTTAAATGATGTTACACGATCTTGCGAAACACAAACGTTCGTCACGAAAAACAATCGTGCATCAGGGGAAAAATTGCCTCAAAAATTGTGTCATGGGTATGAGCCTTTAGACAGGAGATATGCAGAGAAACATATTATTTGCACAGCAGCTTCGAGGACGATAGCGTAACTTTTAAATACAATATGATGACTGGGACAGTTCGCTTATCATTAGGAACACAATAATGGGTGTAAAAGCACTCCAAAATGCCCATTTAACGTGCTCCATTATATGAAATGTTGTTAGTATTAAAAATGCTGTTTTGAAAGCATATTACAAGCCTGGAGAAAAGGTTTAAAATTATTTATTTATTATTAAAAATGTTAAAAATGAATTACGGTATTGTAACTAACGTTACTAGAGGGATACTTTTATTCAGCAAATCATTTTCTTAGAAAATAATTTTCTCCTTTAAAACTCTATCAGCTGTGAAAGATTTGGGATTCATTTCAGTTCATTCAGTGTACAGACTGGTTGGTTTCACAGGTTACCACAAAGCAAGTAGTTGTTCAATAAAGCTGTACTCCATCCACATGGATCTATAGGGTTCATATTTATTTATTTTTTATTTGCTTTTTTTAGGTCTTAAAGTGTACCAGAGATGGTTAAATGTAAACATTCGATACTTACCCGGGGCTTCCTCCAGCCCCATAAACACTGATGAGTCCCTCGTCGTCCTTCTGCGGTCTGCCGTTCAGCGTCAATAAGCCCCGTTAATTGCTTCAGTCGCGTCCAGTCAGGGTCGTCTGAGCATGTGCAGACCGCCCGTGCATGCGCAGAATCCCCAGACAGACGTGACTGAAGCAATTGCCAGGAGTGATTGCGGCTGAACGGCAGACCGCGGGAGGACAGTGTGGGACTCACACGTGTTTATAGGGCTGAAGGAAGCTCCGGGTAAGTATTGAATCTTTACATTTATTCATCTCTGGTATACTTTGTAACTTTAACACTATTTCTAGTTCATTTAAAAATCACTTTACATGTCCTTTAAATTATGGTATGTATGTTTACAGACACCAAAAGGAATTACAGCAAACCTGAAGCGAAAGTAAACATATGAGATAATGAATTATATGTGTAGTACAGCTAAGAAACAGAACATTCGTAGCAAAGCAAATAGTCTCATATTGTTTTCTAGTACAATACTCTAGTTGTTATCTATCCAAAAGAACTCCTCTAAGATCTTTTGACGCAACTTGGGTGGAATACAGTCCGGTTTTCTGAAGCACTTGGACAGCCAAGAAACAGTGAGAGACAGCTTGAGATAAGGTTTTTTTGCAGGAAAGTTTAAAGGGTCATTATTTCTGTTTTATTGTATTGCTACTAATGTATTTGTTTTACTGCACATACAATTTATTATATCATACATTTTTTTTCAGGTTTGATTTAATTACAAACTGAGTTGTTCTCTGTCACTCTTTCATTTATTAAAGACTAATTGCACTTTAAGAACATCTTCATCCGAGATGAACTTTTACTCATTGCATAATTTATGTTCCTTTCCTATTGTTTATAGGGCATTCCTCAAGCCAAATAATTTTTTGTTTTTGTTTTAATACTCTAATTCCCTATAAACTAAAGAAGCCACACCCACAGGTTTTCAGAGAGCCAAGGCACTTTCAGCCAGTAGCAGGGGCTGATGGGAGCTCAGTCTGGGCAGGAGAAGGAGGAGGTATTACTAGCCAGAGATTTCAGAGGCAGAGGGGAGGCAGGAGGAGGAGGGGGGATTAGGTTTTTTTGCTCACGATGCAGATAAGCCTGCCTCTGTGTAATGTTTACAAACAACATGGCTGCTGTCATTGTATCACAGGAAGAAATCGTATTCTATTAAAGCTGTTTGCAGCTAGATTTGCTGTGTAAACTATCTAAACTTTAGATAAGATATATAGACAAGTTACTTGTTATAGTTAGTTTTTCATCTCGGATCCGCTTTAACTTCTTTACTGTATCCATGGAAATGAAGCATGCATCTTTTCCATGCCACTTTCTGTCCTATAAGAGCTGCCATAACGGAACCCCCATGCTTAAAGTGTTACTTTATTTCTAGTGCGCCTGAAGTGACTTATGTTACCAGTCCTACTTACACTGACCCCGTGTTGCTGCTTATTTTCTATTTTATTTTTTTTAAATTTGAACAACTAATTTAAAAAAAAAAAGACTAGTTTTTGAGACTATCAATTTTAATTAAAAAAATTCTAAGAGAAAATGGGGTTTACACCAATAAAATGACATTTTGCTGCAGTACACTGAGGGCACAGGGGGACAGAGGTGACACAGTGGGAGGGAGGGGGGGTACTAAAGGCATGGATGAACAGAGGTGACGTAGAGAAGGACATTGGAGGCACAGGGGGGCACAGAGGAGGTATAGGGGACAGAGATGGCACAGTGTTTCAACTTATGGACAGACTAAGGTTAAAGGGACACTGAAGCGAAAAAAAACTTATGATATAATGATTTGAATTGTGTGTGTGTGTAGTACAGATAATTAATTGAACATTAGTAGCAACGAAAAGAGCCTCATATTTTCACTTTAAAGGAAACCAGAGATGAACCCTTTGGCGCAAAAAAAACATATCCCCCGATAGATTTTACAAAATAAATACTATTTCTGGTATTTCCGCCGCTCAGGTGTGCCTTTATTGTGTTTTTTTTTTACTATAACTTCACGCAAAACACAGTTCATCAGAAAAGCCTATTATTTAGTGGGCTTTGTGCAAAATGAAATCACCATTTCTAAAAACCTCTTATCACTAACAAATATAGATTAAAAAAACTTTTTCAATATACCGTTACATTAGCAGCTCCTCCCATCTTATCACTGTTCTCTGTGATGCTTTGAATATAATGAACAGGAAAGCAGATCCAGCAGGGGGCAAGCTTGGGCTTGAAAAGACATCAGAGAAGACAGACTCAGCTATAATGATTCCTGAGCAAAGCCAGACTGAATGCTCAATCAGGGATTTTATCATTGCTGATAACAAGCAGGCTGAGCAGTGAAAGATGAAACAGAGAGCATGGTAGGTGTTTTCTCTAATGTTCCCACAGATATATATGGTAAAATACATGAGGGTGCTTCGTCTCTGGTTCCCTTCCAGTTATAAAGTTGTTGTTTTTTTTGTTTTGTTTTTTTAACAATTCATCATTATCTAATATTTGCAGTTTACAAACTTCTCTCTGCATTTAAAACTATGAAACAGCAGAGCTGATGACCATTTTACTTTGCTGCTGTAAAATCTTATCTGAAGTTATCTTTCACGTTTCTTTGATGTATAAGTACTTCAGAAAATAGCCCTGTAGCTGACTAAATTAGTCAGAGAGGTCAGTGAAGGACTTTTGAATAGATAACACTTACTGTGCTGGGAACAATATGAGACGCATATCTTTGCTACTAATGTTCTATTAATTACTGTATCTCTGTACTACACATACAATTCATTATATCATAAGTTTATTTTCACTTCAGATTCCCTTGGCGGTAACCCCGAGTCAGGCTCGGGACAGAAATCTGTAGCTCAGAGTATTAATCCCCAATTGGATCCATGGAAGGTGTGTAATGTGCAGAGCTGCCACAGATCTATCTAGCAGTATGATTGTTAGGGTCTAAAAGCTTGTGAAGAAATTGCACCGGTTTCAAACAATGAAATCTGGAAGTAATCATACCGCCAGGGAGGTTGAGAATGAACCTTACAGTCCTAATCTCTTTTGTTAACCGGGGACTACCTGTACTCTGTATGTGAGCTAAATAATATATATGGGAGTTATGCCAGTGAAGCCTTCAGTCTGGTTCAATCTTTAAACCTAGATTTGTAATCCTTAAAACCAAAATAAGAATATGGAACTCCAGGAAAGATTTGTTTAGGATTAGTAATAAGATAACAACTGCTTCTTATCTCATCTGTTTATTTCTCACTTTGAGTTCACTTTAAGTGTGCTTCTAATAACTTTGCTGGCAGATTGTGGGGTGTTTCCAGTGCTCGATTGCCTCTACTTACCGGTAGGTGGAAGGGTAAAGCTCCCCCTTTTTTTCTCCTACAGGTACACTTTAAGTAAACTTTCTTGATTTCTCCAACTGGAATTTGGTCCCGCCCCCTCTGAATACATTGGGAGCCCGTTGGTCAGCATGGTCCATATTCAGTCGTGCTGTATCATGTGACCATCTAAGGACTTTTGGGTGTTGTAGTAAGTCGCACTCTCTTGGAATACATCGGAAGTTGATTGGTCAGCATGTCCTTCTTCAATCATGTACTACTGTATTTCATATGAACGTCAGGAGGATTTGGGGTATTGCAGTGACACATCCCACCTCATTTAAACACCTCGGAAACCTATTGGTCTGCACAATCATTGTTCAGTCATGTGCTGGTTCATGTGACCACCAGGAGGATGCTGGGTAATCTATATATATAATAGGATAAGTGCCTCAACCTTCAAGCAAGAAGAAGAAGTAGTGCCCTGCCCCCAGCGACGGTCCAAGCAAGAAGAAGGGGCCGGTCCAAGCAAGAAGAAGAAGTAGCACCCTGTCCCCAGGGGCGGTCCTACACTTGCCGCCGAGCTGGAGGGGGTAGCGGGCAGGAAGGGGGTATTGGGCACAGCGGTGGGGAGGGGGATCGGACCCCCCCTCCCTCACCTGGGTCCCCCATCTGCGCTCCCCCTCTAGCTTAAGTTCAGCAGCAGCCGCCGCTATTAGTAAGAGGCAGCGGGCGGGGATGACTCACCGCTTCCGCATTCTAGCATGCGTTCCACTGTCGTCACTTCCTGCAATGTATTGCACTTACAATACAGTGGGCAGCATTGCAGGAAGTGACGACAGTGGAACGCACGCTGGAACGAGGAAGAGGTGAGTCAACCCCGCCCGCTGCCTCTTACTAATAGCGGCAGCGGCTTCTGAACTTAAGCTGGAGGGGGAGCGCAGATAGGGGACCCAGGTGAAGGAGGGGAGGATCCCGGGTCCCGCCCTCCTCCCCGCCACTGTGCCCAATACCCCCTTTCTGTCCGCTACCCTCTTATGCGGCGTATGCTACGCCACGGGCTGAACTTAAGCTTAAAGGGGAGCACAGATGGAGGACCCAGGTGAGGGAGGGGGGTCCGACCCCCCCTCCCGATGCTATGTCCAGTACCCCCTTCCTGCCCGCTACCCTCTTATGCGGCGCATGCTACGCCGTGGATCCGCTAGTATACTAAAATCTCACAAATCAATTGCTGCATTATAGGATTATATAGGATTATACTCTACCGTTTAATAACAGGCTCCAGGTCCGTCACCGCCGCCACCTGTCAGCGCGCGTGCCCGCAAGCTCCCGTCCATGCGCACACATGCCCGCCCAGCTGGCCCCCAGGCTGTCCTGCTCCCGTCTGAACACCGGCTGTCCCTGTGGCACATGCGCAGTAGAGCAGGGACACACACACATGGGACGCAGAGACACAGGGGTTTTATTAGGTAGGATAATCAAGCAAATGGTAACTGACTCTATCTCACACTCGATCCAATCAATATGAGCTAGGAAATAATATGTTTATGCCGGATGATAGGCGATCAACACTGGTCCACTTAGTTGACTTCCGACCATGTGAGCAAAGTAACCTGATAAGAAGCTCAGATAAACAACAATGGAATTTTATTATCTAACAGAGAAATGGAAAGTCCATTGCCTCATCAGGTACATCCTTTGCAATGGTATCAATGCATTCAGAAGCTATTTTATCTACAAGTTTAATTCCTAAACAGGGCTGTATTCAACCCAAGTTGGGTTGAAGAACTTAGAGAAGCTCTTTTGCATAGATAACAACTGAAGTCTCCTAACTCTTCCTGTACTGGAAAACAATATGAGACTCTGTTCTTTGCTACTAATGTTCCATTTCTTAGCTGTACTACACATACAACTCATGATATCATTATTTCACTTTTTGCTTCAGTGCCACTTTAACAACTCTATTAAATATATAATATATACACATTAAGGCCTCTTGCACACTGCAAGAAATTCAGATTCAGATTCCGCTTTTTAATCAGTTTTTACCTCCGATTCAGATTCAGATTTGCAGTGTGCAGGGAGCAAACTGCAAATCTGAATCTGAATCGGAAGTAAAAACAGATTAAAAAGCGGAATCTGAATCTGAATTGCTTGCAGTGTGCAAGAGGCCTTAAGGAGTCTGACCCATATTACCTTGCCCTACCATCTAGTGGTCAAATGTATTATTATTCACTAAATCAAAACCTGGACAATGCTGCTCACATACACAGCATAGGGCATTCCTCCCAAATCCATTTCATGAGCTCTAATTCATTTAGAAATCAGATTATTAAAATGAGTGACCAATGAATTAAAATAATAAAACAACTGAGGTCTAAATCAATGTTTAAACCTCTAGGCTGCATTGTATCTAGTTTAGAAAACCAGTTAGTCTCCGTTCTAGAAATTACCCTTGACCCTACTTTTCCCCTCCAGTGTGCTTTCAATCTATCAATAATGCAGTATTTTAATGAACTGGTATCTTTATTAAACAGTTCAGGACTGTTAGTGAAAACTACACCACACTTGCGGCTGCTTAAAGTAAACTTGAGATGAAATAAAAATGCATGTAATACCAGCCCCCTTCGGCCTGTTCGCTCCCTCCAGCCATCCTCCGTTATTGGTCCCATTAACTTCGGCCAGTCAGAGCTTACTGCCGGGAGAGCTACGGGTGGAGCATGTGCGGCCGCACTGCGCCTGCGCCGACTGGCCAAAGTTACCGGGCCTCAACGGAGTATATCTAGGAGGTGGAGGACGGTGGCGAGGGAGCGGTCAGGCCGAAGGGCTCTGGAGGAAGCCCCAGTTATTATGAATGTTTCTTTTTATTTCATTTCAGGTACTTTAAAGTGGAACTTCATCTCAATTAGGATTGCACTTCATCAGTAGCTGATACTTCTTTCCCACGAGAAATCTTTACCTTTTCTCAAACAGATCATCAGTGGGGGTCTGTGGTGAAACCCATCCCACAGTGTGATGTCATGACCATGGCCCTGACAGTTTCCTATCTGTGAACCTTCTTGCATTGAGGGAAATAACGTCTTTTTCCAAACTGCCAAGCAAGCACCATCTCCCTCTGTGCACAGAACTCTCAATAACAAACATTCTGTACAGATCAACTGGCAGAACTAAAGATGCTGAAACCAGTGATACATTTCAAAATGTTGAATAACGCGAACGGAATGCAGATCACGCGTTATAACTGCACACAGCACATCATGCAATCCACTTGAAGCTTTGCGCGCAAACAGCGTAGAACAACCCCCCCTTAAAAAAAAAACTTTTATATACACGCACTAAATAGTCCAATTGAAAACAGCAGGAAGCTAAATTACACACTGCGCATAAAAGAATATCGCGCACAATGAATTACGCCGCATTGGATTAACTCACATGTTTCACAGCACCATTGCTGATTTCAGTACCAAACTCTATCTGTAATCATCACATGAAGAGCGTGCTTATCGCGTGAAGCGCAATGCCGTACGCATGATAAAAATTATCACGTGATCGCTAAACTTTTCACGCGCAACATGCACGCACAACGGTTTACGCACGAGTTTGTGAAGGAAAAGCTTTAACACGTGATAACTGTGTTATCGCGCATTAGTGAATGGAGCCCAAGGGGTGCTCATGAAACGCATCAGTTCCCACCAATATGGTTAGGTGGTTTTATCTCCTATTGCAGGGGAACACCTATACATTGACTTATACACACAGGGGGCTTGATTCACTAAAGGGTGATAACTGCTATCACGGGAGTTATCACGCGATCTGCCGCACACGAAGGTTCTGCTGCACGTAAAGGGTTATTCCGCGCGATAAACAAAGGTTTGTGCACGATCACACGCTTGAAACGCACACGTGATCACGCGCAAAGCTTAGTTTACATGCAATCGTAATCCTTTACGTGTGCAAACCTTTGTGCGCAGCAGATCGCGTGATAACTGCTGTGATAGCAGTTATCACACTTTAGCAGAGCCGGGACAAAGTCCTCCAGCACCCAAGGCTGAGACACCAAAGTGCGCCCCTCCATCCCTCCCACCCCAGCCGTCACACACTGATTGCTATTAGACTAAGAGGGCCACAGGGCCCACAACCTCCCCAACACCTTAATATCTAGTTATCTGGCTTGCAGTCACTGCCATGTATCCCCTTTTCTTATTTATTTCTGCTTCAAACACAATTAGGAATGACAGCTGAATGAATTCTGCGCCCCCTCCTACACTGCGCCCTGAGGCTGGAGCCTCTCCAGCCTATGCCTCGGCCCGGCCCTGCACTTTAGTGAATTAAACCCAAAGGAGCGCAATTTGTATTTTCTTCTATTGCCTTTACTGTTTTATGTTGCCCCACATACAAACAGCTGAGGACGTCTGTTCCTGGAACTGATCTATTCCAAGTGTGATCATAGTAAGCTCCCCCGTGGAGGCTGCTTTCACAGTGGGACGTTACAGGCGCACATTAGAGCAGCCTGTAACGCGGCCCAACTCACAGCAATGAAAAATCAATGGGCTGTTCACAGTGCCCACGTTGCGTTACAGTGTAACGCTGGACGTTCAAAGAAAGTGCAGCATGCTGTGCGTTATATGTGGTTTTAGCTGCATTAGACTGTTTGCACATGCTCAGTAAGGGGAGAGTCCTATTGTTCCTAGCCACATGGCTAATTAATATTCACTGCACTGTAGTGTTGTCCAGATCATGAACAATTCGGATCTTTGATCCGGATCTTTTTTGTGAGTCGAATCATCCGGATTATCACAATGAAGGATTCGGTTCACAGTGGATGTCTGGAAGAAACAGGAACTGCAGCTTCTGTGCACAAGCACAATCTTCCTGCTGCATTTCTCCCTTCCCCATTAGCACCCTCAATGTGCCTTCATTCTCCTGCACCTCTCACTCTG
Source organism: Hyperolius riggenbachi (assembly GCF_040937935.1). Classification (NCBI taxonomy): domain Eukaryota; kingdom Metazoa; phylum Chordata; class Amphibia; order Anura; family Hyperoliidae; genus Hyperolius; species Hyperolius riggenbachi. The sequence continues at coordinate 453,355,495 of NC_090648.1, read as the reverse complement.
CTGCACCCCTGCCTCCTGCTTCCCTAGTAAAATGATTCAAAGATTCGGTTCAAAGATCCGAATCTTTTCAATGATCCGATTCGAATCATCCGAATCATTGAAAAGATCCGGGCTTCCCAGGATAGCACCAAGAGCCTCATAACATCTGACCTCCAACTTCAACACCACCATGCGTTGCGTTAGGGGCACGTTATGCGACCTTAACGTCCCCTAAAACGCAACGTCTTGGTGTGAAAGAGGTAGAGTTATATTTTCTTGCTGTGCTTGGAGGGGGATTAGTATTTTTATTACATGTTTCCAGGTTGACAAAACCAGCATAAGCTGACCCAGGGGTTTTGAGACAAAACTCACCAGGAATTAAACATTGCAAAACCTTGATGTTTTGTAGATAGCTGAATTGATCAAGGTGCCCGTCGTTGGGTTGGATCATGGTTCACTTTTGCTCATATCGATTTGCAAGAGTGCAGAAAAGTCTGTACAACTTCTGGAGCAAATAGATTCATGTTGAAATATCTGAAAACCCACAGAGAGGGTCTAGGAATATTGCTGTTTTTTTGAAAGTCGGTGCTCAGAGACTCTGGCTGGTGTTCAAACAATTTTTTCTCCAGTTAAGAGATTTCTTTTCAGGCCAAGAGTTGTTTGAAATAAAGATGTACGTACTTGTCTTGTGGCAACGTCTTAGTGCAAAGAGACTGGAGGACTGAGATGAAAGGAATGAAGATGCGGTGGTTGTTCGACCAGCAACGCTGGCGCAGCCGTCTCTACAACTGATGAGAACTGCGTGGATTTAGAATCACAGTGTGAGCTTTGCACAATGGGCTTGATTCACTAAGACAAATAGCACGCCTTATCAAAGTTAGCACACCTTATCAAAGTTAACACACCTTATCAGAGCAGCACAGAGAGCGCTACGAACCTGCAGGGGCTTAGGGCAGGACGAGTGAAGCGCTCATCATTGCCAATTAGCAGGCATAAGTTCAGTGTGCTATTCTGATAAGGCATGTTAACGTTGATAAGGCATGCTATTTGTCGTAGTGAACCAAGCCTATAGAGCAGTGGTCCTCAAACTAAGGCCCGCGGGCCGAATGTGGCCCACTGAGGCTTTTTTACCGGCCCTCCTCACACAAAATGGATTACTTATAGATGCGGTCAGCTACATCTTTAAATATTGGTGGTCCACATATAGAATAGCACTGCTGGCACCACCCATCCACATGGAAGCCAGAAAGCAGTAATTTGCTGGTTTCCAATCGAATTCCACAACAGGTGACACTTCTGTCCAATTGGACTTCAGGTTGTCACCTGGGTATGCTTCACTGTCTGGCCCACAAAGACATCATTTTATGTATACTCCGGCCCCCCAGCAGTCTTAAGAATGTTGACCCGGCCCTCGACCCAAAACGTTTGGGGACCCCTGCTATAGAGTGATAAATCATGGCTTAAGTCAAATAAGGAGAGAGAAACCATGCATTTAATCATTTAAGGAGAGATAAATTGTGAGTAAATAAGTAAGGGGAGATAATTCAACAGAAAATCAGCCCCTTTACCCCTTTCCTACGTTTATGCGTGTGTGTAAGACCGGATTTATAATTCCCCCCCTTCCCGCCAACTTTATTGCAGCTCCCCTTTCATATGCAGTACCCCCTCCAATACCTTGTGCAGACCCCATTTCCATGCCTAAAATTCATGTACAGCAGCCCCCTTCAGCTCTATACAGGGCAGCAGCTCCCCATTTCCATGTGTTGCTTCTTAATAGCAAACTTTGTATTCCATTAGCAGCCTCTTCTTCCATATGCAGAAATCCCTCTTCCATATCCAGCCGCCCTTTGGTCAACTGCCAACCGAGACCCAGGCGTTGGTGGCCTTTCCCTAAATCTGGCCCTGTGTGTGTGTGTGTGTGTGTGTGTGTGTGTGTGTGTGTGTGTGTGTGTGTGTGTGTGTGTGTGTGTGTGTGTGTGTGTGTGTGTGTGTGTGTGTGTGTGTGTGTGTGTGTGTGTGTGTGTGTGTCTGTCAGGGACATCTACTATTTTTTGTCAGAGCAAAAAGTGGGTGATGTCCTTTTATAATGGACCCATCTAGTAAAACTCAAAGGACGTTGGCCGATCCTACACTATCGAAAGTGAAAGTTATTTTTGCTGACTTTAAAAACAGACTTCTCTCTCGCTATAAAGACTGTGTGTTGTGTTGTGTTGTGTTGTGCTTTGACAACCTTTTCAGAGGTTTTTCTTGGAGCATGTTAAGCCTACAACCATCTTCTTTCTGATCTCTTTCTTTCTGATTATCTCTCAGATAATGCAACTGTAAAGCAACTAGAGCATTGCGATATTCAGAATCATTAGCAGCCAATTACCTTAGAAAGACAAAAAATGTTTAATATGTAAAAACTTACAAATGTTACTCCTGTTCAGTGCCTAACTGAATGTACCTTCATGAAGCCCTCCAAGATACATTTTCATGCGTTGGTCTCATTTCACACTAAATTGCACTGATTTTAACTTCTCCAGTACCGCATGACGCCGATGGGCATGGCCGTGGTGGCAGCCGCCGGACTGCCTAACGCCAATCGGCATAAAGTCCTGGGGCTGCAGTTTTCAGGAGATTGCGTACAGGCTGCGTGCGCATCTCCTGCTTGGTAGGCGGAGCTCTACTCCGCCTTCAGCCGCTCTAAGACCGTTAGACGGCGAAATTAGGGTGTACAGCGCTGCAATCTACTGCAGCGCTGTACTGGGGACCGCCGTGTGACACAACTGTCCCTCTGGGGGACACAGAAGCGATCCGCTGTGATAGGCAGACGGGGAGAGGGAGGGGAATTTAAATAATAAAAAAAAACCACGCTAATTTAATAAAAGAGTATATATAAGAAATATTTATTTAAAATAAACAAACAAACCTGGGGCTTTCTGTTGGTGGTGAGAAAAAGGGGGGAGAATCACTTGTGTGCTGTGTTATGCGGCCCTGCAGCTTGGCCTTAAAGCTACAGTGGCCTGTTTAACAAAAAATGGCCTGGTCTTTAGGGAGGGTAAAACCTGTGGTCCTGAGGTGGTTAAAGAATTACGATTAAAGTGTTACATTTGAATTAGGGTTCTCGAGGAAATCTAAAGTGCAACTTTACCTTCACAATATAAAACACAACCCGCTATTTATTTTGCAAGCAAGACTGTGGGGCAGATTTGTCATTTGCAGTGCAATCCTAGGAGGTTTCTAGAAATCACTGTAGAACTTTCTTGTATTTCTAAAGAAGATGCAGATTACTCCTTAACTGCTAGCCGACCGCTCCACGCCAACTGGCAGCCCCAGGACTGCTCAACGCCAATTGGCGTGAAGTCCTGGGGCGGGGTTTTGCAGGAGATCGCGTGCGCCGATGCTCCACTCCATCATCAGTCTCCCAGCAGCGATTGCTGCTAGGAGACTGTTAGACGGCGAAACTGCCATCTATTTACACTGTACAGCACTGCCATCTACGGCAGCGCTGTACTAGGGATAGCCGTGTGACACGGCTGTCCCCCTGGGAGGCACAGAAGCAGTCGGCTGTGATAGGCTGATGCCTATGACAGCCGATCGCTGTGATTGGCTAGCGGGGGGAGGGAGGGGCGGGAGATTAAATAAATAAAAAAGGGAACATTTATTTAAAAATAAAAGACAGATACATAAATAAATAAACAAACAAACATCCCTGCAATGATCAGAGCCCCCCAACAGAAGGCTCTGTTGGTGGGCAAAAAAAGGGGGGGAATCATTTGTCTGCTAGGTTGTATGGCCCTGCAGCGGGGCCTTAAAGCTGCAGTGACCAAAATTGTAAAAAACAGCCTGGTCACTAGGGGGTGTAAGCCTACAGTCCTCAAGGGGTTAAACTGTTCTACAGCAGTTGGAGATAAGTATAGTTTTTCATAAATGGGGTAGCCTTTGAGAGAATCCTTGGAATGAGGTAAGATGCATTTACACGGCCAGATTTCTGGAAAGGCTACAAAGGCCCGGGCCTTGGGCGGCTGAGGCCTGAGGGGAGGGGGCACCTGAACATGAAATAGGGGTTGCTACATATGAAAGAGGAGACTGAAAATGGGGAGTAACACATGAAAAAGGGAAGCTGATGCCTAACAGAGCTGTTTAAGAAAGAGAGGGGCTGCAGTACATGAATGCTACACATGGAAGAGGGGGCTGCCCATGTAATAGGAGGGGAACCGCTGTACATGGAAGGGGAGCCACAACATACTCGGCCTAGGGGCAGAAAAAGTATAAATATGGCCTTATTAAACAGAGGAAAGGGAAGCTCATTACAGTATTTTAATGCTAACATAGCAGCCGTCAGAGCATTTCTTAACCTGCCTGGCGTTCTATTAAGATCGCCAGGGAGGCTGCGGGAGGGTTTTTTTTAATAAAAAAAAAACTATTTCATGCAGCCAACTGAAAGTTGGCTGCATGAAAGCCCACTAGAGGGCACTCCGGAGGCGTTCCTCTGATCGCCTCCGGCGGCCAGAAGTAACACGGAAGGCCGCAATGAGCGGCCTTCCGTGTTTCGCTTACCTCGTCGCCATGGCGACGAGCGGAGTGACGTCATGGACGTCCTGACGTCAGCCGCCTCCGATCCAGCCCTTAGCGCTGGCCGGAACTTTTTGTTCCGGCTACGCTGGGCTCTGGCGGCTGGGGGGACCCTCTTTCGCCGCTGCATGCGGCGGATCGCCGCACTGCAGCGGCGATCAGGTAGCACACGCGGCTGGCAAAGTGCCGGCTGCGTGTGCTCCTTTTTATTTGAGCCAAATCGGCCCAGCAGGGCCTGAGCGGCAGGCTCCGGCGGTACTGGACGAGCTGAGCTCGTCCAGACCACTCAGCAGGTTAACCCTCCTGGCGGTTTAATTATTTCCGCCAGGAGGCAGCGCAGCAGTTTTTTTTTTTAAATCGCCTTGGGCTCGCTACATGATAGCCGCTGCTCAGCGGCATCCCCCCGCCCGCTTCGATCAGGAAATCCCGTTCAAAGAACGGGATTTCCTGGAGGGCTTCCCCCGTGGCGGGGCGGGATGACGTCACCGACGCCACCGACGTCATTGGAAGTCCCGATCCACCCCTCGGCGCTGCCTGGCACTGATTGGCCAGGAAGCGCACGGGGTCTGGGGGGGGGGCGGTGCGGCGCGACGGATAGCGGCGATCGAGCGCGGGGCGGCGGCGATCGGTGTGCTGACGCAGCTAGCAAAGTGCTAGCTGCGTCCAGCAAAAAAAAAATTAAGTAAATCGGCCCAGTAGGGCCTGAGAAATCCTCCTGCGCGGCTTACCCTGAACTACATTTGGGGTTACCTCCAGGAAGGTTAAGGTGGCCATATATCAGGTGACTTGGCGGTCAATTGACCATCCAATTCAATTGCTATAATCGGATTAAAACCGGTGCCGCTAAGAGCATGCCCAATCAATGATGCAACCAATTTCAGGCCGAAATTGGTCGCATGTATTGGTCAGACATGCTGCAAGATATAGGGGCGACATGCTCGATCAGGTGCGCGTCTGTAACGGTGTGAGATACTGAGTCAAGCGAAGAACTCAACGGAACCCTCGGCTGAAATCAATCGGGAATCAGCCTGCAGTGTATGGGCAGGTAACAGATCTCTCTCGAAACGAGAGAGAGAGATCTGTTCATCGTCTGATGTATGGGCACCTTTAGGGTAGGATGGACAGAATGATGTCAATCAGTCAGTCTGAATACTCCTGCTTCCATGAAATAGAGCATATGGAGTCCCCAGCAACCTACTGGGGATCCATCTGAAAATGGTACCTGTGAATAATGGCGCACAGTGTTGCCGCTATTCTGTTTGTCGCTTATCGCTATTTAACACCTTTTAAAGCCTTATCGTTATTTAGCGTTAAAGCCTTATCGTTATTTGACGTTAACACACAGAACCCTCTCTGTACCTATCCCTAACCCCTAAACCCCCCCTGGTGGTGCCTAACCCTAACCACCCCCCTGGTGGTGCCTAGCCCTAACCACCCCCCTAGTGGTGCCTAACCCTAACCACCCCCCTGGTGGTGCCTAACCCTAACCACCCCCCTAGTGGTGCCTAACCCTAACCACCCCCCTAGTGGTGCCTAACCCTAACCACCCTCCTGGTGGTGCCTAACCCTAACCACCCCCCTGGTGGCGCCTAACCCTAAGACCTCCCTGGTGGTGCCTAACCCTAAATCTTCCCATGTGGTGCCTAATCCTAACCTTGACAGTGTTACATTAAATCCATTCATCGTTTTGCAGTTAAATAACTTCTGCAGTTTGGCTTATGCAGGGCGCTACTGATAAATAACGTTACTGTGCTCAATAACGTCTGCTGTTTGGCACATGAACGGCGCTATTGATAAATAACGTTACTGTTTTTCTTCTTTTTTCCTTGTGCGCCATTATTATGCAGTACTAACGAGAAATAGCAATAAGCGTATCTTTTTAATACGGCGCCATTTTTATGCATAGGCGCTGTGCGCCATTATTCACTGATCCGACCTACTGGAGCCCCTGGGAACCTATGCCAGGATTTTGTTGGTTGACTCAGATTCAGCACCATAATACCATCACTGTTACGCAGCAAGTTCTCCCATCTAGGTATTCCTGAACCCAGCTGTATACGGATAACCAGAGCCGGAACAAGGTCCTCCAGCACCTAAGGCTGAGACAGTGCGCCCCTCCATCCCTCCCACCCCAGTCGTCACACACTGATTTCTATTAGACTAAGAGGTGCCCCAGGGCCTCCAACACCTTAAAGAGACACTGTTACATCAAAAAGTTCCCCTGTGGGGTACTCACATCGGGAGGGGGAAGCCTCGGGGTCCCAATGAGGCTTCCCACGCCGTCCTCTGTCCCACGGGGGTCTCGCTGCAGCCCTCCGAACAGCGGTCCGACAGATCCGACAGCTTGTTCAATATTTACCTTTCCAGGCTCCAGCTCCTGTTCGAGGTCGTGCTGTCGTGATGCGGCCCTGGACCAAAGTACAGTGTTCAGAAGGCACGTGCCATCAACCACCAAGATTGTCAGGACGCAGTTGACTATTTAACACAGAACACCTCATCTTACTCAGCTTCCGCACGGAACCGTGACATATCTTCCTCCTCCTGCTCTGATTCTGGCACGACACTTAACACTCAGTTGGCCGCCACCACCAAAGTGCCATCATCCCAGGGCTCAGTGGTGTAGAAATTTTTTTGTGTGTCTGCCTCAGATGAGAGCAATGCCATCTGTACTCTCTGCCACCAAAAATTGAGCCGTGGAAAGACCAAGACCAGCGTAGGGACAACTTCCTTATGAACGCACATAATCACAAAGCACAAACTGCAATGGGATGAGATACCAGGCCGCAATTAGTTCTCAAAAAAGGCAATACCCAAACTGTACCATGATGTTGAAACAAGGCAAGTGGTGTCATCTCTGGCACAAAACTCAGGAATCCACCTGGAGTCCTGGACCCTGTTGGTGGTGGCGGAGAAAGCAGTCGAGCGGCCTGCAGGCAGAGATGCAGTGTGGGGACCGACTTAGTCTTGGGGCAAGTAGTCACACGGCATGCCGGCAGAGATGCTGTGTGTGGGGACTGACTTAGTCTTCGGGCAGGCCTTACCGTGCTTTGCAGACCAGGCATCTGTGGTCAGATGGACCCTTGACCCAACACTGTGTGCCAGAGATGACACCACTTGCCTTTCAACATCATGGTACATTTTGGTTATCGCCTTTTTTGAGAAATAATTGCGGCCTGGTATCTTCCACTCTGGTGTGTGGCTTTGCCTTTATGTGTTGCTTTTCTTCAGGTGGTCATCCCATTGCAGTTTGTGCTTTTTCATCATGTGCCTTCGTAAGGCAGTTGTCCCTATGCAGGTCTTGGTCTTTCCACGGCTCAATTTTTGGTGGCAGAGAGTACAGCATCACTCTCATCTGAGGCAGACACACAAAAAAAATTCCACACCGCTGAGCCCTGGGATGATGGCACTTTGGTGATGGCTGCCGACTGAGTGTTAAGTGGGGTGCCAGAATCAGAGCAGGAGGAGGAAGATATGTCACGCTTTCGTGCGGAAGCTGAGGTGTTCTGTGTTAAATAGTCAACTACGTCATGACAATTTTGGGAGTTGATGGTACGTGCATTCTGAACACTTTGGTTGCAGGCCGCATGAAATCACATCAGCACGACCTCGAACAGACCTGCCGGGTGGCCTCTGCCTCTGGCTCTGCCTGTTGTTTTGTCCATATTGGGGGGGATGAAGTGAAAGGTATGCACTGACTTGACTAATACAATGTGCAGTCACACAGATGCAGTGAAAGTTATGCACTGACTGCTGGTATAATACAATGTGCAGTCACACAGATGCAGTGAAAGGTACTGACTGCTGGTATAATACAATGTGCAGTCACCCAGATGCAGTGAAATGTATACACTGACTGCTGTATAATGATGAGACGAATACACTTGAAATCCTATTAATAGAATCTGTTATGGAGGGAAAGTCTGCCATCCATTCAAGTGAAAGGTATGCACTGACTGGTATAATGCAATGTGCAGTCACACAGGTGCAGTGAAAAGGTATGCAGTGACTGCTGTAATAACAATGTGCAGTCACACAGGTACAGTGAAACGGTATGCAGTGACTGGTATATAAAACAGCATGCGGTCACACAGATGCAGTGAAAGGTATGCAGTGACTGGTATTATAATACAATGTGCATCAGTCACACAGGTGCAGTGAAAAGGTATGCAGTGACTGGTATATAAAACAGCATGCTCTCACACAGATGCAGTGAAAGGTATGCAGTGACTGGTATTGTAATACAATGTGCAGCAGTCACACAGGTGCAGTGAAAAGGTATGCACTGAATGTGCTGGGCCTGGCACAGTATAGCAATTAGCAAGAGCCAGCTGCGACAGACAGGGCTGTATATGCAGTGCCAGTGGGCCACACAAAAAAAAAACACATCACAAGAACATTAGCTCTCAAAAGAGCTTTTTCTGTGGTGCTTTTTAGCAATAAATATCAGCAAGGAGCAAGCTAACAGACCCCCTAACTATCGCTTTCCCTATCTCTCCAATGTCTCTCCCTTCTCTCACTAATATCAGCAGCAGACAGAGTGAGAAAATGGCCAACGCTGCTGCCTTTTATATGTGGAGGGGGGTCCAGGAGGGAGTGCAGCCTGATTGGCTGCCATGTGTCTGCTGACTGTGAAGTAGAGGGTCGAAGTTTAGCCCAATGATGTAGTATAGGGGGCGGGTCGAACTTGCATGAAGTTTGCATTTCGATGCGAACGAAAACTCGTGTTGTTCGCGCGAACAAGATCACATTCAAACCGTTCGGGCCATCTCTAGTCGTGAATATCGCTAGGAGGGTTAACAAAGCCCCCAAATCTAAAACATTATTCTCCCTTCATGCCCAAGCAATTCCCCAACCACCCACTCCCACACACACATATCAATATAACTCCTGCATACTGTAACCCTCCTCCTTCAGTGCTCTCCCCCACCACCACCACCACCACCATCATCACCACCACTTAATCCTGACATCTCCCTTCATTTTTTACCCACCTCTTGGAGAAGTCTAGTGGCAAAATCTCAGATGTGTAAAATCCCCACATTCTGTTGCAGAAGCACTCAGCATCTTAATGATCAGGATGGCCAAGATCACATGACAATACAATTGGTGTATGCAAATCCTGACAACGCCGGAACAACGAAACCAGTGGGGAATTGAGACTAAGCATCTGTTTCTACACTTTTTAACTGAGTTTAAGGTGTACGTACACGATACACATGCTACATTTAAAGGGTCCCTGTCATAAGGGCCTAGGATGAGAGTATTTTTACTGTTTTATGAATCATTTTGGAAATAACAGAATCTGATTTTACATTCCACTAAGCAGCTGCATTCGTTTGGTGACAGTCACCACTTATGTGTTGTTGAGCACTGGGTGAATGCAGGAAGCCAATTTTAATTGCTTGAAATTTAGCGTTGAGAATTTAACTAGAAAAAGATCAAATGACTACCATATAATCTGATCCCAAAAGTCACTGCGTCATGGCTGCCCTGTACAAATGAACAGAGCGCCTACAGCCAGCGGCGGGTCCGACGCCAAAACGCCTAGGCACCGGATACACTCGATTTGTTCTCTATCATCTTCTCTTCCTAATTATAATAACATTTCATTTTAGTTCTTTTTATCATCAGTTTTTATGAGTTGTGCATTATGACGGTAATAAATCACGCACAATCCTTCATCTAGAACGTCTGGAATTATATTGTACTCGTATTTCTGCCATCGGAACTGCCAGACAACTGATAAGTAATCTTCTCCAGCTTGTATTCCATGCACAACGATCAATCTCCCTTCTCCTCGATTTTATCATGGCTTCCTTTTTATTAGAAAGAGTCACTTGATTTCCATCTATCACATTCTGTCAGGAAAAAACAAATCTTATGTATTAGTGTGAAAGTCAACAACATAACATAAACAATATGAGCCAAATATCAATGTTTCACCTGTACAACTGCTAAACTTACATGGGCAGCACGGTGGCATAGTGGTTAGCATTCTAGCCTTGCAGTGCTGGGTCCCTGATTTGAATCCCAGCCAGGGCACTGTTTGCATGAAGTTTGTATGTTCTCTCTGGGCATTTCAGTTTTCTCCCACAGCCCCAAAACATACAGATACGTTAATTGGCTCCCTCATGAAATTGGCCCTTGACTATGTTACATACATAAACATATGACTATAATAGGGATTACATTGTTGAGCCCCTCTTAGGGACAGTTAAGTGACAAGACAAGACAATATACTCTGTACCGTGCTGCTGCAGATATAATATAATAATTTGCTTTTGTATTTTTGTCCTGCATATTGGGTCAGTTTAACCCTTTTATGTTATGCTGTTTCCAAAAAAAAAAAACCTCATTGTCAATCTGAAATCCAAAGACATTTTTACTGAAGACTGTTCGCTGAGTCAACCTTGTGTATAAGTCAACTCTATTTTTGGCCCTCTTAAGCTGGATTTTTTTATTGTCTCAAGTATAAGTCTACGCAGCAAAGTTAATGGCTGCACTCTGGTGCCAGGATGACTGCAGTGCATACAGTATTGCGGCCATTAACCCCTCCTGTTCTTTAAGCGCAGCCAATAATGCCTCCAGGCCCCCAGGTGCAGCAGGTACTGCAGCCCAGTACTTTCCCCTGCCCCTTTCCTTGTTAATTGTTGTGGCCAGGACTTTCAGGCCTGTACTTTCTTAGCATTTCCTTTGTCAAGAAAGTGTCACTTACCGCTGGGTAAATTGCTGCAAATGGGAATGTCACAAATAGTACACACATTACCAGGGCTGTATTTAGGGTTTGGGCTCCCCTAGGCACCCCAAACCTATGGCACCCCCCTCCCCCCCCCAGGAGGACAATGGCGGCGCGTTGCGCGCCACGGCGAAAAATGGGCGTGGTCACAGAATGCAGTGGACGTGTCCATAATATACAGTGGGTGTGACCAATTAAAATTTCCTAGTAAGAGTGCAGCCCAAAGTCGGTGGGGCCATGTTTTCTCCCTGGGTATGAGTAAAGTGACCCTAAAAAAGCAAGTAGGAAATGTTCCCCAAAAAAAACCACACATTAGCCAGTGCTCTCTCGCACAAAATAGTGGTAGGTATTAGATTGTGAGCTCCCCTGAGAAAAGTCAGTAACATGACTATGTTCTCTGCAAAGTGCTGCAGAAGATGCCAGTGCTATATAAATACATAAGAATATGGTAGGACATTAGACTATGGCAGGATTAGATTGTAAGCTCCTCAGAGGATAGTCAGTGACATGACTACGTACTCTGAAGTACTGCTGAAGATGGCAGTACAATACAGTACAGTAGTATGGCAGCATGGCGGCGTAGTGGTTAGCGCTCTCGCCTTGCAGCGCTGGGTTCCCGGTTCCAATCCAGCCAGGTCAACATCTGCAAGGAGTTTTTATGTTCTCCCTGTGTCTATGTGTGCTTCCTTCAGACACTCTGGTTTCCTCCCACATTCCAATAACATGATACAGATAAGTTCATTGGCCTTCCCCTACAAATTGGCCCTAGACTACGATACATACATACACTTATGACTATGGTAGGGATTAGATTGTGAGCCCCTCTGTGGGACAGTTAGTAACAAAACAATACATACTCTGTACAGCGCTGCATACTATGTTGGCACTATATAAATAATTAGTATAAGTACAGTATAAAGTAGCCAGGTCTATAGGTGTCCCCAATATAGACATACTATAGGTGTCCCCAGTATAGATAGCCAAGTCTATAGGTATCCCCAGTTTAGGTAGTAGTCAGGGGGCGTAACTAGAAATCACTGTGCCCCCTTGCGAAAATTTGGGTGGGCCCCCCCCTCATAGGTGCCAAATAATCATCATGGGGCATCATTTCACCATAAAATCTGCAATTGGCTGCTATGGGGTGGGTGGGTGGGTATCTCCAAAGGGGGGCTGCTGCTGTGGGGTGGTGGGAGAATATCTCCAAGGGGGGGGCTGCTGCTGTGGGGTGCTGGGAGAATATCTCCAAGGGGGGGGGGCTGCTGCTGCTGTGGGGTGGGTGGGAGGGACGGTATCTCCAGGGGGGCTGCTGCTGTGGGGTGGTGGGAGAATATCTCCAAGGGGGGCTGCTGCTGCTACTGTGGGGTGGGTGGGAGGGAAGGTATCTCCAGGGGGGGCTGCTGCTGCTACTGTGGGGTGGGTGGGAGGGTGGGAGGGAAGGTATCTGTATCTCCAAGGGGGGGCTGCTGCTGTGACGGACATCGGGGGTCCCCCTCCGGTCACCCTGATCCTCCATAGCGCTGCCGCTGCATTATAAACAGCTTCTCACTCACTTTCCCTGGCTCTGAGCTCCGTTAGATGTTAAGGCTGCAGCGTGGACCTATGGAGGGGCATGGTGACAGGAGGGGGGGCCCAAGGAGAACCAAGAAGAAGTCGTCTCCCCCTCTGACCCTGCTCCCGTTCGGGGCGCCCTGTCCCCGCCACAAATTGAGCCTTCAGAGACGAAGCTGAGCTGATCTAGGGCAGAGACGAGTCTCTGCCAGAGTCTCTAGCAGGCTACTCCAGAGACGGATAAAGACCAAACTGGGCCCTAAGCAAAGTGATAACTTTGGGCCCCCCTGCTCCTGTTGCAAGTCAGGTCGCGTTGATAAGGGAGGTTTACAGGAAGTTAAAAATGGACATTTTAATGCTCTCTAAATCTAAATGTTATTACCCAGCGCTTGCTGAAATAGAAAGTAGCCATACAGCCTTGCTTTTGTGGCCATGTTGCCTTTCATGTATGGGGACATCTAATCAGCGCAGATCTGAGTATGGTCCATACATGCCCAGTAGTACGAAGGTACGCATGCATGGCTTTTTCCTCTGTGCATGAGCAGATTCGTGCTACTGGGCATGCACAGACCGAAATTGAACTTGCGTAGTATGGACGCGCTCATACACTAATGGGAACATAGCCACAAAAGGTAAAGAGGGTACCAGCCAGCAGAAGTGAGTTTGTGAACGATCTCAAAAGCCTCTGGAGTATCCAGGTAAGTAGCTAACTAACATTTTCTCCTCACAGGTTTGCTTTAAGTGGCACAGAAACAGACAGCTACATGACAGACAGACACAGAGAGGCAGCATTTCACTTGTCCGCCGGCAAGCTCCTCCTGTGTCCTGTCTCCATCCCTGCCAGCACCTGTACATTTTGTGACTGTGTTAATACATAGGGGTCACAGGGGAACAGGTAGCCAGTGGGGACAGAGATAGGACACAGGAGGGAGTGTACCAGTGGACAGGTGCACACTGCAGGGCCCCAGGGGGAGCACAAGATGGGTTGAGACCTGGGGAGCCTGCCAGTCAGCCCTGCATGATACCCGTGGCAGCAATTCCATAGATTTCAATGTGAAATCTATTAAAAATCTGTTGTGAGACAGTGAGGGCCTATTTCCACTGAGCCCAAAACCAGGCATAATCTGCAGTGTTTCCCCACATACGAGAGGGGCAGGGAAACGCTGCTTATCTCTATCTCTTCAGATTTTTGCAGCATGCAGCCAAATCACTATAGCCTTGCATGGAACAACCTAGCAATTCAGGCTGTGGCTCCGCAGTAGAACAGCTCCTAGTGGAAACCGACCCTAATAGATCCCTCTCCATTTAGATTGAAAGATCTAGCACTTGGTTGCATCCAGTAGCCATCTGGCAGAGTGCGGCCAACATAAAAAGGTTCGGAAATGGACACGGTACCTGCCCTGTTGCGAAGCCATAGCCAAATTGCTATACCCATGCCATGCACAGCTATAGAGATTTGGATAGGTGCTGGGGAAAACTACTCCATGCTGTGCAGAATCGCACCGGCATGCGATTCAGACAGCATGCTATTGTCTGAATAGGCAGTATTTCCCCATCACGCTTGCATGCAGGGAAACTGCATATTCGGAATTAGTGGAAATGGGCCACATGGAAGGCATGACAGGAGAGGCAGACAGCCAAGTGGAAGGCCTGACTAGATAGATAGATAGATAGATAGATAGATAGATAGATAGATAGATAGATAGACAGACACATGGAAGGCCTGACTAGATAGATAGACAGACAGCTAGACAAACAGACCGAGACACAGACAGACACATGAAAGGCCTGACTAGATAGCAGGGCCGGTTTAAGCAACAATGGGGCCCCAGGGCAAAATAAACCTGGGGGGCCCCCCAACATATACCCCGGAACAAAAATCGGCATTAGGGGACCTTTTTTGCAGCTGGTATAGTCAGGGTGTGAAGTCCCAATCGGTCAGAGCTCCACATTCTGGCTATCCCAGCCTGCATGGGGTACAAGGGTTTACAAAGTTTCAGGAGGGGGGACCCCACATAATTTAAAAAAAAAAAAATCCCACACTCTAAACATAAAAATTTTTTGGGAAAATAGGAAAAAAATACCAGGGATCTTCATACAGCCATATGGCGGCTGTATAGCGATCCCTGTCCAAAGCGCTGCGGCTGCGTATAGACCCCCTGGAAACCCCATCAGGAAATTTATTGCTCTTTCATTTGATGCATGTAAAATTACACTACCGTTAGGTTTGCTACTGAAAGTGACATTTACCGCATTTAAAACTATACTTTTTTCCTTCTAAATTTTAAAATCGATTTTCTCAAAAACTATAAGGTCTTTTTGAAAAATTGTTTTTTCCTCTTATTCCTAATGATCTCCTTAACATATCCTGCAAATTTAGGATTTCTAGCATTTAAGGTGGATTTGCTATTAACCATTAAATTAGGCAGGTTTTTAAATGTGTTTTTTTTCCCTTTGAAACTTTAAAATCGTTTTTCTCAAAAACGATAAGGCCGATTTGCAAAAAAATTTTTTCCTCTTGTAGCCACTGGGGGCCCCTACAAGCTCTGGGGCTCTGGGGCAGCTGCCTGCTTTGCCTTAATGGTAGCGCCTGCCCTGCTAGATAGGTAGATAGACAGACAGAGAGACACATGGAAGGCCTGACAGGATAGACAGAGCCATATGGAAGGCCTGACTAGATAGATAGACAGACAGCTAGACAAACAGAGATACAGACAGACACATGGAAGGCCTGACTGATGTAACACACTGACAATACCCTGCATAACACATAGAATAGCACACAGAGAGAAGGGTGAGACATGCAAGTAAACTGGCAGAGGCAAACATGGAAACAGCTATGTGAAAGTTAGGTGAGAAACACACACAAGCCAGCCAAGTAGAAATAGAAGCATCACCTGAGTCACATCATGGAGAAAGTAATATGAAAAAATACTGATTACACACTGAGAGTACCTTGCTCATGGTGGGGTCTGGGGGAGGAGAGTTTGAATCACTAGTTGAATGTTATCATGCCGTAATGTAGGGAGAGCAAACACCAGCACTGAAGATCTTCCCGGGCACTCTGAGATATGCTGCAGCAGCAGAGGAGCTGAATGAGTGAGTCATCAGCACTGTTGATAAACATTCATTCAAACTTCCTCTCCGTGCTTACCCCTCTGCTCTCTCCGTACTCAGCTGTGCAGTAACTATCCTATATGTTCTTCTGGTGCTCTCTCTGGCTTATTATATGCAGTGGTGATTTACCGGTAGATGGTCAGGCTCCAGCTACTACTCGCTCTGGCTGCTCCCATGAATGGACTCATGAATCAAAGATTGCTGGCCTAGATTCTAGGGCAGCAATATTTGACTCATGAGTCACAGGAGCAGCCTGCTAGAGACTCTCTGGCAGAGACTCCTACCTAGCTGAAGTGATTAGTGTTGTCCGGATCATGAACGATTCGAATCTATTTTGTGAGTCGAATCATCCGAATCATCAAAATGAGTGATTCGGATCGCAAAAGGGGCGGGGCCAGGAGCGACACGCCCCCTCTCAGCGGGCAGAGGGGTCCTGGAAGCAGAGCTGAGATGGATCGCTCTGTTGGAGAGGAACCAGCCTTGCAGGGAGACAGGTAGATGAGAGAGAGGGGACATGGGTACCACTGCCAGATATGTGTAGAGCACACATACTGGCTATAACGTGCTGCTCATTATAGGCTGTCTGTTCCGTAGTGCTGCACAGTGATTGCATGGGAAGCTTTTGGCTCAGCTCAGCTCAGTAACTTTGCAGGCACTGGGATTGCAGGGCAATTATATGATCCTCCTGCACTCGGCACTAAACAGCTGCACTTATCTTTGGGGAATGCTTTCTTTCACTGTGCGACATTTGCATTCAAAGAGTACAGATGAACATGTAGGTGAAATATATGTAAAGCATATGATTGCAGCATGTGGGTATTGTGTGCAAACACACATTTCTGCTCTCTGCTCGTCCCTCCTCCCTTCTCTGTCCACTCCCTGCCCTCTGTCCAACTTCTCCCCTTCTCTGTGTGTCCACCCCCCTCTCCTTCTCCTGCCCTGCTAGTCATTTCTCCCCCCTTTTGGTAAGCTAAAGTGGAAAAAGTGGCAGGTGGACCCCTTAAAACCCAGTAGGCCCTGATAAGGCTGAGGGTCCACACTGACAAGCTATCTAAGATCAGGGAGCCAAAGATCAGTGTAACTGACTGTTGAGCAGACAGCACAGTGCACTATTTAGCCTGGGGCTTCTTCCAGCCCCCTATAGCCCACGAGATCCCTCGGCATCCTCTGGGTCCCCTCCGTTCTCCCGCTGGCGGCTCCGTTAGCTGCTCAACTTGGCACATGCACAACTGCGCATGTGCGGCCCATCTGCGCGCCCGGCTCAATCACGCACCCAATGTGATGAGCGTTCTGCACATGCGTGATGCTCGAAAGAATGAACCGTGCATGCACAGGAAGCTTACGTCACCAGGTGAGTGATTGAGCCAGGCACGCAGGTGGGCCGCGCATGCGCAGTTGTGCATGACTCCCGGCCAAGTCGCACAGCTAACGAGGCCTCCAGCAGGAAGAAGGAAGGGGACCCAGAGGACACGGAAGGACCTCGTGGGCTATGGGGGCTGGAGGAAGCCCCAAGGAAGTTCAGTTTTGCATTTTTTACACCTGTTCAGGGTCATTTTCGATAGCGCTAGCTATAACACCAGAGTTGTAACCATAAGCTCCTCCAGCCTCCCTCTCCCTTCCAAATTCTCAGTAAACAGAACAGTTTGGCACTTGTGGGCTTCCATACAGAGCACCCGATGAGAGAGTCTGGGAACAACATGTTGGCGTGTGGGATGAGGACACCAGATGAGACAACGAAACAGAAGGTGCTGGGTTTTGTTGAGTATTACAACTTCACCTCTGAACCCTAAGCAGGTGGCAAAGAACCCAGAAATGGGTACTCACTAAGGTGGGTCACCAAACTGGTAACCAATTCATAGGTATGTTGTGAAAAAAAAAACCCACCATCCTCAGAATACTACAAAGCATACGTATACTTCTGCTGCCGGTGAGCAAGCTCCGACTGCAAGCCCCTCACAGGTTATTAATTATATATGGGGGCTAGGTGGCTTCATCCTCTTTTTGCAAACTGATATAGTTAATCATTTTAATGTATACAGCTGACGTGAGGAGACTGATTTCTATTTTTCTCAACAAAAGTGATGTTTCTTTTTATTTTTGGGAAAGAGAAAATGATTTATTTTGTGTTCATCTTCACTGAAAGTCATTTGAATGTTTTGAATCTCTCCCTTCCAAATATTTAATGGTCCAAAGCATGTTTAAAACATAAGCAGTGAAGTGGCAAATGAAATATACCCACGCAGTGTATTCAATTAAACTCCTGTCATAACAGCACAAACGCTACAATGTAATTAGCGATAATTCTTGTACAAACATGGCCGCAGCCCTGACAGGAAGTTTGATTACCTTCCTGATTAGGCTGATCTCATGGAAAGGCGGGATACTGTTGTAAAAATCAGCAAAAGCAATATGTGGTCGCGACTCAATCAGTTCATAACAAGCAATAGCAGTGCATGCGGGAACAGGAAATACCAACTTCAACACAAAAGGGTTCCCCGTCTCATATTCAGCGAGTCACAAAGCAGGACTGTGACAAGTCATAAAGTAGTGGCTGGATAGCGTAAAGGTTAAAGGGGAACTTAACCCAGAATTGAACTTAATCCCAATATGTAGCTAAGAACCCCTTTCCCATGAGAAATCTTTACCAGTGGAGTATTTGTAAAGCAGTAACACAGAGGCGCCAAGTAGAGTAAAATCGATTAAAAACTGTTTAAAGAGACTCCGTAACAAAAATTGCATCCTGTTTTTTATCATCCTACAACTTCCAAAAGCTATTCTAATGTGTTCTGGCTTACTGCAGCACGTTCTACTATCACCATCTCTGTAATAAATCAACTTATCTCTCTCTTGTCAGACTTGTCAGCCTGTGTCTGGAAGGCTGCCAAGTTCTTCAGTGTTGTGGTTCTGTGATGCATCTCTCCCCTCCTGGCCCCTCTCTGCACACTGCCTGTGGGTTATTTAGATTAGAGCAGCTTCTCTCTTATCTTTTACAAGCTGGATAAATCCTCCTTTGAGCTGGCTGGGCTTTCACATACTGAGGAATTACATACAGGCAGAGCTGTCTGCACTCTGCAGGAAGAAACAGCCTGACACTTCAGTGGAAGATAGTTGCAGGGGGAAAGAAACACACAAATGATCTCTTGAGATTCAAAAGGAATGCTGTATACAGCCTGCTTGTGTATGGATGTATTTTCTATGTGTGGACATACTGTACATCAACCTACTTCCTGTTTTGGTGGCCATTTTGTTTGTTTATAAACAAACTTTTTAAAACAGTTTTTAACCACTTTTAATGCGGCGAGGAGCTGCGAAATTGTGTCAGAGGGTAATAGGAGATGTCCCCTAACGCACTGGTATGTTTACCTTTGTGCGATTTTAACAATACAGATTCTCTTTAAAAGGAGGAAGTTGGTAGACTCACCTCCCTCGCCAGGCTGTTGACCCGAATTTGGACCCTCCCAAAAATTTTGCCTGATGAAGCGGGATTGTGACCCGTGAAACGCTTTGCAACTTTGGAGCTTTTAATAAAAAGTTACTTTATACTGTGATTAGCACTGCATTGTACGGTCTTTCTTTCTACGAGGGAGGTGAGTCCACCAACTTCCCCCTTTTAAACCGTTTTTTAATCGATTTTACTCTACTTGGCTCCCTGCTTTACAAATTGCCTAGTCCACCCTTGGTGGAGGGGTGTATCCCCATTCCTTCCTGTTTACAGAGAGCGACTTCTTAAACCTGAGGGGGGTCAGGTTATAATTCTCCCCGCCTGCTTATCCAGTGGCAGGGACGGATCTAGGGGGAGGCGAGCGGGTATCTTGCGCCAGGCGCAGTTTGTTGAATTCTTAAAAAGGCGGCAAAATGAATGTCAGTTTAGGCGCCAAAACCTGACCTTTAGGCACCAAAACCTGACCTTGCCCCAGGCGCAACTTGGTCTTGATCCGTCCCTGTCCAGTGGTTGCCTTTGAGGCGACCCATGTTTGTGAGTATAACCATTACTTTGTTGTACACCTGACTAATTGTCCCTGAGATACTACACTATATTGGGCTCTCGGTTTCCTTTTGTCTCCTTCAAGTTACCAGTGGAGTAGCAAGAGATAATGGGGCCCCATAGCAAAACTTTAGTGGGGCCCTCAGATATAGGCGCTCTTAAAGAAAACCAGATATGAACGCTTTGTCACAAAATAAACATATCACCCGATAGATTTCACAAAATAAATACCTTACCTGGTATTTTCACTGCTCTGCTGTCCATTTTTTCAGTTGTTTTTTTTTTTACTAAAAAGTAAGCAGGACCGGTACTAGTAACAGTGGGGCCCCAGGGCAAAATTAACCCAGGGGCCCTCCAACAGACGCCCCCGACCTAAAAGAAGCATTAGGAGCCCATTGTATCAGCCAAATTTCCCTACTGGGCCCTTTGGCAGTGTAGCATCTCACCTGTCCACCAGCACAGGTGAGGCACTACACTGCCAAAGACTCTGCAAAGGCCTCGGGGAGCAACAGTTATGGAAGGAGACACCTTGGGGGCCCCTACAGGTTCTGGGGCCCTGGGGCAATTGCCCCCTTTACCTCTATGGTAGCACCGGCCCTGGTGGGCTGTGTGCAAAATGAAACCACCATTTCTGAAAACCTATTATGACTAACAAATATAGATTAAAAAAATGGTTTTTAATATTCCCTTACATTAGCAGCTCCTCCCATCTCATCACTGCTCTCTGTGATGCTGCAAATTTACAGAACAGGAAAGCAGAGCCAGAAGGGGGCAGGCTTGGGCTTGAAAAGACATCAGAGAAGACAGACTCAGCTATAATGATTCCTGAGCAAAGCCAGACTGAATGCTCAGTCAGGGATTTTATGAGGGCTGATAACAAGCAGGCTGAGCAGTGAAGGATGAAACAGAGAGCAGGGTAGGTGTTTTCTCTGATGTTCCCACTGATATATATGGTGAAATACATGAGGGTGCTTAGTCTCTGGTCCACTTTAATTAATGCCTCCTGCCCCTATCCTATGGATAGAAGTTAACTGGGCAATTTACATTCTCATCCAATCAACACTGCATATAGTTCATGGGCACTGAGACAAAGTCAGTGGGTGGAGAAACACAAGAAAATCAATGGTGAATACAATAAGTACCACTTGGGCCCCCAATGTTCCAGGGCCTCATAGCACCTGCTATGGCTGCTATGGCTATTGCTACACCCCTGATCTTTACCTTTTCTCAAATAAATCATCGGGGGGTCTGTGAAGCTGATATTGTGGTGAAACCCCACCCACAGTATGATGCTGTCTGTGAAGTGTGAAACTTGTTGCATTGTGGGAAATAACAACCTTTTCCAACTGCTAAGCAAGCAGAATCTCACTCTGTGCATAGAACTCTCAATGACGAACATTCTGTACAGATCACCTGGCAGAACGACGGATGTCCCCACCAGTGATACATCTCAGAATGTAATCTAGGGAGAGGAAAGGTTTTACAGTGGGGCAAACACTGACTAAATAATCTATAAATGAATATTGTAAAAAAGAAGACATTTTATTCATAATGTTATTTCACTACAGTTCCACTTTAAAGATCAACCTACCAAAAAAGAGCTACCTCCAAAAAAATTAGTTTTACTCATCCGGGGCCTCTACCAGCCCCCTGCAGCCGTCCCGTGCCCTCGCATTCACTCACAGATCCTCCTGTCCCCCAGCTAGTTTCGATTTGCCGACAGGCCTGGCGATGCGTAGTCTTCTACGCGTTCCCGTCCGCTAGGGATGGTCGGAAATGTTAATTTCCGATTCCGCGGTAAATCCGCATTCCGCCATTGCCAATTACCGATTCCGCTTTCCGCTACCAATTTCCACATTCCAATGCAGAATTTCCGCCGGAAATCGTGGAAATTCCGCCCGACTTTAACATCGATTTTATTAAAAACTATAAGGTCTTTTTGAAAACTTTTTTTGCATCTTGTTCACAAGATTCTGTTTAATAAACCCTGAAAAAGTTTCTAGGACGTACGGGGGCTTTGCTATTACCCGCTAAAGTCGGCGGATTTTTACTGTAATGTACAATGCAGAAAATAGGCAGATGCGGATTTCCTGCATTTTACATTACAGTAAAAATCCGCTGAATTTAGAGGTTAATAGCAAAGCCCCCATAGGTCCTAGAAACACCATTTTTCAAGGTTTATTAAACAGAATCTTGTGAACAAGATGCAAAAATTTCCGGCAGAAATTTCCGCGATTTTCGGCGGAAATCCACCTACCGCACTTGCATTACTGATTTCCACATTCCGATGCGGAAATGCATTTCCGCGGAATCCGAATGAGAATCCCTACCGTCCGCAATAGCGCTATTGCAGATGGGAATGTGAAGAAGGAGACACGTGGCCAGGCCTACGCAAATGCGCAAAGTGCAGTGAGCCTGTCGGCCGAAAACGAGACTAGCTGGCGGCACGGGCACCGGCCAGCTGCAGGGTGCTGGTAGAAGCCCCAGGTGAGTAAAACTAATTTTTTTGAGTTTCACTTACCTGGGGCTTCTACCACGCCCCTGCTGCCATCCTGTGCCCTCGTAGTCACTCACTGCTGCTCCAGTCCCCTGCCACCAGCTAGATTTGTTTTTGCCGACCTCGTAGTCGGCGGGCCGCATCGCATTCATTTTTACGCATTCCCGCTAGTGCAGGAACATTAATGCATACTTTTTTTTGCGTAATCGGTGCAATGCTAATACATTTTAGCGTTAGCGTTACAGCGCAAAAATTTAGTAGCGTTTCAGTGCTAACGCGAAAAATGTATGCGTTAATGTTCCTGCACTAGTGGGAATGCGTAAAGATGTATGCAATGCGGCCCGCCGACTCCGAGTTTGGCAAAAACGAAACTAGCTGGTGGCGGGGACTGGAGCAGCAGTGAGTGACTACGAGGGCACAGGATGGCAGCATGGGGCTGGTAGAAGCATTACATCTAATGATGAGGCTTATCACACACAAGCGGTTAGATTGGTAGAGAGTTTTGTAGAAAGGCGTTATGAGAGAGTTGAATTGGTGAATACAGCTCTAGAGGTACAAACATTCGATAGAAAAGCCTTGAGACAGAAAAAACAAAGGGAAGAGAAGAAGGAAGAGATTCAGTTCATTTCCACTTTTGACAATCACGCCCAATTGGTGAGAAACAGTGTATTATATAATTGGTCTTTAATTAGTACTGACCCTTTGCTTTCTAAGGCCACATACACACATCAGATTATAGTCTTTTGAAAGTGAAAGATCACAGACCAATTTTACCCGCTTCCATGTAGTATGAGAGCCATACCTACACAGTCTTTTCTATGGAGCTGAACTCCCCATCAGAAAAAAATCTTTGCAAGATGCTGCACACACAGATGGTGTACAGACACAAAAGATCAGTATCTGCAAAAGATCTGTTCCTGCCAAAGATCTGTTCCTGCAAATTGCATTCATAGTCTATGAGATCTGCAGATCAGCATACACACCTTGTTTAACTGACATTCATCTGCAGATCAGACAACAATCATTTGCAGATCTGAAAATCCATCCTGGTGGATCCGATCTGCAGATGATTGTCTGTTAAACAAGGTGTGTATGATGATCTGCAGATATCATAGACTATGAATGCAGTTTGCAGGAACAAATCTTTTGCAGGAACAGATCTTTTGCAGATACTGATCTTTTGAATGTCTACAGCATCTTTGTGTGCAGCATCTTGCAAAGATTTGTGTCTGATGGGGAGTTCAGCTCCATAGAATAGACTGTGTAGGTATGGCTCTCATACTACATGGAAGGGGGTAAAATTGGTCTGTGATCTTTCATTTTCCAAAGACTATGGTCTGATGTGTGTATGAGCCTTAAGGTTTTCCATTCCCCCCCTAGATTTGTTTGCAGAAAAGGGAAAAGTATTAGGGATAAGCTGGTGAGAACAGATTTAAAGAAGAATCCAAAGCAGTTGGAGACATTTTTGCCAAAAAAGAAAGGCACATTTCCTTGTCTCAGCTGCCAGAATAGTTCTAGTATCATTAAGGGTGACTCCTTAGCTCATCCCAGGAGGGGCACAGCAATAAAACTTAATGGCAAGTTTTCCTGTGTGACTTCGAATGTCATTTATTTTCTGAAGTGCCCCTGTGGGATGGGCTATGTGGGACAGACCTCCAGAGCCATTAGGGTGAGAGTTAATGAACATCTTAGCGATATAAGATTGTACAGAAAATATTATAATGACTCTGATAAAAATTTTGATTCCCCTATAGGCAGGCATTATTTTGAATGCAACCATATGGTAAATGATTTACGGTGGTGTGTATTGGAGAAAGTCACAACAGGAAAAGGAGTGGACAACGAGACAGCACTCCTAAGAAGGGAAAGTAGGTGGATTAATAAGTTGGAAATTCTTGCACCTAATGGACTTAATGAGGAATGTAATATGAGATGTTTCCTATAACTTGGATGGACTGGTGTACTGTCGCTTTAAGAGCCCTCTAATTAAGTATGTGCCCGCCCTTCTGGGTGTGTTTTATGATGTGATATGTGATTTATATGTGAGCATGAGCTCAGTTTTGTGTAACACTTGATAAAGGCCGCAGGCCGAAACGTCGTGTGTTGGTTTTTGTAAATACGGTGCAATAAAACACAGCATTTTGCTCAAATCCAGGTGGAGACCCAGCCATCTTTCTTTTGGGGCTGGTAGAAGCCCCAGGTAAGTGAAACTAATTTTTTTCCCTGACAATTCCTTTAAGGATCCCTCCAGGCGAGGAAACCTGTGCCCCCCCCCCACCCCCCCATTAAAATAATCACAATGCTGCAGCATTTCACCAGAAAATCGTCGTATTACAATAGTGGTTCAGTGCAATACTACGAGCCGCCGATCTACCGCCTCTATACCACTGTGGCCAGCCTAATGCTTCACATTGCCTTATACAAGAAAAACCTCAATGCACCAGGCACTGTACCAGCAGCCTGGAGGAAAATCCCCCCCTTTGCCCTTGCCAGTCCATTCTGGAATGCCTTGTACCTGCTTCCCAGAAAGACACCATCCCCCTCTGCTGATGTGTTTTCTTTTCACGGTCATAGGGAGGGCGGGACAGGAGTGAACAGACGCACTGTACATCCTGAGATAACAACTAATTAGGGAACGTCATACAAAGAGTTGTAGACAAAAGTTGTGTAGACTCCTTATGAGAGTTTGAGCAGCAGATGCTTTCATTAGAACTTTTTATCTCCGCACCCTCAGTTTTCAGTCTCTAAGGATGGGAAAAATAAACTTTTTTCCCCTTGGAAGCCGCCCCCAGATAAATCTGCGCTCCAGGCAAAGGCCTAGAGGCGCCTTTGTGACCTGGGCTCGAATACTGGCTCTTCCTGGTCAGTAAGCCAGCACCTACTCAGTAGGGGAC
This sequence comes from Hyperolius riggenbachi, assembly GCF_040937935.1. Taxonomy (NCBI): domain Eukaryota; kingdom Metazoa; phylum Chordata; class Amphibia; order Anura; family Hyperoliidae; genus Hyperolius; species Hyperolius riggenbachi. Next base: position 453,330,182 of record NC_090648.1, on the reverse strand, counting down.
CTTGGGCAAGACTTCCTAACATTGCTACTGCCTACTGAGTGCGCAATAGTGGCTGCAGCTCAAGCGCTTTGAGTCCGCCAGAAGAAACATGTGATATAAATGTTATTTGTCTTGTCCTGCATGTGTCTAAGGGCCATTCCACATTGCATGCATTTCAATACGATTTTCAAAGCAGATGCGTTTTGCCGATCGCAAGGGCACATCGGTTAACATAGTAATCGGGCTGTCCTGAACAGAGTGGTGCAATATGGTTTTGAGCCAAATCACAATCGTAGTGCGTGCTACAGTTTTCCTGCATTTGCCATTAGGTTAAATGAATGGGAGTGCATGCAAATCACATGACAAATACAGTGCTATGCAATTTGTAAATGCGCCCCTCAATCATCTGTCAATCATCATGAAACATGCACTTGAAAATCGTGATTGCAGCTCACCTCGTCTGCAACCATTTGAGGTGAGCTGGATAGTGTAATGTCTAAGGGCTCTGCCCGCGTTCGAATCTCGGCTCTTCCTGTTCAGTAAGCTGCACATCTTCCGTAAGGAGTTCTTTGGGTAAGACTCCCTAACACTGCTACTGCCTACTGAGTGCGCTCTAGTGGCTGCCTCGCAAGTGTTTTGAGTCCGACAGGAGAAAAGCACTATACGAAAAAAGGAATTATCATTGTTATTAACCATGATCGTGATTTTAAGTGTGGAAGGGCCCTTATTGAGGATAAATGTGACTTTCTACTCTACACACTTGCAGGCGAAGGGAGGAATTTGGGCATACCTGGTAATTTGGATGCTAACCTAACCCATAATTTAACCACTTCAGGATCACAGGTTTTACCCCTTAAAAACCAAAACAACTTTCACATTTCAGCGCTCCTCCCATTCATTCAGCGATAACTTTATTGTTACTTATCACACTGAAATGATCTATATATTGTTTTTTTCGCCACAAATTATGCTTTCTTTGGGTGGTAGTTTTTGCTCTGAATTATTTTATTTTATATGCATTGTAAAGGGAATAATAAGGAAAAAAGAAAAAAATGATTATTTCTCAGTTTTCAGCCATTATAGCTTTAAAATAAAATGTGCTTTGGTACATAAAATCCACACATCTTATTTGCCCATTTGTCCGGTTTATTACAACGTTTAAATTGTGTCCATAGTACAATGTATGGTGATAATATTTTAACTGGAAATGTAGGAGCATTTTTCCATTTAGGAATTTTTAATACTTTTTCACTTATTACAAGAACTTTTTTTGAAAAAATATACTCATGACATCCGTATTACAAAAGTCCCTAAGGTAACTATTTATGTAAAAAAAATTAAATGATGTAATTTTAATTTTTTTTTAACAAGTGTTTTATATCTGTAACTGTGGGGCAGGGATGGAAGGGGTTAAAAGTAATAAAATAAAAAAATAAAAATAATAAACTTGCTATGGAAAACAGTATAGTGGCATAAATAGGTGTATTTTACTTTTTGGCCACAAGATAGTGCTATTGAGACCGTGTTTCTATTAATAGAACACAGCCGAACACGGAAGTCGGGTCTCAGAGCTTATGCGACGTTAAAAAGCTCTGCGAAGACACGGGAACGGTGATCGGGATTGAGAATCAAAAGATTCTCACATCCTGATCACAGATGGAGGGGGCTGCGACGGTGGATCGGCGGAAAACAGCGCGGGGATCGTGAATGCGACGGTAAGGCAGCAGTACGCATATCTACGCCCCTGATCCGCACATGAAGTTTAAAGGGGCGTGGATATGCGTACCAAGGATCCTAAAGTGGTTAATAATTGGCTATAGCGGTGCCAAAAGGGTAATTTGGAGGCTAGGTGTCAGAGTTTGACTATTATATTGAACTAGCCGACCCGTGACGTAGCATGCTCCACATCTATACCCCCCTGCCCCAGCCGTGGGTGGGGGGCCGCCGAGCTGGAGGTGGTAGCGGGCAGGAAGGGGGTATCGGGCTCACCTGGGTCCCCCCACCTGTGCTCCCCCTCAAGCTTAACTTCAGCAGCAGCCGCTGCTATTAATAAGAGGCAGCGGACGGGGATGACTCACCCCTTCGCGTTCCAGCGTGTGTTCCACTATCGTCACTTCCTGCAGTGCCGCCCACTTACAATACAGTGGCCCGCCGCTGTGCCCAATACCCCCTTCCTGCCCGCTACCCCCTCCAGCTCAGCGGCCCCCCAATCACAGCTGGGGAGGGGGGCGGGGCGAAAAGTCTAGGACCGGCCCTGGGGGCAGGGCGCTACTTCTTCTTCTTGCTTCAAGGTTGAGGCATGTAGCCTATTATATATATATATATATATATATAGATAGCTGAAGATATCAGTAAAGCCAGTGGGGGGAGGGGGGATAAGTAACCAGTAGTGATGGCCCGAACATCAAATTTTCAGTTTGCAAACTTCCGCAAAAGTTCGCTAACAGTCAAATCTGGCGAACCGCCATAGACTTTTAGAGGCAGGCATATTTTAAAACCTATAGGGGCTGTTTCTGGCCACAAAAGTGATGGAAAAGTTTTTTCAAGGGACCTTACACCTGGATGGGGGCATGCCGGAGGGGGGTCCATGGCAAAAGTCCCACCAAAAAATACATAGTTGACGCAAGAGTCGTGTTTTTATCTCTAAATGGCAGAAATCACATTACATTACTACATTTGTGGAATTAAGTGCTTTAAAATGTCCAGCGTGCATACACGGCGATAAGGTCGTGTTCACACTGACAGACGAAACACTGCGTTAAACGCACCGCAAACAACCGCAAAGAGCTTTAGTGATAACGTCAGATGAGCAAATAATTGATTTTGTTAGTTGACATCTCCAGAACATAATTGTTAGTCCTATCAGCGGCAATATTTGTGTAGTGGCCGCCGTGCTTGTGTGCACGTTCGCGGGAGGGCAGGAGATCACGGTTTTCCAGACTCTATGGTCAAGCTGAGGTGGTTCATTGATTGTTAAGTGACGAAGACAACACTGATTCTGCACTGAGGCCTTATACAGGGGGCAGTAGTGGATACTAGATGCCAGTAGTAATGGTGAAGGATTAATGGGTTATGGTCGATGCACTACTTGGACCAGCAGAGCTGTCTCCAATGGCTAACTTGTGCACTGGACACAGAGCAGCAATACAATAGCAAGAAAAACAATGTACCAGCCCTAAGAAGGGCTTACACTCTCCCTGAACTGCCTGGCACAGAAGCCAAACACAAAATGGCTGCTGTGCTGGCTTAGGTGGGGGGGGGGGCAGTCCAGGTGGGAAGGATAGCTGATTGGCTGCCATGTGTATGCTGACTCTGGGGTTAGGGGTCAATTTTTGGCTCCATTATAATGTATAGGGGGTGGAATGAATACACCAAGTGTTCACCTTCTGATGCGAATGTGAACTCCCCTTGTTCACCCCGTGAACTATTTGCTGCGCGAACAGTTTGGGCCATCTCCAATCTTGAGTTCCCTCACATGTGTGTCTCTGAGGTAATGGAAGAGCTCATACAGCCCTGCAGTGACTAAGCATCGCTCCCTGTAGGTGCCTTTTTAGCTACAGCAAATTTCTAATTTATTGCAGTGTAGTGCTTCGGCCCATCTCTACAAGTGAACAATTTCCTTTCTTGATTAGTCTTTTTTGTTTAAACTTTACACTTGGCTATAATAAATTACTGGATCATTTTTTGACGCTTTTGTGTGAATACCACTTCACCTCATAGAGTCTCTGGGCCAGGCCCAGATTTACATCACAGGAGCCTATAGGCACAGATTCAGTAGAAGGTCGGAGGTGCCCTTAATGTCACAAGCTATACTGTATGCTGGATGGCAGTAGACAGAGGTAGTGCAGATACCAGTGTTCCTACCTTAGGGAAGTGACACTCGCACTCAAGATTATGGTGAAAGCGTCTCAAATTTTATTAAGTAGGAATTTCAGCCTAAACCAGGCATGGGCAAACTTGGCCCTCCAGCTGTTAAGGAACTACAAGTCCCACAATGCATTGCAGGAGTCTGACAGCCACAGTCATGACTCATAAAGGCAAATGCATTGTGGGACTTGTAGTTCCATAACAGCTGGAGTGCCGAGTTTGCCCATGCCTGGCCTAAACAAACATACTGTCATTAAGTTACATAAGTTATGTTAATTAAAATAGATAGGTAATATAATCTCTTACCCAACCTGTTTTAAAATAACAGGCAAATGTTTGATTTCATGAAGGCAGCCATCTTTTTGGATGAAAGGTGACAGGGAGCATGAGACACAGTTCCAACTGTCCTGTGTGCTGATCACCCCTCCCAGTTGCTAGGCAACGTGAATAACAACATCGGAAATCCCATCATGCTTTCACAGCATCAGGGAAAAAAAGCCCGGGCAGTTTTCTTTGATGAGGCGGAGCTTAGCTAAAAATGCAGCTAAAAATGATGCTTTGGTAAGAAAAACAAAGTTCTGATGCTGTGAAACTGTTAAAGAAACACCAAGCCTTTTCAGTTCTGCTGAGTAGATTTTTAGTCCGGAGGTTCACTTTAAGCACACTTGACAACGTGCTTCGCGGCCAATGCGGCTTCCTCAGGTCAATTAAGGGTGCCTCTGACCTTCTACCGAGTACCTATTTACCGAGTATGCACATTTGGATCACCCCCAAGTGTGCTATTTTTTTTTCAGTGCTGCAACCAACTCTTCCACCAGAGGAAAGGGAGAGTGGGGACAGTATTTCCCCACTTGCTCGATGAGTGGTTGCCTGATGAGCAACCCAATTTTGTGAGTATTACATATTCACCTATGTATACCTTCTGGTGACCTTACGATATTACGCCAGATCGGGCTCCCGGTCTCTCTCTTGTCTTTTTTGTCTCTTTTAAGAATCTCCTATAGGCACAGATCTTCTGGCACTCTAGATAAACCCACAAACCCCCGCTGAACCACATGAAAAGTGTGCTGGCTGGCCCAGCTTTCATCTCCACCCTAATTCCCCTGCCTGGCGTAGGTAGCCTCAGGTGCCCCTTAGTATTAGGTAAGTACCCTCAATATTAAGTAGCTAGAGGTGCCCCCATGTATTATGGCCCATACTCACGGGCAACTTCTAGGGCCTGTCGCCAGCACACGTGAGCGTGTGGGCGACAGGCCGGCGACAGCTCCTTGCCAGGTCCCTCCGCGTACACACGCGGAAGAGGGACCAGCGGCGCGACGGAAGCTGTCGCCGACGTTCCTCCTCCCCCCGCCGGAACCTCCGTATATTTCAATGGAGGTTGCTGTCGCTAGTCCACGTACTCACGCGGACTAGCGACAGTTGTGGCGGAGTTGCGGCGGCGACTGTCGCCAGGCGATTGAGCAGTTCAATCGCCTGGCGACATCAGCGACGGGCAACAGTTCGGGATGCGCGCCCGTGCAACGGCGCATACTCACGGGCGGCCTGTCGCCGCAACACGCGCGCGCCGCGTGTTGCGGCGACAACTGTAGCCCGTGAGTATGGGCCATATGATAGCTAGAGATGCCCCTGGCTGAAGGGAAAGGAGAACTTGTTAATGGAATGCTGAGAGCTGGCTGAGTAGCCTCTCATTTACACTCTGCTCTGGACTCTGCATAGAGAAGGAGGAAGGCCTAAAACTGATCCAGCAGGGATAATCTTATTTATCACACTCTGGTATTGCCCTTTAAATGGTTGAATAGCCTTGGGAGGCCATAACGGTAACAGCAGATGAAAGAGCATCCATCCCCGGCTCCCCGTGTAATGCCACATAACAGGTAGTTTTATCTTTTGTTTTCTTTTGGCTTCTGCAGAGATGTATTATCTGGGTCTTGTGTTAACCGAGAGAAGGGAATAGAAACGCAGTAGGAAGTTCATTAGAAGCTGAAAGCTCACTGTGCTTTGCCATCTGCACAATCCTTCCACTGTCCAAATACCAAGTGCGACTGCAAATTGTACGCTGTCTCATCTCCCCGCTGCAGACAAACACCACCGCTCTGTGCTCAGCGGAAGATCGGAAGATATCAGCCACTCTCCATCCCACCAAATCAAGCCGGCAAAAAGTCTATCTCAGATAGGCACGTTCTACTCTGGTTAGTGGAAGGAGCCATTGAAATGATTGAATCATTCCCAGGGCTGGCAAAATATTCACGGAAGCTATAATTCAAGAAGAACTCAACTCAGAACTTCCTCTTTGCTCTAAAAGTTTGGTCACAGCATGATAAACTTTAAGAAAAAAATAAAATAATTTCTAAATAACAATTTATTGAAATCCTAAAAAAAAAAAAAAAACACAAAAAAGTTTTACTTGATTTCACTTCTGCAGAAGGCACTGAAAGGGTTAAGCCTCAGTGTTTACCATGTTGAAAGCTGCCTTGCAGGGCTCTCCTGCAGTCTATTCACAGATGCTAATAAGAGTTAATTAGACAGGTTGCTCTACCTAAACAAGCACAGAACACAAAGAAGTCATTTTTTTCAGCAATTATATGTGGAACTTTTCATTGTGTTTTGTGCAAGAGTTTTGGTCCACTTTAACCTCCCTGGTGGTGCATTTCTGTCTGAAATTATGAGTCAAAAGAGGTAAATCTTTTCAAGAATTTTAGGCCTCCAATTCATAAGTCATAACTCTCCAAAATTTTGTATGCCAGAATAAAAGACTGGAACACAAAATCGTTGAATTATTAATTCAATGTATGAAAAATTGTGAAACTGTACAAATAAGGCAGGCAGAGAGTAGTCAAAATCCAGGCAGAAGTCGGTGCAAGCGGAAACCAGACATGTATATAACCAATAAATATATAACCAATGTGTATATATATATATATATATATATATATATATATATACAGTGGGTTGCAAAAGTATTTGGCCCCTTGAAGTTTTCCACATTTTGTCACATTACTGCCACAAACATGCATCAATTTTATTGGAATTCCACATGAAAGACCAATACAAAGTGGTGTACACATGAGAAGTGGATCGAAAATCATACATGGTTCCAAATATTTTTTACAAATAAATAACTGCAAAGTGGCGTGTGCGTAATTATTCGGCTCCCTGAGTAAATACTTTGTAGAACCACCTTTTGCTGCAATTACAGCTGCCAGTCTTTTAGGGTATGTCTCTACCAGCTTTGCACATCTAGAGACTGAAATCCTTGTCCATTCTTCTTTGCAAAACAGCTCCAGCTCAGTCAGATTAGATGGACAGCGTTTGTGAACAGCAGTTTTCAGATCTTGCCACATATTCTTGATTGGATTTAGATCTGGACTTTGACTGGGCCATTCTAACACACAGATATGTTTTGTTTTAAACCATTCCATTGTTGCCCTGGCTTTATGTTTAGGGTCATTGTCCTGCTGGAAGGTGAACCTCCGCCCCAGTCTCCAAGAGGTTTTCTTCCAAGTTTGCCCTGTATTTGGCTCCATCCATCTTCCCATCAACTCTTACCTGTCCCTGCTAAAGAGATGCACCCCCCAAGCATGATGCTGCCACCACCATATTTGACAGTGGGGATGGTGTGTTTAGAGTGATGTGCAGTGTTAGTTTTCTGCCATACATAGCGTTTTGCTTTTTGGCCAAAAAGTTCCATTTTGGTCTCATCTGACCAGAGCACCTTCTTTCACAGGGTTGCTGTGTCCCCCACATGGCTTGTGGCAAACTGCAAATGGGACTTCTTATGCTTTCTGTTAACAATGCCTTTCTTCTTGCCACTCTTCCATAAAGGCCAACTTTGTACAGCGCATGAATAATAGTTGTCCTATGGACAGAGTCTCCCACCTGAGCTGTAGATCTCTGCAGCTCGTCCAGAGTCACCATGGGCCTCTTGACTGCATTTCTGATCAGCGCTCTCCTTGTTCGGCCTGTGAGTTTAGATGAATGGCCTTGTCTTGGTAGGTGTACAGTTGTGCCATACTCCTTCCGTTTCTGAATGATCGCTTGAACAGTGCTCCGTGGGATGTTCAAGGCTTTGGAAATCTTTTTGTAGCCTAAGCCTGCTTTAAATTTCTCAATAACTTGATCCCTGACCGGTCTTGTGTGTTCTTTGGACTTCACGGTGTTGTTGCTCCCAATATTCTCTTAGACAACCTCTGAGGCCCTCACAGAGCAGCTGTATTTGTACTGACATTAGATTACACACAGGTGCACTCTATTTAGTCATTAGCACTCATCAGGCAATGTCTATAGGCAACTCACTGCACTCAGATCAAAGGGGGCCGAATAATTATGCACACACCACTTTGCAGTTATTTATTTGTAAAAAATGTTTGGAATCATGTATGATTTGCACTCCACTGCTCATGTGTACACCACTTAGGCCTCAATTCACTAAGCTTTATCAAACACTTTATCAAACGTTTGATAATTTACCTCATGGGTAAAATCTAATTTTGAATTCAATAATAATGTTATATATTTATCGAATGCTTTATTGATAAAACGTTCAATATATCTATAACACCTTTGTGAATTAAAAATTAGATTTTACCCATGAGGAAAATGATCAAACGTTTGATTAAGTGTTTGATAAAGTTTAGTGAATTGAGGCCTTTGTGTTGGTCTTTCATGTGGAATTCCAATAAAATTGATTCATGTTTGTGGCAGTAATATGACAAAATGTGGAAAACTTCAAGGGGGCCGAATACTTCTGCAACCCAATATATATATATATATATATATATATATATATACAGTACAGGCCAAAAGTTTAGACACACCTTCTCATTCAAAGAGTTTTCTTTATGTTCATGACTATGAGCATTGTAGATTCACACTGAAGGCATCCAAACTATGAATTAACACATGTGGAAGTATTGTACATAACCAAAAAGTATGAAACAACTGAAAATATGTCATATTCTAGGTTCTTCAAAGTAGCCACCTTTTGCTTTGATTACTGCTTTGCACACTTTTGGCATTCTCTTGATGAGCTTCAAGAGGTAGTCACCTGAAATGGTCTTCCAACAGTCTTGAAGGAGTTCCCAGAGATGGTTAGCACTTGTTGGCCCTTTTGCCTTCACTTTGCAGTACAGATGTCGGCGAACGGTTCGCCTACATCCCTACTCTGCGGTCCAGCTCACCCCAAACCATCTCGATTGGGTTCAGGTCTGGTGACTGTGTAGGCCAGGTCATCTGGCGCAGCACCCCATCACTCTCCTTCCTGGTCAAATAGCCGTTACACAGCCTGGAGGTGTGTTTGGGGTCGGCCTCAATTCACTAAGCTTATCTCCTGTCTTTAATAACTCTTCTAGAGGTGTTACCATGGTGATAAGGCATGTAGTATTCAGGAAACATTTTACCTCAGGCAAACCTAAAGTTAACTCTTCTGTCTTTAAGTTAACTCTTCAATCCTTAAAATAACTCCAGAGTTATAGACAGGCTGTTTATTAACCTCCTTGCCGGTTATCCCGAACACAGTTCGGGGTAACCTGCGCAGGAGGATTTCTCAGGCCCCGCTGGGCCGATTTGCATAATTTTTTTTTACTACACTTTGCTAGCACTTTGCTAGCTGCGTGTAGTACGCGATCGCCGCCGCTCGCCGCCGATTCGCCGCTACCCGCCGAGCCGCCCCCCCCCCCCAGACCCCTGCGCAGCCTGGCCAATCAGTGCCAGGCAGCGCTAAGGGGCGGATCGGGATTCCCTCTGATGTCACGACGTCCATGACGTCGGTGACGTCATCCCGCCCGGTCGCCATGGCGACCGGGGAAGCCCTGCAGGAAATCCCGTTCTCAACGGGATTTCCTGCATACTCTGATCGCCGAAGGCGATTGGAGTGGGTGGGGGGATGCCGCCGCTCAGCGGCTATCATGTAGCGAGCCCTGGGCTCGCTACATGATTTAAAAAAAAAAATTTTTTTAAAATGCGGTGCTGCCTCCTTGCCGGATTTTTTAGACCGGCAAGGAGGTTAACTGCATGTGAAAATAACTACAGAGGAGGTAAATTAACTACAGAGGAGGTAAAATAACTACAGAGGTGGTAACTTAACTACAGAGGAGGTAACTTAAGGAATGAAGAGATAAGATAACTCTCTCTTATGTGGAGGTAAGTTTTCTCTTGCCTTATTATCTCCAGCATGATCTTAGTGAATTGAGGCCATTGTCCTGTTGAAAAATAAATGCTGGAGCAACTAAACGCAAACCGGATGGAATAGCATGCCGCTGCAAGATGCTGTGGTAGCAATGCTGGTTCAGTATGCCTTCAATTTTGAATAAATTCCCAACAGTGTCACCAGCAAAGCAACCCCACACCATCACACCTCCTCCTCCATGCTTCACGGTGGGAACCAGGCATGTAGAGACCATCCGTTCACTTTTTCTGCGTCGCACAAAGACACGGTGGTTGGAACCGAAAATCTCAAATTTAGACTCATCAGGCCAAAGCACAGATTTTCACTGGTCTAATGTCCATTCCTTGTGTTCTTTAGCCCAAACAAGTCTCTTCTGCTTGTTGCCTGTCCTTAGCAGTGGTTTCCTAGCAGATATTCTACCATGAAGGCCTGATTCACACAGTCTCCTCTTAACAGCTGTTCTAGAGATGTGTCTGCTGCTAGAACTCTGTGTGGCATTGACCTGGTCTCTAATCTGAGCTGCTGTTAACCTGCGATTTCTGAGGCTGGTGACTCGGATGAACTTATCCTCCACAGCAGAGGTTACTCTTGGTCTTCCTTTCCTGGGGCATGTGAGCCAGTTTCTTTGTATCGTTTGATGGTTTTTGAGACTGCACTTGGGGACACTTTCAAAGTTTCCCCAGTTTTTCGGACTGACTGACCTTCATTTCTTAACCACCCTGGCGGTATGGACGAGTCCATACCGCCAATGCTATTAGCAGTAATGATGAGCTGAGCTCGTCATGTAGTAGCAGAGACTCACCAGCGCGATCGGCAGCGCGTCCGCTGCTCCCGTTGCATCTGTCAGCTCTCCCCGACTGTCTCCTTCTCCCTCCCGGGCTCCATGCGCACTGATCGCCGCATAGGCAAGATGGAGATCCCCAGCTCCTTCCTGTGATGCAATCCATGCGCCCCCCGCTGGCCGGCGCATGAATTACATCACTAAATGACTCCGTACACAATGCCAATGTAATCCAATCCTGGCTGTTACAATAATTCAAAGTTGTTAGCAAAACACCTGTACACAGTATAAAAAGGCAGATCTGTTACTGATTCTTCCTCTTTCAGAGTCCCAGTGTCCAATTGCTAGTCTACTTGTCAGCTAACTCTTGTGATTTCTGTGCTTTGAGCAATTTCCTGCCTTTGCTTCATACATATTGCAGTTCTAGTCTTTCTAAAGGTGCTGTAATCTCTGTGTGATTGTATTTGCTGCAGATTTTTTTTTTTTTTTTTAGTCGCTGACCTTTCACCTTTGGCCGAGCCCGTATCCTGCTTAGGGTCATGGCCTCGACCTCCCGGAGGCGTCTGTCTGACCAGGAGCTGTTGGACGTCTTGGAGGATAGCGGCAGTGATGTTGAGTCTGTGGCTGAGGAATCTACGACAGTGACGTTCCTGGGGACCTGTCATCAGAGACCGAGGCCATGAGTGACAGCGACACAGAGGAGCCAGTTGTTGTGCGCACGTGGTGTGAGCTGGAGAGTCTGGCGCAAGCTCCGCCACCCAGGTTCCCTTTCACTGGGATACCTGGGCAGAAGTGCGACTGTGACCACAACCCGCTGGCCTACCTGGAGCTCTTCCTGACCGAGGATGTCATCCAGAGGATTGTAGAGGAGACCAACCGCTATGCTGCGCAAACAGGTTGTCCAGGAGCAGGAGGTGGGAACCTGTCACCAGGGATGACATCTGGTTGTTCCTGGGCCTCATCTTCCTCGAGGGAGTGGTGGGGAAGCCGCTGCAGAAGTGGTACTGGTCCACAAACTGGATGATTGCCACTCCATTCTTTGGGTGTGTGATGCCGGAGTACCGCTACACCCTAATCATGAAGTATCTGCACTTCGCCAACAACAAGGACTTCGATGAGGCCACCCATCACGCACCCAAGATGAAAAAGATCTGGGACATCTACCAGCTGATTGTCGGCAATTTTTGGGATGCCTACATACCAGATCGAGACGGCACCATGGATGAAAGTCTCATGGCGTACAAGGGGAGACTCAGCTGGGTGCAGTTCATCGCATCTAAAAGGGCCCGCTTTGGGATCAAGTCCTTCATGCTTTGTGAGAGCAAGTCCAGATACATCTGGAATTCCATTGTGTACACGGGCAAGGGCACAAAGTTTGGTCCCCAGTACAGTGAGTATGCTTTGGCTACCTCATCCGTGCTCACTCTGCTCGAGCCGTTGCTGCCGGATCAGGGGTATTGTCTTACCACAGACAACTTTTATACCTCCTCAGAACTATACGACCACATGATCCAAAACAAGACGGACGCTTATGGCACGGTGAAGGCCAACCGACGCCAAATGCCACCGGCCTTTTCTGCCAGGAAGCTAAAGAAAGGTGAGGTTGTTGCCTGGCAGAAGGGGAAAATGATGGCTCTGCGGTGCAAGGACAAACGAGACGTGTACATCCTCAGCACCGTGCACAACGCTGCTACTGTGCACACCACTACCAGAGGTAGCAGGGAGGTGGACAAGCCCCAAGTAGCGTTGGACTATAACCACACAATGGGAGGTGTGGACAGGGCTGATGCGGCCATGACCTTTTATCCGGCTGTCCACAAACAGCACAAAAAATATTATAGGAACATTTTCAGGCACCTCCTTGAACAATGCCTTTGGAATTCATATGTCCTCTTAAAAAAAAAACAGTGACAGGCCTGTTGTTCATCATGATTTTGTATGGCAGTTATGCGAAAAAATCTATCTGAAACACCCCCCAACGGAGTCAAGTAGATTGGGGCGCAGAGCATCCTATATTGTGAATCCGGAGAGACTGACTGGGTGCCACTTTGTGGAATATTTGCCACCGACCGCAAACAAGCTACAACCTACAAAAAGGTGTGCGGTGTGCTGCGCCAAAAAAGGCCCTGACGGGAAAAAATGCGCAAGGAGAACCGCACTTATTTCCCGGACTGCGATGTGGCACTTTGTGCAATCCCTTGCTACAAAGTATACCACACAAAGGAGGCGTTTTAGGGGTAAACTTCTGTACTGTATTTTTGTTCTGCCTTCAAATATATATTTCTACATTTTCTGCATATTTCTGCATTGATTAAAAATGCAAGCTATTTCTGTCATTAATAAATGTTTGTTTGTTTTTTGACAAGAATTTGTGTTTGACACTTTTATAATTCTCATAATGTATATTAAACTCTTGCTTGACTCATTTTGGTAAGTTACAGTAAAAAAGGTTCTGAAAATTAATTGTACCACTTTTTGCACGGAAATCCTGGGGAAATAGAACACCAGGGTGGTTAAAGTAATGATGGCCACTCGTTTTTCTTTACTTAGCTGCTTTTTTCTTGCCATAATACAAATTCTAACAGTCTATTCAGTAGGACTATCAGCTGTGTATCCACCTGACTTCTCCACAACGCAACTGATGGTCCCAACCCCATTTATAAGGCAAGAAATCCCACCTGACAAGCCACACCTGTGAAGTGAAAACCATTTCAGGTGACTACCTCTTGAAGCTCATCAAGAGAATGCCAAGAGTGTGCAAAGCAGTAATCAAATCAAAAGGTGGCAAAATGTATTTGTCTGCCCCACAGTCTATTACAAAGAAGAGGAAATCATGACTAGAATTCAGAGCAATGCTAAAACAACAAAACAAAACAAACGGGAACATAGGAAGGTAAGCAATTCTAACAGAGATGGACTACAGTACATAGTTTCTATTTTATGTTTCAATTCAGATCTGATTATACTTGTTTTGGTCTTTTTTTTTAATCTTAGTCCACCCTACAAATAACAGTCATGAGCAATATTTTTCTCTGCCTATCGTCGGTACGGAATTTAAATCCAATACTTGAGGGCCTACTGTGTTTACCCAGAATCCTTTGCATGGCTGACCCTTATCTAGCCATTTACACTTAATAAGCTTCTGAAACGACAAAGTGAGAACATATTACACAAGCATTTTCGTTCTATCTTTCACTCGCTCCCTAAAAGCAAATTTCTGTTCCTGTGTATCAGTTAATTATGGCCTCCGGGCTGTCCTCGAGAGGAGAGCGGAACAAGCCTAGTTCTTCTTTCCGCGGAAGCTAAAAATATGCTGAGCCTCTCAGTTTTGATGGAAGACGCTAGGAGGACGTTTGGACCGCATCCAGCTGCTTCCAGCGTGAAAAAAGACAAAACTTCCACACAGAGTGCCCACACGTGAGATCAATGTATAGAAAGGTATATTTTATTCATGGGCTCTCTTCTTGCTGTTCCGGGGTTCAGAAGAAGGTTACAAGAGAGTGCGGAGAGCGAGGCCTGGAAACGGCTGCCGAGCAGTTTAGGAACACGATTCCGCCTTTGAGCAAGCGCCTGCTGCCATGAATTAAAGAGTAGCTCCGGAGAACAAAGGAGGAATCTCTTTCCAAGCAGATGTGTTGGCCGCTGCCTGCCTGGAAAATGAGCTTTTCTTCTGAAGTCCGTCCATGCTTCTATCCGCATTCCCAGATCACTAAAAGGGAAAATAAGCCTATAGCGTGAAATTGCTGTGAGCGTTGATTGGTGCTGTACGACCCTTTTGTGTCATATAATGGTATTATTTCTTTTTAAAGCAGGTTCTGCGGGAGTATGGTAAAGGTAACAGATGTGCAAATATACTTTGATAAAGCTATTTAAGACCCCCCCCCCCCCCTTTCCCCGTAATAACATCATTTTTGCTTGCATGCGTATATTATAGTCGTCAGTGTTTTTTGGCATGGGATATTGCAGGAATTACTTTTGTGAAATATCCATTCATATAGCCCCCTCTTCAATATAGAGTAGCTAACTCCCAATATGGGGTAGCCCCCATCCCAGAATAGATAGCCAGATGTGCCCCCAGTATTAGGTAGCCCCTCAACCCAGTATAGATAGCCACATGTGCCACCTGTATTAGGTAGCCCTCTCCCCAGTATAGATAGCTAGATGTGCCCCCAGTATTAGATAGCCCCCAACCCAATATAGTAGGCAGATGTGCCCCCGGTATTATGTAGCCCCCTTCCCAGTATAGATAGCCAGATGTGCCACCAGTATCAGGTAGCCCCTTCCCCAGTAAAGATAGCTAGATGTGCCACATGTATAGATATTATTATTATTATTATTATTATTATTATTATAATAATAATAATAATTGTATTTGTAAAGCACCAACATATTACGCAGCGCTGGACAATAAATATGTACAATGATACAAGGATGACAGACATAACAAGGTTATGCAACACAGAACAAAGTTATACAAGGCAAACAGTACAAAATACATGATCATGCGATATGGGCTGGTTAGGTATGCCCAGTAATACAAGTACAGGCTGTCATAGGAAAGGAGCCCATGATCTTGTAGATTACACTAGGGAAGGGAGGACCCTCCCAGAGGCTTACAACAATCTAAGGGGATATCTAGATAGCCAGATGTGCCCCCAGTATAGATAAATAGCCAGATGTGCCCTCAGTATTAAGTAGCCCCCCAACCTGGTATAGATAGCCAGATGGGCCTCTAGTATTAGGTACCCTTCTTCCCAGTAAAGATAACCAGATGTGTCACCAGTATTAGGAAGCCCCCTTCCCACTATAGATAGCCAGATTTGATCCCCAATATTAGATAGCTCCCCTCCACTTTCGCTTAACCCCTGTTCCTGAGAGACTTTGGGCTTGAAGCAATTGTCTGACTCACCAGCGTTAAATGCTGGTGAGTTCAATAATCAGGCAATGATAATGTCACCTGATCCAAGTGCATTTAACCATGCTGCCGAGAAGCGATGCTTCCCGTGTCAGACCAAAGCCCCCCCGAGGAATTCTTCCCACAGCGTCGCCAACTGAGCCCCGGCAAAGCATCTTTGAAACCCCCACTGGGGCTCCCCATTGGTTCACTATCTGGACCAACGAGAGCCCTGGGAGGAGCTGCAGTGATGCTTTGACTATTACAGTGACGGGAGTTGCGACAAGGGGCAGCAGATGTTCGGTGAAGGCTCTCACAATGGATGTGACTGCATCTCCTGGGGAAATAAGGCAGCAGCGCTGTGGTTCTGAAGGACAGTACCACAGTGCAAAACCTCACTCCTCATTGCCTGGGAGCTGGGAGCGTTGCTCAGGCTTCCGCCTAAGTAATGCTTCTTAAAGGAGTTAACAGCTAAAATAAGAAAAAATGAGCTTTACTCACCTGGGGCTTTCTCAACCCCCTAGCAGTCGGCTGTCCCATGCCGATCCACTCCCCGCTACCGTCCTGGTCTCTGTACTCGGTGCGGAAGCCGACCCTGAGGTCGTCCGCACTGTGCCTGAGCGATCCGCCGCTGTCAATCAAGACCACGTTGTACGCGGCTTACTCCGTAAAAATGAGCTTTACTTACCTCGGGCTGGAGAAAGCCGCAGGTGAGTAAAGCTCATTTTTCTTATTTTAGCTGATAAAGCAACCATCACGTGAGTGAAACCGGCAATAGGATTTGCCGATAATCCTTGTGGAGTGGCAAAGTGATAAGTAGCTTGCATTTGCAAGCTACTTATAACCTCGAACAGGATATGGCCCTTTGTGTGCAGTTACTGCTTAGTAGGGGTTAAGCCTGATGTTTAGATTTTCCTGATCTAGATTGTTTAATCATTTGTGCTATGCATTCATTTCAACCAGTCATGGCACAATCCTTTAAGCCATTCAATTATAATAATCCACTTGTACTTCACCAAGAGTTCCAGGGCTGCAGTTACATTTAAGTGGCAGTGCCCAGAGTGCAGGGCGAGAGGTTAACCCTGGTGCCCCCTTGGGTTTTCATGTAAGAAACCATAAACCGGCCTTCTCCAGATAGCTATTGATTTCTAACAGACCTTGAAATGAAAGCGAAGACACAGCAACGTGACTGAAATTTTTGTTGTCATTGTCTGGGAGAAATGCCTGACATGTAGGAAGAGGATATAAATACTTCTGTTTGTACTGTGCTCAGAACGAGAGACAGGAGACTTTGTCAGGAGATGTGAGGTCTGCAGAGAGGGACAGAGTCTCTGGAGGCCCGTGCAAAGGCATTAAGCCTCCTGAGGCCTACATCAAGGTAGCCAGCCATTTTGTTAGGTTGTTTACACAACAGTGTGACTGGAAAACATAAAAACAGAAGCTGGAACTGACTGCCTTGTCCTTTTATAGATCCTGCTTATTCCCAAATACAGAGAGAGATGCTAGAAATGGATAACTGAACATCAGTTTAGATACCTACCAGTTTCATATAAAAACTAGCGATGAATATATAATTTGTTAAATATGGAAAAGCCAAGGCAGAAACCACAATTTGTGGGGGCTGAACCTGAACTTTGCATGGGCTTAACAAATTCAGGGGTGGTTGATTAACTGCTTCCAGACTATGCTAATTAAAATCTATGTGTTGTTTGGGAGTTGTTATCCCAGCCAGGGCGTAGATCTCAGTTAGCGCACCGCACGGACCAGCCACTACCGCCAATCATGCAGCTCTCCCGCCACTGCAGCCCACTCGCCCTGTTGTCGCTATGACTGCAGAGCTCCATGAGCCAGTCACGTGCTGATTTAATTGGCTCCTGACCCTGTGATCACTGTGAGCCGATGTGATTGGCTCAAAGTGATCAAGGTCAGGAGCCATGGCGTTGCTACCCGCAAAGATCAGTGGCACGTGCCCCTGATCTATTCTGGGGTGCCCCGGATGTCTCCCAGGCAGAGTAGAGGTGCCTCATCACCCAGAATGGCACCACAGCACCAAGCATGGCACCACAGCACCCAGCATAGCATTACAGTACCCAGAGTTCCCCATAGAGGCACCATAGCACCCAGCATGAAACCATAGCACCCAGCATGACACCATAGCACCCAGCATGGCACCATAGCACACAGCAATGGGCTGGGTGCTGTGTTGCCTCTATATGAGCATATTGGGAGCTGTAATACTATGCTAGGAGTTGTGATGCCTTTATGGGGGCATGCAAGGAGCTGTGGTTCTTCTATGGGGGCATGCTGGGAGTTGTGGTGCCTCAATGGGAGGCCCGTGGTAGCATGTAACCCCCTTCCACGATCCCACACCCTCCAATAGAAGGTTAAGGAATGCTATGGGGGAAACTTGCAGCAGGCAAACCCATCAAGCAGAAAGCCAGACCAGCCACCACAGAAGCCAGCACTTTGCCTAGTTATGTCTAAGTGCCTATTTATGTGATATACTTCATTTTTTTTTTTTTGTATTTTTTTTTTTTGTATTAATGGACAGGGAAGCTTCATCCAACATTTTGCTGGGTGGGCCTACTTAGACAGCTGTTAAGTTCATGTCATTTTGGCTCCACCCATGGCCAGTGGCCACACCCACATTACATTGCATGGCCACACCCATTTTTACGATGGAGTGCTCAAAAGTGCCCCGGATCTCTTAAATCCTAGCAACGCCCCTGCTGCTGTCATCATAGTGACGGCAGGGCAAGTGGGCTTCAGTGATGGGAAAGGGGCACGAACGGCAAGAGCGACGGGTCCGTGTGGCGAGATGTTGATGAGCCTCGTTTTTGTACCAGCAATCTCTGGTCCTTAAAGGAAACCTGAGACAGAATAAAACAAAAGTTTTATACATACCTGGGGCTTCCTCGAGCCCCCTCCGCACCAATTGCTCCAACGCCTCCTTGTTGTCTTCATAGAAGCCCCATTAGCTTGGCCAGGTCAGGGCATACTACTGCACAGGCGCAGAACGCTCCCAGCCACGGGAGCGAGACAGTGTTGCATGCACAGGCAAACTGCACCTGCGTCGACTGGCCCTGACTTGCTGCGCCTGCACCGACTGGCCCTGACTTGCTGCGCCTGCACCGACTGGCCCTGACTTGCCAAGCTAACGAGGCTTCTACTGAGCAAGCGAGGAGGCGGAGAAAGACGGCGTGGGAGCGATTGGTGCGGAGGGGGCTGGAGGAAGCCCCAGGTATGTATCAAACTTTTATTATACTTTGTCTCTAAAACACTTTAAGGGGCCAATGGCTGATGGTACTCAGGTGGTTAATTAATAGTGTTGGCGTTCAAATTTGGGATATTGAAATTCATAAACCTGAATTCGCCCATTGCACACCTCAGCACCCAGAAACGTGGACAGGGTCAGGGGGCGTTCTCTTATTTGCGCTGAAGTGCAAATATGTGGACTCCCCTCACCTTGTCCACATGTCTGGGTGCTGAAGGGGAATTTTGGTTTCTTGAATTTCAAAAAATGATCGAACACAAACACTATTAACTGACCAGTAGCTTGACTAACCAAATGCCGGTTAATTGATCAGCGGCTCCAAAATCTAATTAGCCCTGAAAAGTTCCAGCTTAGGCAAAACCAAATTTGTTTGACTGATTGTTTCCTTATAGAGGAACTGTAGTGAAAACAACAGAATGAATAAAATTGCTAATATTTTACAATATTAATTTGTAGATCATTTACTCTTTCCTCTCCTTGATGTACATTCTGAAATGTATCACTGGTGGTGATATTTTTAGTCGTGTCAGGCGATTTGTACGGAAGTTTGTTACTGAAAGTTCTGTGCACAGAGGGAGATGCTGCTTGCTTGGCAGTTGAAAAAAAAAAAGCTATTTCCCACAATGCAATGAGGTTCACAGACAGAAAACTGTCAAGACCAAGGTCATGTCATCACGCTGTGGGAGGGGTTTCACCACAATATCAGCCATACAGAGGAAAGATTTAACGATGGACAGACACTGACTAAATAATTTATAAATGAATACTGTAAACAAATAAAACAATTTTATTAATTACATAATTTTTACTACAGTTCCACTTTAACATACAGTGCCAGTTTAAACAAGGCTCTCCAAGAAGAAAGAATCCATGCTCAGGTTTTTATCCATTTGAAATTACCCATGTAAGAAAAGATTTTATAAAAAAAAAATAAAAATCAAACTGCAGCCACGCCTCCTTATTGGAAACTGCCAGGAACGGTAAGCCATCAGCAGGAGGGAGTGGCTTCAGCAGGAAATAACAATAGCATTTTTTTATAATCACCACACAGACAACATTTTTAGTAAATAATCCTCTGTGATTGTATTTTAGATTGCAAAAGTCTAAATGTAGCCAATCAGGTGACTTGACAGCCAATCGACCATGCAATTAAATTATTATAATCGAATTGGATGAAAATCGATGCCGCCAAGAGCATGCCTGTTCGACCATGCTACCAATTTTGAGCCAAAATTGGTCCCATGTATTGATCGGACATGCTGCAAGATGTCGGGCCAATGTGCTCGATCGGGTGCGTGGTGGTAATGAAGTGTGATATCGGGACAAGCTATGAACGTGATGGAACCCCTGGCGCTGTCCTCCCCAGTGTAAAGTGTGCCCCTCCCCCGATGCCCCATGCATGTGCCCACCACCCCTCTTCCCTGAAGCCCCGTGCATGAATACTTTACCTGTCGGTGTCCGCTGCTGGCTCCATCTCTGCACATTTCCTTCCATACATGCACCCCACATGGTTGCCGGCATAATGTGGACCCCCTGGGGATGGCGAGGCTTGTCACTAGGCTGATTCCCACAAGATTGCATGCTGAAATTGATCAGGAATCGGCCTGTGGTGTATGGGCAGCTGAAGATCTCTCTTTTATCAGATTCAATCAGAGAGAGATCTGTCTCTTGGTCAAATCTGCTCATTGTCGCTAGATGTGTGACCACCATTAGATGTGTAGGAGCCTTAACTCGGTGGAGATGCAGGCAGAGCTGATAGAAAAAGGAAACATCTATGTGTAACATTTCATTTGTTTCCAATTAGTAAAGTAAATAATGCTAACAGCATATAAATAAATAATATCCTTTTATGCCTAGTACACACCACACAATTTTCTGTTAGATTTTTCTGTTAGATTATTTTCTGTAGAGACTGGTCATTATCTCTGGTGCATTATCTTCTGGTTATCTCCTGCTGAGTTGAACAATGCTTAATTGCTCGGCAGATAGATGATTAGATAGATAATTTCCAACACGTTGGAAATTATCGTGTGCATTAAAAAAGGGAGCCGTGAAAAAAGAGCCCGACTTATTAACAAATTTGGCGCCAGGTATTAGCAAAATTTGATAACGAGAACCATGATTGTCAAGCTTTATTAACGATATTTACTGCTGCAAAAAACAAACGAGATATAATAACGAATAAATGTTAACGTTAAATGTTGTTGAGTTTCTCGTCAATATTGCTTAACCCAACTCTATCCTCACACAGAACCCTCCCCTGGTGGTGCCTAAATCTAACTACTCCCCTAGTGGCGTCTAACACTAACCACCCCCCTGCCCCTGGTGGTGCCTAACCATAACCCTCCAGGTGGTGCCTAACCCTAACCACCACCCCTGGTGTTGCCTAAATCTAACTACTCCCCTAGTGGCGTCTAACACTAACCCCCCCCGCCCCCACCCCCGGTGGTGCCTAACCATAACCCTCCAGGTGGTGCCTAACCCTAACCCCCACCCCTGGTGTTGCCTAAATCTAACTACTCCCCTAGTGGCGTCTAACACTAACCCCCCCCCCCCCCCCCCCGCCCCCGGTGGTGCCTAACCCTAACCCCCACCCCTGGTGTTGCCTAAAACTAACTGCCGCCCGGTGGTGCCTAACCCTAACCACTCCCCCTGGTGGTGCCTAACCCTAACCACTCCCTCTGCAGAAACACCCATTTACATACAGTATATTACCGATAATACCTTTGAAAATGTAAAATCTGTACTTATTAACAAAATAATATGACAAAAACTATAATGTTGTAAACTTCTAAAACGATAACTACCTTAAAAACTATAATGTCCTAATGTTATTAACGAAATTTTTCACGGCGCCCTTTTTTCTGCTTTTTTCGCCGTATTAACGATAATTGCATCAAAGTCTATGGCGGCGCCCTTTACTTCCACCCTCATCCGGCGCCCTTTTTTCCTGCTACCAAATTATCTATCTGGCAGGCAAATCTAAAAGAAAATTGTATGGTGTGTACTTAGCATTACAGAATGCTCAAAACTTGTATTGTCCCCCCCCCCCCCCTTCTCTCTTTACCAGAAGGTGGTAATTATAAAATACTCAGATATATATATTTTTATACCATATAACTTTTTTAATTGTTTACCGACAATACTAAGTAAATTATATAACTAAATAAAACGTGTAAACATTACCTTTGCTTCAATTCCCGGTGGTGATTAATGACGTTTGTGAGTGAAGGGGTTAACACAAGCTAACTCAATGTACATGAAGTATCTGTAATCAGATCCCATCTGTAAGCAGTGTTAATAAGATTAGCTGGTTTGCAAACAGAAGCGGGTAATTGGCTAACAAGTTTTAACATTGTCAATGACACGCACAGAAGCAATGTCAGCTGTAGGGGTCACATGCTGCCTGGATTCTAAACAGCCTATAAAAAAGGGGGCGATTGTGCTAAAGCTGTCAACTGGTTTAAAGCAGACCTGAACTGAGAACTTCCTCTCTGCTCTAAAAGATAAGCAACAGCATAATACCCATTAAAGAAAAACATTTCTTTGATACAGTTGATACAAATCCTGCAATAAATAATGGAAGAGAGAGCCGCACATGGAATGGGAAGGGCCAGTGGCGTAGCAATAGGGAGTGCAGAGGTAGCGACCGCACTGGGGCTCTTGGGTTAGAGGGGCCCCGAAGGACACACCCTTAACCACAGTATTAGCTCTTTATTGGTCCTGTGCTGATGATATTCACTACTATAGATGCTTTGAATAGTAGTGATCATTAACAAACAGTTTCCCACCCCCTTCTTGCACCTCTGACACTGTGGTTGTCCTTGATTGGTTTTGGTGTGTCGTATCAATTGTTATCTATAGCATGCTTGGGGGGCCACGATGTTAAACTTGCACTGGGGCCCACGACTTCTTAGCTACGCCACTGGAAGGGGCGATGCTGCACATGAAAAGGGAGCCACTACATACTTGACCTAGGAAGTATAAATCCGGCCTTGACCCCGATAGGGTACCCTGACCCCAGCACCCCCAGCAGCACACACCATTACTACCCTCCCATATGGGGGGGTTAGTTGTTTTTTTTTAAAAGTATTAAACCGCTGCTAAGTTAAGTCCACTTTAACCTCTCCCCTTGTAGATGATAACCCCTCCCTGACACGTAACCTTAACCACCCTCTTAACCTGAAAGTTCAGGTCCACTTTAATAAATCCACACCACTCTTCCAGCAGAATCTGCTACAATCTGCACCAACAACGTTCATTGCATGAGAGCAGAGGTCAGGACTTCATTCAAAAAATCAATACATCACAGGCAGGGAGAAGCATTGGTGACCATAGACCTGTTAAAGGTCCCTGGAGGGTCAAGCTTGTTTTATTGCTGTCTGTCTAGACTCAACAAGCCTTGGAACAATTCCAGCAAGAGAATGTTATTCAGAGGAGAATAGAAAAATCAAAACGTCATCTGTGAGTTGTCGTTGGCATTTACCACCAGGAACTGTAGTCAAATTAAGTTGTGTTTTTTCTTTTTTTGTTTTTGTTTTTACATCTGTAACAGGCTGAATGTGTGGGTACCAGGATGAGTTTACAGCTGATAATCAGCAGCTTTCAGAATTGCACAGTCTATGGTGTTATTGATCAACAATGCTGAGTTTTTAAAAGGGTATGCATTTATTTTTATTTAATATTTTATTTTATTGTATTTATTATTTTCAATAGTAGAACATATTTTTAAAATATATTTTACTATTTTGGTGTGTTTTTCTTTTAACCACTTGCCGACCGCGCACTCATACCGCGCGTCGGCAAAGTGGCAGCTGCAGGACCAGCGACGCAGTATTGCGTCGCCAGCTGCAGGCTGATTAATCAGGAAGCAGCCGCTCGGGCGAGCGGCTGCTTCCTGTCAATTCACGGCGGGGGGCTCCGTGAATAGCCTGCGGGCCGCCGATGGCGGCTCGCAGGCTAAATGTAAACACAAGCGGAAATAATCCGCTTTGTTTACATTTGTACGG
This sequence comes from Hyperolius riggenbachi, assembly GCF_040937935.1. Lineage (NCBI taxonomy): Eukaryota > Metazoa > Chordata > Amphibia > Anura > Hyperoliidae > Hyperolius > Hyperolius riggenbachi. Next base: position 453,306,215 of record NC_090648.1, on the reverse strand, counting down.
CGCTGCTGCGCAGCAGCGCCGTAAGGCAGATCGGCGATCCCCGGCCAATCAGCGGCCGGGGATCGCCGCCATGTGACAGGGGACGTCCTGTCACTGGCTGCACAGGACGGATAGCGTCCTGTGCAGCCCTGATCTCCGGGGGGGGGGAGCAGGTAGGAGAGGGAGGGGGGAATTTCGCCGCGGAGGGGGGCTTTGAGCTGCCCCCCCGCCAGCCACATGCAGGCATGAGAGATCGGACCCCCCCAGCACATCATCCCCCTAGTGGGGAAAAAAGGGGGGTGATCTGATCTCTGATCTAGCCACTCAATATGTTCTTCGCTAATGATCTGATCTCTCTGCCTGCTACATGATCTGTGCTGGGGGCTGCAGAGCCCACCCAGCACAGATCACTCAGCACAGCGCTGGTCCTTAAGGGGGGGTAAAGGGTGGGTCCTCAAGTGGTTAATTAGAAATATTATTATTATTATTATTATTATTATTGATTTATAAGTGCCAACGTATAAGTGCCAACATATTCTGTGGTGCTCTAAGTAAGAAACAAACATGGGGTACAAAATAATACTGAGTTGATAGAAAATACAGAATCAGTACAAAATACAGAGTTGGTAATTATAGTGACAAAAGTAACAAATAAAATATGTAACAAATTCCAAGACAAAAGACAGTTGAGGGAGCCCTGCCTTGTGATCTTCAATCTAAAGGAGGAAGTGTGTTTTAGGTTATCTAGTAGGAGTACAATTTGGCCAGAGGTCAAAGGGGAATAGGTCTAAAGGCTCATACACACGTGCCAACACACACGTGTCCATTTATCTTCCACATTTGGTCTGTTGGAAGATAATTTGGTCGCGACCAACTGATAACAGGTTGTTTGCCAGATCAAACCAGAGGATCAACCTGCCCAACTATCATGCAGGTTGAAACGTGTGTACAAGACTTTTAAACACCTTTGTTGTTTTTGAGTGCAGACATGTAGTGCAGTTTGTCATTTAGCTAAATGAGTTGGTTGTTGGGTTGGTTGGCGGGTGTACGTAGTTGTCCTGTAAACAACTTGTTGTGTGGTTGGTCCTGTCCTGTTGTGGGGTTGGTTGTGCATTCAATTGGATGTGTGTATGAGCCTTAAGGTAAAGCGTTTGTTATCTAGTAAGAGAGGAGGATACAAGAAGGTCATGTGCAGATCTGAGAGTGCAGTTGGGTTGGTATCTGGAAACTAGTGAGGAGATGTACAAGGGAGAGAGATTGTGGAGAGCTTTTTAGGTTAGGGTTAAAGGCTCATATACATGTCCAATTTAATGCACAACCAACTGCACAACATGACCAACCACAAAAGTTGTTTCCTGACAAGTGCATACACCAATGCCAACCAACTAAACAACCAACTCACTTAAATACTATGCGTGCAAGCTACATGACAAACTGCACAACATGTCAGTATTCAAAAACAACAAAGTTGTTCAAAAGACTTGTACACATGCTCCAACCTGCATGATAGTTGGGCAGATTAATCCACCGGTTGGATCTGGCAAACAACTTGTAACAGTTGGTCATCTGGTTGTTTGTCAGCCGTACACACGCCCAACTTATCTTCCAACAGACAAGTTTGGAAGATAGTGGGACAGATTGTTGGTACGTGTGTATGAGCATGATGAGTTTGAATTGGATCCTCTGGTTTACTGATAGCCAATAGAGTTGGGCCGAACGGTTCGCCTGCGAACGGTACCATGCGAACTTCCGTGGTTCGCGTTCGCGTCCCGCAGGCGAACCTTTGCGGAAGTTCGGTTCGCCCCATAATGCACCATGGAGGGTCAACTTTGACCCTCTACATCACAGTCAGCAGGCCCAGTGTAGCCAATTAGGCTACACTAGCCCCTGGAGCCACTCCCCCCCTACTAAAAGGTAGGCAGCGGCGACCATTACGGTCACTCGTGTGCCTGCATTAGTGAGAGTAGGGCGAGCTGCTGCACACTCTCTCTCATAGGGAAAGATTAGTTAGGCTTAGCTTGTCCCTGGCTGCATACCTGTTCTGTGAACCCACCACTGCATACCTGTTCTGTGAACCCACCACTGCATACCTGTTCTGTGAACCCACCACTGCATACCTGTACTGTGAACCCACCACTGCATACCTGTTCAGTGAACCCACCACTGCATACCTGTTCTGTGAACCCACCACTGCATACCTGTTCTGTGAACCCGCCACTGCATACCTGTTCTGTGAACCCACCACTGCATACCTGTACTGTGAACCCACCACTGCATACCTGTTCTGTGAACCCACCACTGCATACCTGTACTGTGAACCCACCACTGCATACCTGTTCAGTGAACCTGCCACTGCATACCTGTACTGTTCAGTGAACCCGCCACTGTATACCTGTTCTGTTCAGTGAACCCGCCACTGCATACCTGTTCTGTTCAGTGAACCCGCCACTGTATACCTGTTCTGTTCAGTGAACCCGCCACTGCATACCTGTTCTGTTCAGTGAACCCGCCACTGCATACCTGTTCTGTTCAGTGAACCCGCCACTGTATACCTGTTCTGTTCAGTGAACCCGCCACTGCATACCTGTTCTGTTCAGTGAACCCGCCACTGTATACCTGTTCTGTTCAGTGAACCCGCCACTGCATACCTGTTCTGTTCAGTGAACAGTTTGGTGTGTCAGTGTGAAGCAGTACCTTAATTACACTACCTGATTGATGTATACACATGCAAGAAGTTTTAAAGCACTTTAGGCCTGTCATTTAGCAAATAAATATGATTTCTGCCCTTAAAACGCTGCTTTGCGTCAAATCCAGATTTTTCCCGGGGACTTTTGGCGTGTATCCCACTCCGCCATGCCCCCTCCAGGTGTTAGACCCCTTGAAACATCTTTTCCATCACTTTTGTGGCCAAAGTTCGCATCCCCATTGAAGTCTATTGCGGTATGCAAACTTTAACACGAACCGAACCTTCCGCGGAAGTTCGCGAACCCGGTTCGCGAACCTAAAATCGGAGGTTCGGCCCAACTCTAATAGCCAATGATGAGCTTGACAGTGAGGAGCATACGATAAAGAGCGGGAAGAAAGATGAATGAGTTGAGCAGGCCAGTTCACAACAGATTGGTGTTTTTCCAGTCTGTTGGTTGGTAGTCCACAAAGTAGTCTATTACAATATTACAATAGTCCAGACGGGGTAATATAAGCATGTATTAGCATTTTAGTCGTGTCCTGAGTGAGAAAAGGTCGTGGGAGATATGTTTTTGAGTTGGAGATAACAGGAGCTGGTCAGGGAGTGAATGTGAGGAGTAAACAAGAAGGAGGAGTCAAAAATTAACCCTAAGCACCATGCTTTGGGAACAGAAGTATGGGGGTGTTGTTAACATCATCCAGAGAGGTGGACAGAGATGACGGAAAATTTTTATTTGTGACATAATACATATATTGTGTATATATATATATATATATATATATATATATATATATATATATATATATATATACAGTGGGATGCAAAAGTTTGGGCAACTTTGTTAATCGTCATGATTTTCCTGTGTAAATCGTTGGTTGTTACGATAAGAAATGTTCAGTTAAATAAGGTGCTGAGTTATTTGGGCATAACAAGGGGTGTTATGCATGGAGGAAAAAGAACACAGCATTCCAAGAAAAACACCTGCTACCTACAGTAAAATATGGTGGTGGTTCCATCATGCTGTGGGGCTGTGTGGCCAGTGCAGGGACTTGGAATCTTGTCAAAGTTGAGGGATGCATGGATTCCACTCAATATCAGCAGATTCTGGAAACCAATGTTCAGGAATCAGTGACAAAGCTGAAGCTGTGCCAGGGCTGGATCTTTCAACAAAATAACGACCCTAAACACTGCTCAATATCCACTAAGGCATTCATGCAGAGGAACAAGTACAATGTTCTGGAATGGCCATCTCAGTCCCCAGACCTGAATATAATTGAAAATTTGTGGTGTGTATTAAAGAGAGCTGGCCAATGTGAGTTGGCTTTTGACATACTACACATCCTTAAAGGGGTTCTTTCACGAAAAAAGTAGGCAGTTAAAAAATGTGACAGATGACAGGTTTTGGACCAGTCCATCTTTTTAAGGGGGATTCTCATGGCTTTCTTTGTTTTCAACAGCATTTCCTGAACAACAGTTTAACTGCCAAAATAGCAAGATACCAGCCGGCCTCCCTAATCACTTGCACACTATTATGTCAGTTAAATTTTGCAACTGTTGTTCAGGAAATGCTGTTGAAAACAAAGAAAGCCCTGAGAATCCCCCTTAAAATGATGGACTGGCCCAAAACCTGTCATCTGTCACATTTTTTTAACTGCCTACTTTTTTCGCGAAAGAACTCCTTTAAGCAAGCTCATTTTTCTCTAGGATATATCATAATGGTACATGCTAGGCTTGTTTCAGAATGTAGTGTTGGTGGTGGCATAGCGGTTAAGAGAGCTATCTACCATGCACTCAGACCTGGGTTCAGTTCCTGGCCAAGGTATGTAAGCTGGCTTTTGAAAGCCTACAAATCTTTAAGCAAGCTCATTTTTCTCTAGGATATATCATAATGGTACATACTAGGCTACCTTCAGCATGTGGTGTTGGTGGTGGTATAGCAGTTAAGAGAGCTATTTACCAAGCACTCAGACCTGGGTTCAATTCCTGGCCAAGACCTGTGATCAATTCCTGGCCAAGGTATATAAGCTGGCTTTTGAAATTCTACAATTCCCTGGAAGATGAGACCCTCCTCCCTCCGGGAGGAGGGAGTGAGGGATACACTGCCTGATGTTGCAAAGCAGTGTAGGCCTGTAATTGAACATTGAATGAGATTTGTGACCTTAAAATAGGGGTTTATGTGAAATCTAGATTTTTGCCTGGGACTTTTGATGTGTATTTCACTCAATCATGTCTGCCTCCAGGTATTAGATCCCTTGAAACATGTTTTCTATCATTTTTCCAGCCGGTAGCAATTTTTCAAAAATTTTAAGTTTGCCTCCCCATTGAAGTCTATTGCGGTTCACGAACTTTTCCGCGAACCGAACCTTCCGCGGAAGTTCACGAACATGAGGTTCGCGACATCTCTAAAGGGCAACAGTTATTACACAAGTGTATACACTTCAAGCATGAAAGGATCTCCCAGTTTTACTATTCTAGAAGATGAGATGTGCGTCATCTTATCTCTGTACTTCAGGAACATTATAAAACAGCTGCTGTATGAGGCTGTACAACAGGGGTGTAATTGCAAATCATTTTGATGGGGCCCCTTAATGTTGATGACCCTGCCGGTGCTTCTTCTTGATGACCATCACAGTCTGGCGGCCCATCCTTAGAAGGCTCATAAAACAAGTGTGGCCATCAGGATCTTCATAACCATAACAAGTGCAGCCACAAAAATACCTGATCTGCAGTATTGAAGGAAGGGAAGATTATTAGTTGTCCACCCCTGAGCCCCTGCAGTCACAAGGGCTGCTCCCCCTAGGTATACCCCTACTGTACAAAGCTGCTCTTCACTCCTGTAGATTATCACCTACAGGCAGCACCTGATTCATCAAGTACTAATATGAAATCTTTAAAAAAGGACCACTATCGCAAAAAAATGTTAGATTTAAAATACATGTAAACACATACAAAGAAGAAGTACATTTCTTCCAGAGTAAAATGAGCCATACATTACGTTTCTACTGTGTTTATGCTGCTTACGGTAGCTAGCAGAAATCTGTCAGAACTGACAGGTTTTTGACTAGACCATCTCTTCATGGGGGATTCTGAGCATGGCCTATATTCTTTATAAAGACACTCCCTGAAAAGGATTTATGCAAAGATGCTTGCCAGCCTCCCTGCTCGCTGCACACTTTTTTTGGCCGTTGGACGGAACAACCCTCATTCCCTATGTGCTTTTGAAAATAAAGAAATCCCTGAGAACCATGAGAAGATGGACTACTCCAAAACCTGTCAGTTCTTACTTTAAGTGACAGCAATATAGGAGCAAAGAATTGTACGGCTCATTTTACTCTGAAAAAAATATACTTTTTATTTGAATGTGTTTATATGTATTTTAAATTTTACGATTTTCATGATAGTGGTCCTTTAATACCTGCCTTATTAAAGAAATTATTCAAAAAAAGTTAGAAAAAATTGCATTCCTAGTCTAGCATGTACTGACCATAATAAAGATAAGCATGAAAAAACGGTATATTTCCCTTAATACTGTTCACTAATGAACCTAAATCTTTCAGTTTCCTACTTGCCTAAGGCAAGACCATTTCCCTTCCCCCGGGAGATATGCAGATTGACGCCGGAGTGTGTTTTGAATCAGCGACATTTGCTCTCCCATAATGATTATCGGTGGAGCTCGATGAAAAGCTTGTTTTGTGATCTGGCATTGAGCGTTGGAGGGAAACCTAAAAAATTGCATAATTAAAAATGGCTTCACATTTAATGGTTGTAGCTTTGGGCCAGAATCACAGGCAACTCTCGGCTCGGGTTCAAACGATGGAGACCTTCATCCTTGTATGTTGAACCCAAACCAATTAAGAAATACTGATTGAGGTGTTAGGTCAAATTCTCAAAGATGGAGATGCCTGAGGCTGTTAAATATTTAATACAAAAAAGGCCTTGCAAGAACTAAACATATATGTGGGGTCAATCAGCTTTTTTAGATGGTGAGAGATATAACTTTTGTTGCTGGTTAGTGATGATTGTAATCAGCTTATTACGATAACACTAAATTTTGCGCAAATTTTTCACAGCTACGCCCATACGTAATTACATTGTGTCATTTCAATTTCTCTAGTGAAGTCATTTGTGATTTCTTGTAATTTTTCCGTAATTTCATGCCAACTTAAGTGGTGCCTAGCAAAGCCCCCGTACATGCTATGGTCACCAAAATTGCTACCTATGTTTAGGAGAACAATGGGTACAAGGAAAAAAATTTTTTTTCAAAAAGGCCGTGTAGTTTTTGAGAAAACCAATTTTAATAATGCAAAGGAAAAATGGTTTTTAAACTCAGAAACATGACAGTTTAAAAAACATTTTTCCTTTGAGTTTTTAAAATTTTCTCAAAAACTACAAAGTCTTTTTGAAAAAAATGTTTTCTTTCACTTGTACCCACTATGTAGCAATTTTTGATGGCAATATAGCATGCATTTGCTATTAACCGCTAAAGTCGGCACAACATTATGCTAAATTAGGAATGATTACAATTACAGATGAAATGAATTATGATTTTTTCCTGAAATTTTGCATCGTGATTGCGAATTTCGATACAAAATTACGCCTATTCGAAATCTGTGCTCGTCACTATTGCTGGTAGCTCCAGCTAAGTGTGGCTTCTCAGTCATTAATTGTGGTGACTAATGGAGGTATAGCTACAGCTCATGGGACTCCGTACTACCGTTTTAACTAGGCCCCAGCGCTAAGGACATGTTATTTTGTATTCAAATAGCACTGACATGTTCCACAGCACTTAGTGATGTCACTGACTGTACTCAGAGGCGCTCACCATCCAACCCCTTCCATAGCCAGTCATGGTCTTCTGTTCCTGTTGCAATCTAAAGCCTGGTACACACATGACATTTTGATTGGCCCAATACAAGATTTTGCATGTGCTTCACTCCTCCTCTGGAATTTCCTGCCACAACGCATTCGTCGTCACTCTCCAACCACTGATATCTTTAAACATGCCCTCAAAACTCACTTTTTCAATCAAGCCTTAGCCTACCTTGAGGTGCGTATACACGAACTACTATAAGGAACGACGGGTCTGTCAGACCCTCCCACTGGGTGGGCGTTCCAGCGATAGTAGAGTGTGTGTACAGTCTGTCGGCAGACTGTACACACCCACTACTATGCTGGAACACCCGCCAAGCGGGAGGGTCTGACGGACCCGTCGTTCCTTATAGTAGTGCGTGTGTACGCACCTTTAGACCATTTCCACTTTGACGTCTGGCCAAGTTGTACTACCACTAGATAACCTAAAACACACTGCCACTAGGTGTTCCCCCCTATTCCTTTAGATTATAAGTTTGCAAGGTCAGGCCTTTCTTTTGTGTCTTTGAATGTGTTTTATTATTATTGTTTTATTCATGTTACTTTTGTCACTGTCATTACCAAGTCTGTATTTTGTACCATTTCTGTATTTTGTGCACTGGTGTATATCATGAACTGTATTATTTTTGTACCCCATGTTTGTTTCTAGCTTTGTACAACGCCACAGAATATGTTGGCACTTTATAAATTAATGATAATAATAATACAAGAAAGTGGTAAAATTGTCCAATCCTGAGCCAATCAAAATTAGATGTGTGTGTGCATTCTTAATTGTGGTACACACATCTAATTTTGATTGGTCAATGAGTGGCCAATTTCACCACCTCCGTGTTGTATGAGGGCCAGCAACAGACATTTAATACTTTGAACAGCACGATGGAGCACTAGGTTTCAAGGTTGAATCCCAGCCAGGGCACTGGCAGAGTTTGTATGTTTTCCCCGTGTCTGCATGGGTCTACTTTGGACACTCTGTTGACCTCCTACATCCCAAAAACATACAGGCCTGCCCCTAAATTGGCCCTAGACTACAATGGACATATGACTATGGTAGGGATTAGAGATAAGTCCCGCCCGCTGCTGGCTGCCCGCACGTTACTTCTGGAGGGGAGAGCGAGGGAGGGAGAGCACCCTAAGGTGAGGGAAGGGGGGGATATGGCCCCCCTTCTCCACCGCTGCTCACAGCTCTCCTTCCACTGTGCTGCTCCCCTCCGAACATGGCAGGGTGGACGGCGTCCACGCTGGGGAAATAGTAAGTGGACGCTGTCCACCCGCGTCAACGCACTACTTGACCCCTGCCCTTAGGTACAAAAATAGGAGGGGCGTCCGATCGACATGCTCCTTAGCTGGGCTGTGCAGGAAGCTGAAATGCCTGCACAGTCCAGTGCAGCAAAATATGGCCTGGTCTTTAGGGGGGTTTAACACTGTTGTCGTCAAGTGGTTAAAGAGGAGCTGTCAGCCATACTATCTCAGAAAAAAAACACATATATAAGTAGATAAATACTTGCTCTACTTACATAACATATGTATTGCACTGTCCACGTTTTGATTTTAGTGATTTTTCTACAGTAAAAAAAGAGAAAATCCTTCTTAGCATTTCCTATTTTAAGTGTGGCTATTTTGAAGCCAATTCTGATGTCACTTCCTCCCTTAGTCTTCTCTGCCTGATTTGCCCACCCTTCACTATAGAATGTACATTGTCTTAGCATGAGAAATATCGGCCAATCAGAGAGGAACAGAGGTGTTGGAGGGGAAAGAGGCTTCAGCCAATCGGGCTGCATTAGTTAAGTCTGAAGGGAAGTAGAGAAGCAAAAAAGGACAACCCAGCATGCCCTGCAACTTCCTTTTTGTGTACCAAATTTTTTTTGTACCAAATAAGAGTCAGGTAAACTGGGGAATGATCATTTACCAACAAGAAAAGTAATAGTGATTTTAACTTTTGGATTGCCTGGTTAGTATCCTTATTACTTGTTTACCAGATAGAAATAAAGAATTGATTTTTGATTTTTTTTTGCCCGACAGCTACTCTTTAAAGCTAATGGGAAGCCAAAAAAAAAAAAAAAGATACCTCACTTACTAAAAAGTATCTTTTTTTGGGGGGGGGGGAGGGGGGGGGGGGCTTCCTATTAGCTTTAAACAATTTACAGTCTATTTCTTTCGCTCGTCTGCATCATGCTTGTTTACACATTATTAATATCTGTTCTTATTATAAATCTCTGTGTGCTTATGGCAGCTAATTAGGATGGTACATCTTTAATTACTCTCTGTATTTTGCAGATGACAAAAAGCTTTAATTACGCTTCTTGGTTATATTAATTAAATGGCCATTAAGTTTCAAGAACTTTATGTAATATTTTACATACAGCGACAGATAACTGCATTTTGCTTTGGAAGAACGTACAATGACTGCAGGTTGTGTACTGAGGCTTCACTGAACACTGGTATAGATTTTAGTCTTTGCATGCGTTTATATGCTGTATACCGCACTGTATAAACATATTAGGCAGGTTTGTAAAATGCTGTGAATGAAGTGTTGCGTTCAGTCTTACAATAGAGCTATAATGAAAAAAAGTGGCCGGAGGGGGGGGGGGGTGTCTACTTACCTTGGTAGCGGGAAGCCTCTTGATCCTAATGAGGCTTCCCCTATCCCCAGCCTTAGGGATCTAGGGCTAGCCGCCCCCGAGAATCCACCGGCAAGCTTGTTGGCTGAGCGCACAGGCGCAGTAGCGGCTGCAGCGTGCGACAATATTTACAATCGGAACTCCAACACAGGTACAGTAGGAGCTTCACCTTGGGCTCCGGCAGAAATAGCCAAGTCCGATTTGGTCTGCTCTACTGCGCTGGCACGAGCCGTGCACAGTAGAGCGGGCCCGATTGTGTTCGGCTATTTCCGCCAGAGCCCAAGGAGAAGCTAGTACTGTACCTGTGCAAGAGCGCAGATTGTAAATATTGCAGTGTGCTCTTCAGGAGCTGCCAACACTGGATTTCAAAGGCTGAAGAGGACAGAGGTAATCTCATTAGGATCCAGAGGCTTTGACCCCCCCCCCCCCCCCCCCCCCCCGGGACAGTTTTTTTTACTTACAGATGTTCTTAAAGATGTAACTGTTGTTTCTGTATTGTGACTGGGGAAGAGGAGATGTGGTGTAATTCTTATCTATTTTATGTGTTGCTGCTAGGACCTAAGAATACTCTGCCTGGTGAGTTGCTATGTAAGAGTTGTGGGGGAGCTCTGCTGGGTGAAGGGACCTTGTCATTGGTCCCTGAGGGGCCATATGAGGGAGCTGGAGAGGATTTACAGGCACATATCCGAAACACTCACTGAGGAGAAGCAGTCAGTCATAGCGCCACCCTCAACGCCCCTCCCCCCCCCCCCTCCTCCTCTAAAGTATTTGCAATCTTGGTATATCACAGGCACTTTTATATGGGATATTTCACCTGATATTCAATGGGTGGAATCAGTTGTGTATGGACTTGTTTTTTGCTCTGAGCTATAAGGTTGAGAAAAATTGGACTTGATGATTTCAGCTGAAGTTGTTATGTCTATTTCTGGTTTAATAGTACAGTAGCTAATTTATGTATCCTGACCAGATGTCCCGTTTTACCTGGGACACATCCAAGGTTCAGGGTCCCCTGTCCCAGGCCGCAATGTGTCCCAGGTTATGTCTCACTTTTGGCCACGTACGACTCTGTGGCCACGTGAGGTAATGTTTGCCTCATTTACTGTTTGCGGAGTCGAAGTACCGGTAATAGTTTTCTGCTGCATTTCATGTGTCAGAGGTAATGGTAGTTGCATTTCATTTGACGCGGGTAACGGATATTGCAATTCATGTGTCAGAGGTATGCAGTTATTTGATTCATTTGGTCATAGAGACTGCTGCATTTGCTACTTTGGGGTTATTGTTGCAGCATTTGGCATTTTGGGGGCTCATGATTATTAAATGGTATGCTAATGCTGTAGCATCAGCAGCTTCTGCGGATTTCGCGCACAATCTAATCCCCATAGTCATAGTCTAATGTCCTACGATATTATTATGTATTTATATAGCACGGGCTTCTAACGCAGCACTTTACAGAGAATGTAATCATGTCCTTGGCGGAGCTCACAATCTAATCCCGGCCAGAGTCAAAGTCTAATGTCCCGCAAAATCATTATCAAGTATTTATGTAGCACTTGCATCTTCTGCAGCACTTTACAGAGTACATAGTTATGTCATGGACTGACATCCATGATGGAAATCTCCCATTTCACCATATCATTGTAGGAACACTGCTTTCTTATACGTATGGGAAACATTGCCTAATTACCTTTAGGGTCACTTTGTCTATCTGTGTTTGGGAGGAAACTCTTGCCCACTGCCAAAGAGTTACATTACGGTGCGCTCCGCCCACAACATGTCATGGGCACGCCCATTTTTCCACCACGGTCATGGACACACCCATTTCCTGTCCCAGGTTGAGCCTAGAAAAATCTGGTTACTGTAATTTATGGCCATCTTTGCACTTCATTCCCGGTTCAGGCCTGGCCATAGTTAAAACTACGCCGCACATTTGGTCAAGCCTGATGTTGCATAGTTTTAACACTATATACACCAAACGATACAGCGCTCACCACCTTATTGGAGTAAAGTGTCCAGCTTGCTGCTCGCTGTCTACAAAGTCAGAATAAATCCTTCTCTTTGCACTTCAATATTTGTCACAGCCGCGCTGCTGGCAATACTCTGAATATTCAGCAATCCATATAATATCCTTAGGAGAGAGAATTACAGACACATAGCAGGTAACCTCTAACAACAGTACACCCTGTGCTCAGCAAACACACTGTGTTAGGGAAAAACCACCGCATGCAGGATGGGGACACTCACTCCCCAGTCAGTTCCCTGCTTACCAGCCAACGCTTGTCAGTATGCGTATCAATATCACAGTGATCCAGACTCTGTGAGTAAAAAGCATAAACACCACTTCTCATAGCGTAAAACTGCTTATTTAAAATGGCTCTAAGCCCCACTTAAAATTCAGCGTACCAAATAGTAATCTTTAAAACACCATATCTCACATATCCAATGATTGATAGGTCTCTCCGCGTCTCCTCCGGCAAACCATCCGTCAGGCAACAGGCCAGGGAAAGCGTGCGTGTCTCTGGCTCCGCCTTATACGTTTCATCACTAGGGGCCTGATGAGTCACGCCCCCTAGTGATGAAAGGTGACCGTCGCATGGAACGCATCGTGTGAGGCGCCGAGGGATGGACCTAAGAAGACGTCAGCTAGGTGAGATTGACACCAACACCCCCCCCCCCCCCCCCGCCCAGCCCGCACAGCTGATTGTAATTAACAGGGTGAAATCCGGATAGCAACTATCCGGCTTTCATCCGAATTCGGATTTGAGCAACTCTGCTGACTCTTTCTCGGGAGACCTAGGGCTTGATTCACTAACCGGCGCTAAGCCAGTTACTGTGCTTTATCTGAGGTTAGTGTGCCTTATCTGAGGTTAGTGTGCCTTATCTGAGTAAGTGTGCCTTATCTGAGGTTAGTGTGCCTTATCTGAGGTTAGTGTGACTTATCTGAGGTTAGTGTGACTTATCTGAGTTAGTGTGCCTTATCTGAGGTTAGTGTGCCTTATCTGAGGTTAGTGCCCCTTAAGTAGCTTTCTGCACACTAAAAGATGCACAAAGCTACATCACGCACTGTACATGATGCGACCTTAAGGTCTCATAGGATGCGACCTAAACGGCGCGTCAGGGCACCGTTATCTTTGCATCCTATGCAATCTTATGGTCACATCATATACAGTATAGCGGGTGCAACGTTATCTTCGCACCGCACGCAAAGATCGACACATTACGCTGTGCGCGGTGCAGTGCGCGATGTAGCTTTGTGCATCTTTTAGTGTGCACAAAGCTACTTAAGGGGCACTAAGTTCAGATAAGGCCCACTAACCTCAGATAAGGCACACTAACCTCAGATAAGGCACACTAACTCAGGTAAGGCACACTAACCTCAGATAAGGCACACTAACCTCAGATAAGGCACACTAACTCAGGTAAGGCACACTAACCTCAGTTAAGGCACACTAACCTCAGATAAGGTTAGCGCTGTAGTTTGTGCCCACTAAGTGATAAGGCACACTAACCGGCTTAGTGCCGGTTAGTGAATCAAGGCCCTAGGGTGTTATATGTTGTTCTTGTTTTTTATATGTTGATAAACTCAATAAAAATATGTTTAAAAAAAAGAAAGAAAGAAATTGGACCGTTAGTGGCTACCTTTATAAATGTGTGTGTGTGTGTGCGCGTGCATGTGTGTGTGTGTCTGTGCATGTATGTGCGCACGCCTGCCAGTGTGTATTACTTTCACCTATGTTATTCAGCTATTTGGGACTTCATTATTAACAGCAGTAAGCCGAATGAGACATTCCTTGTCAATCCCTAATGGCAGCCCACAGTATTCCAGTAATGACAGGGCCAGAGGACTTTTGAAGGAAAAACCTATGTTTGACTCATCATCTGTATTCAGTCCTCCACCCCTGATATGAAGCGCTACTGTTTTTCATTTTGAAAGCATTCAGAGAAAAATGGTTTACCAGCCAGTGATAACGCTGCCTACATGCTGGGATAAGATGAAAAAAAATTGGATTTTTCCCAGCAACCCAGCATGTCTTGACTATGGACTTGATTCGCTAACATTTCAGAGACGAGGTAGACAATCATGTGCATGAATTAGCACAGGGTACCTCCCCGTCAAGAGTGTACATTGAAAAAAAAGAGGCACCAGGTGATGCTAGTAGCAGAATATTGATAATGTTACTGATATTCTACCATCACCCAGACCCATATGTACATCCATAAGTAGATAAATACTTGATCTACTTACATAACATATGTATTGCCCCCTAGTGATGAAAGGTGACCGCCGCATGGAACGCATCGTGTGAGGCGCCGAGGGATGGACCTAAGAAGACGTCAGCTAGGTGAGATTGACACCAACACCCCCCCCCCCCCCCGCCCAGCCCGCACAGCTGATTGTAATTAACAGGGTGAAATCCGGATAGCAACTATCCGGCTTTCATCCGAATTCGGATTTGAGCAACTCTGCTGACTCTTTCTCGGGAGACCTAGGGCTTGATTCACTAACCGGCGCTAAGCCAGTTACTGTGCTTTATCTGAGGTTAGTGTGCCTTATCTGAGGTTAGTGTGCCTTATCTGAGTAAGTGTGCCTTATCTGAGGTTAGTGTGCCTTATCTGAGGTTAGTGTGACTTATCTGAGGTTAGTGTGACTTATCTGAGTTAGTGTGCCTTATCTGAGGTTAGTGTGCCTTATCTGAGGTTAGTGCCCCTTAAGTAGCTTTCTGCACACTAAAAGATGCACAAAGCTACATCACGCACTGTACATGATGCGACCTTAAGGTCTCATAGGATGCGACCTAAACGGCGCGTCAGGGCACCGTTATCTTTGCATCCTATGCAATCTTATGGTCACATCATATACAGTATAGCGGGTGCAACGTTATCTTCGCACCGCACGCAAAGATCGACACATTACGCTGTGCGCGGTGCAGTGCGCGATGTAGCTTTGTGCATCTTTTAGTGTGCACAAAGCTACTTAAGGGGCACTAAGTTCAGATAAGGCCCACTAACCTCAGATAAGGCACACTAACCTCAGATAAGGCACACTAACCTCAGATAAGGCACACTAACTCAGGTAAGGCACACTAACCTCAGATAAGGCACACTAACCTCAGATAAGGCACACTAACCTCAGATAAGGCACACTAACTCAGGTAAGGCACACTAACCTCAGTTAAGGCACACTAACCTCAGATAAGGTTAGCGCTGTAGTTTGTGCCCACTAAGTGATAAGGCACACTAACCGGCTTAGTGCCGGTTAGTGAATCAAGGCCCTAGGGTGTTATATGTTGTTCTTGTTTTTTATATGTTGATAAACTCAATAAAAATATGTTTAAAAAAAAGAAAGAAAGAAATTGGACCGTTAGTGGCTACCTTTATAAATGTGTGTGTGTGTGTGCGCGTGCATGTGTGTGTGTGTCTGTGCATGTATGTGCGCACGCCTGCCAGTGTGTATTACTTTCACCTATGTTATTCAGCTATTTGGGACTTCATTATTAACAGCAGTAAGCCGAATGAGACATTCCTTGTCAATCCCTAATGGCAGCCCACAGTATTCCAGTAATGACAGGGCCAGAGGACTTTTGAAGGAAAAACCTATGTTTGACTCATCATCTGTATTCAGTCCTCCACCCCTGATATGAAGCGCTACTGTTTTTCATTTTGAAAGCATTCAGAGAAAAATGGTTTACCAGCCAGTGATAACGCTGCCTACATGCTGGGATAAGATGAAAAAAAATTGGATTTTTCCCAGCAACCCAGCATGTCTTGACTAGTGTTGGGCGAACATCTAGATGTTCGGGTTCGGGCCGAACAGGCCGAACATGGCCGCGATGTTCGGGTGTTCGACCCGAACTCCGAACATAATGGAAGTCAATGGGGACCCGAACTTTTGTGGTTTGTAAAGCCTCCTTACATGCTACATACCCCAAATTTGCAGGGTATGTGCACCTTGGGAGTGGGTACAAGAGGAAAAAAAAATTAGCAAAAAGAGCTTATAGTTTTTGAGAAAATCGATTTTAAAGTTTCAAAGGGAAAACTGTCTTTTAAATGCGGGAAATGTCTGTTTTCTTTGCACAGGTAACATGTTTTTTGTCGGCATGCAGTCATAAATGTAATACATATAAGAGGTTCCAGGAAAAGGGACCGGTAACGCTAACCCAGCAGCAGCACACGTGATGGAACAGGAGGAGGGTGGCGCAGGAGGAGAAGAAGGCCACGCTTTGTGAGACACAACAACCCCGGCCTTGCATGAGGGCAAGAAGCGTGCGGATAGCAGGCTTTGTACCGCCATGCAGTCATAAATGTAATAAAGATAAGTGGTTCAATAAACAGGGACCACGCGGCAACGCTAACCCAGCAGCAGCAGACGTGATGGAACAGGAGCAGGCGCAGGAGGAGAAGGCCACGCTTTGTGAGACACAACAACCCAGGCCTTGCATGAGGGCAAGAAGCGTGCGGATAGCAGGCTTTGTACGGCCATGCAGTCATAAATGTAATAAAGATAAGTGGTTCAATAAACAGGGACCACGCGGCAACGCTAACCCAGCAGCAGCAGACGTGATGGAACAGGAGGAGGCGCAGGAGGAGAAGGCCACGCTTTGTGAGACACAACAACCCAGGCCTTGCATGAGGGCAAGAAGCGTGCGGATAGCATGCTTTGTACCGCCATGCAGTCATAAATGTAATAAAGATAAGTGGTTCAATAAACAGGGACCACGCGGCAACGCTAACCCAGCAGCAGCAGACGTGATGGAACAGGAGCAGGCGCAGGAGGAGAAGGCCACGCTTTGTGAGACACAACAACCCAGGCCTTGCATGTGGACAAAAAGCGTGCGGATATAGCAGCAATGCTTTTTGCCGCCATGCAGTCATAAATGTAATACAGATGAGAGGTTCAATAAACAGGGCCCGGAAACGCAACACCATCCCAGATGTTCATTGGTCATGTTACTTGGTTGGGGTCCTGGAGTGTTGCGTAGTCATTTCCAATCCAGGATTGATTCATTTTAATTTGAGTCAGACGGTCTGCATTGTCTGTAGAGAGGCGGATACGCCGATCTGTGACGATGCCTCCGGCAGCACTGAAACAGCGTTCCGACATAACGCTGGCTGCCGGGCAAGCCAGCACCTCTATTGCGTACATTGCCAGTTCGTGCCAGGTGTCTAGCTTCGATACCCAATAGTTGAAGGGTGCAGATGGATGGTTCGACACAGCTACGCCATCTGACATGTAGTCCTTGACCATCTTCTCCAGGCGATCGGTGTTGGAGGTGGATCTGCACGCTTGCTGTTCAGTGGGCTGCGGCTGCATGGGTGTCAGAAAATTTTCCCACTCCAAGGACACTGCCGATACCATTCCCTTTTGGGTACTAGCTGCGGCTTGCGTTGTTTGCTGCCCTCCTGGTCGTCCTGGGTTTGCGGAAGTCAGTCTGTCTGCGTACAACTGGCTAGAGGAGGGGGAGGATGTCAATCTCCTCTCTAAAGTCTCCACAAGGGCCTGCTGGTATTCTTCCATTTTGACCTGTCTGACTCTTTCTTCAAGCAGTTTTGGAACATTGTGTTTGTACCGTGGATCCAGAAGGGTATAAACCCAGTAATTGGTGTTGTCCAGAATGCGCACAATGCGTGGGTCACGTTCAATGCAGTCTAGCATGAATTGAGCCATGTGTGCCAGAGTCCTACCAGAATCCTCATCATCCTCTTGTGAGCGTTGTGATAGTTGTTGTGATGCATCATAGTCGTCACCTTCCTCCTGGTCTGCTTCTGCTGACCATTCGCGTTGAATTGTGGAAGTCCAACGTGCACCGCTCTGGCCCTCGTCAGTGGTGGCATGAAATTCCTGCTCCAACTCCAGCTGTTCCTCCTCCTCTTCTTCGTCATAGCTGCTGGGGCCAGCGTTCCCTGAGGCGGATGGCCTGATGTTGGTACCATCACGCTGATCGTTTTCTCCTTCAGATTCCCCCAGTTGCATCATGACAGCTGTTTCCTTGATTTTTAACATCGACCTCTTCAGTAAACACAGCAGTGGTATGGTAATGCTGACTGAAGAGTTGTCACTGCTCACAAGCAACGTGGATTGCTCAAAATTTTGGAGGACTTGGCAGAGGTCCAACATGTTGGCCCAATCGGATCCACAGAAGCTTGGCAGCTGGCCGGATGCGCCTCGGTACTGCGCCGTCATGTACTGGACCACTGCACTCTTCTGCTCGCAAAAGCGGGCTAGCATGTGCAGCGTAGAATTCCAGCGCGTAGGGACATCACACAGCAAGCGATGGTGGGGGAGATTGAAGCGCTCCTGCATCTTGGCGAGTGCCCCCGAAGCAGTACTGGAATTTCTACAATGTTTGGACACTCGACGCACCTTCAACAGCAGATCGGGCACGCCTGGGTATGTCCTCAGGAACCGCTGAACTACTAGGTTCATCACGTGCGCCAGGCAAGGGATGTGTGTCAGCTTAGCCAACCTTAAAGCGCGAATGAGATTACTCCCATTATCACACACAACCATGCCCGGTTTCAGGTCCAGCGGTGCCAGCCACAAATCCGTCTGTTCCTTTATTCCCCTCCAAATTTCCTCCCCTGTGTGCTGCTTATCCCCAAGGCAGATTAGCTTCAGCAACGCTTGCTGACGCATGCCAACAGCTGTGCTGCACTGCTTCCACGATCCTACTGCTGCTGGGTTAGCGTTTCCGGATGAGGTACAGCTTTGAGATGCGTTGGAGGAGAAGGAGTCAGAGAGGTAGGTGCTGCTGTTATCCAGTGGGAGGGACGGCGGTGCAGCTGTTTGTGGCGTGGGCAACACCCGTGCCGTAGCAGGTGAGGAATCGCTGCCAGGCTCCACAAGGTTCACCCAGTGCGCGGTAAGGGAGATGTATCTACCCTGGCCGAACGCACTCGTCCAGGTGTCAGTGGTGAGGTGAACCTTGCAGGCAACGGCATTCTTCAAGCTTCGGGTTATTTTGCTGACCACGTGCTCATGCAACTCAGGCACTGCAGAGCGTGCAAAGTGGTAGCGGCTGGGAACCACGTAACGTGGGATGGCCACTGACATCATGCCCTTGAAGCTGTTTGTCTCCACCAATCGATATGGCAGCATTTCGCAGGCCAGAAGCTTGGCTATGCTGGCTGTTACTGCCACGGCCCGGGGGTCATTTGCTGGCAATTTCCTCTTGCGCTCAAACATCTCCGACACAGACAACTGAACCGTAGCGCTGCACACGGAAGGGCTGTTGGTTGTTGTGTTTGATGAACACTGGGAGACCTCAAGAGCACTACTCCGGAAAGTGACAGTGTCAGCGTCGTCTGATGTTTGTGAATGTTGTGAACCACGCAATGGCTGGGCTACTGCTGCTGCTGAGGCGGGTCTGGTGAACCCAAGGGAGGCAGTGTTGTTTCTGGTACCCTGTCCTGACGCGTTTGCCCAAAGAGTGGGATGTTTGGATAGCATGTGACGGCTCATGCTGGTGGTGGAGAGGTTGTTAATATTTTTCCCCCTGCTCAGGCGGGTCTTGCACACCTTGCAAATCGCCATGGTAACATCCTCAGTGCAGTCTTCAAAGAAAGCCCAGACTTTGGAGCACCTGCCTCCTTGCTGGCGATTTCTGTTTGCTCCTCTTTTGCCTCTCACTTGAACTTCCACGCTTGTGGTGCCTGAAATTGCGCGCCGCCTACCTTGTGGCACAAGGCGAACTCGTGCAGCAGTGTGTTCTTCAACAGACTCATCTGTGCTGCTGCTACGACGGCGATGTTCTCGTTCACAAACAAAATCTGGGTCTCTGTCCACATTGTCCATACCCTCCTCTTCCATCTCCTCAAACTCGTCATATGTCATTGTGGGCCACCGCCGTGGAGTAGAGCTCCCCACAACAACCTCTGCGCAGCACACTCCAACGTCGTCTTCCAGATCTTGTCGGCCGACCTCCTGCAATTGCAACCCCTCCTGCCCAAATTGCTCTGGGATTTGGGTTTCCGAGTCCTCTTCGGACTCGCCTCGTATTTCAGTGCGCGGTACATTTCCCACAGTTAACGGTTGTGAATCCAGGCACAACATTTCTGGCTGTTCCTCCATTGACCTTTGAAAGGTGGAAGTTTGTTGGGCTGGGAATAGCTCCTGCGAATACCCCATTGTGTCCTGAGGTAATTCATCGGACTGGTTATCTGGCAGTTGTGTGCGTGGTGTCGCTGCCGGTTGTGTCAGCTTTGTGCCCACTGGCTCCTTGTAACTGGCTGAGGACTCGGACCTCGTGCGTGATGTGCTGGTGCTGCTTAACCCACTGCTGGACGCTTGAGAGGTCATCCAAGTAATTATCTGGTCCTGTTCTTTTGGATTTGTGAGGGTTGTTGTCCTGGACAACATGGGTGGTATTGAGTGGGTTTTCTTGGGTGCTCCCCTGTGGCCTGTACGTGAACCGTCAGGGGAAACACCTCTTCCCTTGCCCCTCCCTCTTTCACCGGATTTCTTCCTCATTTCACTTATCCTTACAGTACACGCTGACTGGCAGCAGTACAGTGGCAGTACAGAAATGCTATACAGTACCACTATTCCCAGCAGCGACACAGAGCACAATGCTATACAGTGACGGGTGAGCGGTGTACCACTATTCCCAGCAGACACAGAACAGTGAACAGAATGCTATATAGTGTGGCTGAGCGAGCGGTGTACCACTATTCCCAGCAGACACAGAACAGTGAACAGAATGCTATATAGTGTGGCTGAACGAGCGGTGTACTACTGTTCCCAGCAGACACAGAACAGTACACAGAATGCTATATAGTGTGGCTGAGCGAGCGGTGTACCACTATTCCCAGCAGACACAGAACAGTGAACAGAATGCTATATAGTGTGGCTGAACGAGCGGTGTACTACTGTTCCCAGCAGACACAGAACAGTACACAGAATGCTATATAGTGTGGCTGAACGAGCGGTGTACTACTGTTCCCAGCAGACACAGAACAGTGAACAGAATGCTATATAGTGTGGCTGAGCGAGCGGTGTACCACTATTCCCAGCAGACACAGAACAGTGAACAGAATGCTATATAGTGTGGCTGAACGAGCGGTGTACTACTGTTCCCAGCAGACACAGAACAGTACACAGAATGCTATATAGTGTGGCTGAACGAGCGGTGTACTACTGTTCCCAGCAGACACAGAACAGTACACAGAATGCTATATAGTGTGGCTGAACGAGCGGTGTACCACTGTTCCCAGCAGACACAGAACAGTGAACAGAATGCTATATAGTGTGGCTGAGCGAGCGGTGTACCACTATTCCCAGCAGACACAGAACAGTGAACAGAATGCTATATAGTGTGGCTGAGCGAGCGGTGTACCACTATTCCCAGCAGACACAGAACAGTGAACAGAATGCTATATAGTGTGGATGAGCGAGCGGTGTACCACTATTCCCAGCAGACACAGAACAGTAAACAGAATGCTATATAGTGTGGCTGAGCGAGCGGTGTACCACTATTCCCAGCAGACACAGAACAGTGAACAGAATGCTATATAGTGTGGCTGAGCGAGCGGTGTACCACTATTCCCAGCAGACACAGAACAGTGAACAGAATGCTATATAGTGTGGCTGAGCGAGCGGTGTACCACTATTCCCAGCAGACACAGAACAGTGAACAGAATGCTATATAGTGTGGCTGAGCGAGCGGTGTACCACTATTCCCAGCAGACACAGAACAGTGAACAGAATGCTATATAGTGTGGCTGAGCGAGCGGTGTACCACTATTCCCAGCAGACACAGAACAGTGAACAGAATGCTATATAGTGTGGATGAGCGAGCGGTGTACCACTATTCCCAGCAGACACAGAACAGTAAACAGAATGCTATATAGTGTGGCTGAGCGAGCGGTGTACCACTATTCCCAGCAGACACAGAACAGTGAACAGAATGCTATATAGTGTGGCTGAGCGAGCGGTGTACCACTATTCCCAGCAGACACAGAACAGTGAACAGAATGCTATATAGTGTGGCTGAGCGAGCGGTGTACTACTGTTCCCAGCAGACACAGAACAGTACACAGAATGCTATATAGTGTGGCTGAACGAGCGGTGTACTACTGTTCCCAGCAGACACAGAACAGTACACAGAATGCTATATAGTGTGGCTGAACGAGCGGTGTACCACTATTCCAAGCAGACACAGAACAGTGAACAGAATGCTATATAGTGTGGCTGAGCGAGCGGTGTACCACTATTCCCAGCAGACACAGAGTGGCAGTAAACAGAATGCTATATAGTGTGGCTGAGCGAGGTACACAGAGTGGCAGTAAACAGAATGCTATATAGTGTGGCTGTGCAAGCGGTGTACTACTATTCCCAGCAGACACAGAGTGGCAGTAAACAGAATGCTATATAGTGTGGCTGAGCGAGGTACACAGAGTGGCAGTAAACAGAATGCTGAGCGAGCGGTGTACTACTATTCCCAGCAGCGACACACAATGACTGGGGGGGACCCTGGCTAGCGTGGCTGGAGCGCGAACTACCCTGCCTGCCTACCCAAAGCTAAACCCACAGACAAATGGCGGAGATATGACGTGGTTCGGGTATTTATTTACCCGAACCACGTGACAGTTCGGCCAATCAGAGCGCGTTCGGGTCCGAACCACGTGACCCGTTCGGCCAATCACAGCGCTAGCCGAACGTTCGGGGAACGTTCGGCCATGCGCTCTTAGTTCGGCCATATGGCCGAACGGTTTGGCCGAGCACCGTCAGGTGTTCGGCCGAACTCGAACATCACCCGAACAGGGTGATGTTCTGCAGAACCCGAACAGTGGCGAACACTGTTCGCCCAACACTAGTCTTGACTATGGACTTGATTCGCTAACATTTCAGAGACGAGGTAGACAATCATGTGCATGAATTAGCACAGGATACCTCCCCGTCAAGAGTGTACATTGAAAAAAAAGAGGCACCAGGTGATGCTAGTAGCAGAATATTGATAATGTTACTGATATTCTACCATCACCCAGACCCATATGTACATCCATAAGTAGATAAATACTTGATCTACTTACATAACATATGTATTGCACTGTCTATATTTTGATTTTAGTGATTTTTCTATAGTAAAAATAACAGAAAATCCTTCTTTGTCTATCTTGAAGCCAATTCTGACATGATTTCCTACCATTTCCTCCCTTACTCTGTCTGTATATGCATTGCCCGCCCTACTCCCAGTCTTTTAGACACACCCACCCAGCTCTGCAGTAGAAAGTGCATTTTCTCAGCATGAGAAATATTGGCCAATCAGAGAGGAAAAGAGGTGTGGAATGGGAAAACTGGAGGGAAAGAGGCTCCAGCCAATCAGGGTGCATTAGTTATGTTTTAGGGGAAAGTAAACAAGAAAAAAAGAAAACCCAGCATGCCTTACAACTTCCTTTGTGCGGCAGATTTACCAAGAGCCAGGGAAACTGGAAAATGATCTTTTATGGAGAAGAAAAGTAAGAGTGATGTTGAACTTTTGGATTGCCGGTTTAGCATCCTTACTACTTGTTCACCAGATAAAAATAATATAGATTTTTGATATTCTGCCTGACAGTTGCGCTTTAAGGGCCTGTGCCATAGGCTGCATTTTTTTGGGGGGGGGGGGGGGGTGAGGGGGAGTTCTTGCAAGTGTATGCAGCAGGTCAGTTCCTAGCCAGGAATACAAAAAAAATCAAAAGCTGGGCGGCTGCTGCAATGTCTGCTGTGTAGGTTACAGGATAGCTGTAGTTCAGACAAGAGGTGGCACAAAGAGGCACATTGGTTGACCCCGCCCCCCTCCCCCATCACCACTTTTTTAGCATCTTGCATGCATGAAGCAGAATGTGGCGGGCCTGATGTTAGGAAGCTTCTAAACTGTTCTACAATGGCGCTTTACATATATATTACATACGCTTCCAAAATCAGCTGTTTGTGAGTGCAGGCAATAGAGGGGAGCGTGAACTTTCTTTATCCCTCGCTGGTGGTGGCACCTCCCCACCGGCGTACCTACCGGGGATGCGACCCCCTCAGCTGCAGGTGGGCTGGGGCTGCTCTGGGGCCCGCTCACTGTGCGTGGGGGGAGCGCTGCTCTGGACCCCCCAGCAAGGTGCTCAACTGGCCGCAGCGTCTAATAGACGCTGCGCCAGTTCATTCCCCGCTGCCCCGCTCCAGCAGCCTGCATAGTCTCCGGCAGGCAGAGCAGGGCTACGGCAAGATGGCCACCGAAGAAGCAGTACACTGGAGACTATTTGTGTCTCTAGTACAGGGCTTCGGCAGCCATCTTGCCGTAGCCCTGCACTCTGCCTGTCAGCGCGGGAGATGTGCTGCAGGAGGACTCGGGGAGCTGCGTGCCAGATGCCGGGAGAGGAGAAGACTTCTGTCAAGTGAATTGTTTTTTGTTCACAGGTGCATTTTTTTTTTCTAGTGTCTGCTGCCTACATTGTGATTTTCAGGTGTCTGCTGCCCACATTGTGATTTTCTGGTGTCTGCTGCCCACATTACGATTTTCATGTGTCTGCTGCCCACATTGCGATTTTCTGGTGACTGCTGCCCACATTACGATTTTCTGGTGTCTGCTGCCCACATTGCGATTTTCTGGTGTCTGCTGCCCACATTACGATTTTCTGGTCACTGCTGCCCACATTGTGATTTTCTGGTCACTGCTGCCCACATTGCGATTTTCAGGTGTCTGCTGCCCACATTGCGATTTTCAGGTGTCTGCTGCCCACATTGCGATTTTCTGGTCACTGCTGCGCACATTGCGATTTTCTGGTGTCTGCTGCCCACATTGCGATTTTCTGGTCACTGCTGCCCACATTACGATTTTCAGGTGTCTGCTGCCCACATTGTGATTTTCTGGTCACTGCTGCCCACATTAGGATTTTCTGGTGTCTGCTGCCCACATTGCGATTTTCTGGTGTCTGCTGCCCACATTGCGATTTTCTGGTCACTGCTGCCCACATTACGATTTTTAGGTGTCTGCTGCCCACATTGCGATTTTCTGGTCACTGCTGCCCACATTGCGATTTTCTGGTGTCTGCTGCCCACATTACGATTTTCAGGTGTCTGCTGCCCACATTGCGATTTTCTGGTCACTGCTGCCCTCATTGCGTTTTTCTGGTCACTGCTGCCCACATTGCGATTTTCTGGTGTCTGCTGCCCACATTACGATTTTCAGGTGTCTGCTGCCCATACTATGATTTTCTGGTGTCTGCTGCCCACATTACGATTTTCAGGTGCCTGCTGCCCACATTACGATTTTCTGGTGTCTGCTGCCCACATTATGATTTTCTGGTGTCTGCTGCCCACATTACGATTTTCTGGTCACTGCTGCCCACATTGCGATTTTCTGGTGACTGCTGCCCACAGTAGGATTTTCAGGTGTCTGCTGCCCACATTATGATTTTCTGGTGTCCGCTGCCCACATTGCGATTTTCTGGTCACTGCTGCCCACATTGCGATTTTCTGGTCACTGCTGCCCACATTGCGATTTTCAGGTGTCTGGTGCCCACATTACGATTTTCAGGTGTCTGCTGCCCACATTACGATTTTCAGGTGTCTGCTGCCCACATTACGATTTTCAGGTGTCTGCTGCCCACATTGCGATTTTCTGGTGTCTGCTGCCCACATTGCGATTTTCTGGTGTCTGCTGCCCACATTACGATTTTCAGGTGTCTGCTGCCCACATTGCGATTTTCTGGTCACTGCTGCCCTCATTGCGATTTTCTGGTCACTGCTGCCCACATTGCGATTTTCTGGTGTCTGCTGCCCACATTACGATTTTCAGGTGTCTGCTGCCCACATTGCGATTTTCTGGTCACTGCTGCCCTCATTGCGTTTTTCTGGTCACTGCTGCCCACATTGCGATTTTCTGGTGTCTGCTGCCCACATTACGATTTTCAGGTGTCTGCTGCCCATACTATGATTTTCTGGTGTCTGCTGCCCACATTACGATTTTCAGGTGCCTGCTGCCCACATTACGATTTTCTGGTGTCTGCTGCCCACATTATGATTTTCTGGTGTCTGCTGCCCACATTGCGATTTTCTGGTCACTGCTGCCCACATTGCGATTTTCTGGTGACTGCTGCCCACAGTAGGATTTTCAGGTGTCTGCTGCCCACATTATGATTTTCTGGTGTCCGCTGCCCACATTGCGATTTTCTGGTCACTGCTGCCCACATTGCGATTTTCTGGTCACTGCTGCCCACATTGCGATTTTCAGGTGTCTGGTGCCCACATTACGATTTTCAGGTGTCTGCTGCCCACATTACGATTTTCAGGTGTCTGCTGCCCACATTACGATTTTCAGGTGTCTGCTGCCCACATTGCGATTTTCAGGTGTCTGCTGCCCACATTGCGATTTTCTGGTCACTGCTGCCCACATTGCGATTTTCTGGTGACTGCTGCCCACAGTAGGATTTTCAGGTGTCTGCTGCCCACATTGCGATTTTCTGGTCACTGCTGCCCACATTGCGATTTTCAGGTGTCTGCTGCCCACATTACGATTTTCAGGTGTCTGCTGCCCACATTGCGATTTTCTGGTGAACTCTGCCCACATTACGATTTTCTGGCCCACATTACGATTTTCTGGTGAACGCTGCCCACATTACGATTGTCTGGTGAATGCTGTCCACGTTACAATTTTCTGGTGACTGCTGCTCACGTTACGATTTTCTGGTGACTGGTGCCCACATTACAATTTTCTGGTGAACTCTGCCCACATGATTTTCTAAAGGCCCACATTACGATTTTCTGGTGAACTCTGCCCACATTACGATTTTCTGGCCCACATTACGATTGTCTGGTAAAATGCTACCCACTTTACAATTAATTTACAGTGAAACGCTGCCCCATTATGATTATTTGGCACCTATGGGGGGGGCCCCATCCAAATATTCGCAGGGGGGCCCAGTGATTTCTAGTTACGCCCCTGCACCTCCCGTTTGGAGTGACACACTGATGCATAACATGTCGTATGCAGTCTAAGGCACTTTGTGTGTTTTTAAGTGTTGGGCCGGATGATGCCGCAGTACTCCATCTAGGTATTTATTATAACCTAACTGGAGACAAATGGATCTGAAGCTTGTTCTATTTCAGCCCAGTTCTCCTGCAAGACATTTTTTGTATAGCAAAACTATTCTCTGCCTTTCTGCATATGGCGCTGTTTGGCAGTAATTTCTGCACATGCTACCAGCCAAAATCCCTCCAGGCCTCCAGCCTACCAGAAGGCCCCCAAGCTCCAGCCAGAAGCCCACTAGGCCTCCGGCCAGCCAGAAGGCCCCCAAGCTCTAGCCAGAAGCCCACTAGGCCTCCGGCCAGCCAGAAGGCTCCCAAGCTCCAGCCAGAAGCCCACTAGGCCTCCGGCCAGCCAGAAGGCCCCCAAGCTCCAGCCAAAATCCCTCCAGGCCTCCAGCCTACCAGAAGGCCCCCAAGCTCCAGCCAGAAGCCCACTAGGCCTCCAGCCTGCCAGAAGGCCCCCAAGCTCCAGCCAGAAGCCCACTAGGCCTCCGGCCAGCCAGAAGGCTCCCAAGCTCCAGCCAGAAGCCCACTAGGCCTCCAACCAGCCAGAAGGCCTCCAAGCTCCAGCCAGAAGGCCCCCAAGCTCCAGCCAGAAGCCCACTAGACCTCCAACCAGCCAGAAGGCCTCCAAGCTCCAGCCAGAAGCCAATTAGGCCTCCAGCCTACCAGAAGGCCCCCAAGCTCCAGCCAGAAGCCCACTAGGCCTCCAGCCTGCCAGAAGGCTCCCAAGCTCCAGCCAGAAGCCCACTAGGCCTCCAGCCAGCCAGAAGGCCCCCAAGCTCTAGCCAGAAGCCCACTAGGCCTCCAACCAGCCAGAAGGCCTCCAAGCTCCAGCCAGAAGCCCACTTGGCCTCCAACCAGCCAGAAGGCCCCCAAGCTCCAGCCAGAAGCCCACTAGGCCTCCAACCAGCCAGAAGGCCTCCACGCTCCAGCCAGAAGCCCATTAGGCCTCCAGCCTACCAGAAGGCCCCAAGCTCCAGCCAGAAGCCCAATAGTCCTCCAACCAGCCAGAAGGCCTCCAAGCTCCAGCCAGAAGCCCACTAGGCCTCCCGCCTGCCAGAAGGCCCCCAAGCTCCAGCCAGAAGACCACTAGGCCTCCTGCCTGCCAGAAGGCTCCCAAGCTCCAGCCAGAAGCCCACTAGGCCTCCAGACAGAAGACCACCAATTTTGGCAGATAAAAATAAATACTTTATTCTAAATAAAGAATGATGCAAGATGATGCTTTTCGTGGGTCTGAGTCCGCTTCTTCAGGTCAATGTATATCAAGAGGTGTGTGAATATAACAGCTTAGAGCACCTTTATGCTTATATGCACTCCTAGCCCTTACTTGCACACGTCTTGATACTCATTGACATGAAGAAGCGAACTCAGACCCGTGAAACGCATCGTCTTGTAGCATTCTTTATTTAGAATAAGGTATTTATTATTATCTCTCCAGAGGTAAGCCTTTTTCTTGCCATTTTAACCACTTTTTAATTATTTCATCTTCTCTGGGGCACCTCCTCTCTCCTAAGCTCCATATAAGGGCTGAACCAATGCACGAAAAGGTTCCAGTCACTGCAAGCCAGATAACTAGGGATTAAGGTGTTGTGTGCCCTGGGACGCCTCTTACTCTAATAGCAATCAGTCTGTGACAGCCGCGGTGAGAGGGATGGAGGGGCGCACTTTGGTGTCTCAGCCTTGGTTGCTGGAGGAACTTGTCCCGGCTCTGCCAGGAGGACACTAAAGGTCTTAAGAGGACACGGACACAAAAAAGATAAAGTTCAAAGTCGAAGTTGGCACACCATCACCATGGGCGTCCGCAGAAAATTTTCCAGGGGGGGGCAAAAAGTGGGGAGTTAAAAATTTGGGCTGGTGTTGTGTGGAGCTACGTCATGCGGCGCGCGTAGCCGCGCCGAAAAATGGGTGTGGTCATGAACCAGAATGTGGGTGTGGTCGTGGGTGGAGACAAGTTTACATGAACTAAGCAATGGTGGGACATTAGATTAGGACAGTGGTGGCGAACCTTTTGGAGGTCGAGTGTCCAAACTGCAAAGTCACTTTACTATCACAAAGTGCCAACAGCAATTTAAACTAAATACAAACGTTTTAACTCATACATGAACATTATGGAAAATTAAGTTGAAAATAAACTGTGAAGATAAACAATTTCATCAGTGGCGTAGCTACAGACCTCAGGGCCCCGATGCAGAATTTGGACATGGGCCCCCCCCCCCCCCATACTTACTCTGCCAGTGCCCTATGTATTCTTTCAAGTGATGTGGAAGCAGACAGCAATATAGCTGTCACCTGCAGGCCAATATAGCTGTCACTGCAGGCCAGTGTCCTCAGCAAACAGGCGTGTGCACCATGTGACGCCGGTAGCATTGGATCTGGGGGAGGGAGGGTAAGGAATATTGAGGGGGTAGTGAGAAGAGAGAGCGGGATTATTAGGGGTCTGGGAAAGGGAGGGTGGGGAATATTGAGGGGGGAATGAAGAGAAAAAGGGGGGTTATTAGGGGGGGTGAGTGAGGAGAGACAGGGGGGTTATTAGGAGTCTGGGAAAGGGAGGATGAGGAATATTGAGGGAGGAGTGAAGCGAGAGAGGGGAGCTATTATTAGGGTCGGGGGACAGTGAAGAATATTGAGGGGGAAGTGAGGAGAGACAGGGGGGTTATTAGGGGTCGGGGGAGTAAGAAGGGAGAGCAGTTAGGAGTCTGGGAAAGGGAGGGTGAAGAATATTGAGGGGGGAGTGAGGGAGGTTATTAGGAGTCTGGGGGAGAGAGGTTGAGGGGGGGCTAGTGAGAATTCTGGGGGGTGGATAGAAAGACAGGAAATTACTAGGGGTCTGGTGGAGGAAGGTTAGTGAGCACTGTTGCGGGCTCTGGATACAGTAAAGGCTGATAAGCAGTGACAGGGAAATAAAGAGGGAGACAGCACTCACCTCTCATACCTCCCGCTCTGTTTGCCTGGGGGAAGGGAGCTCTTGGCTCATCTCCATCTTCTCCCATGCTCTGTCCTTGCTGTGCCAGCCAATGGGATTTGCAGGGGCAGGGCTCGGTGAAAGAATCAAGCAACTCACAGGAACGATCCTGTGAGAGGCGGAGCTACCCGCGATTTGGGGGCGGAGCTACCCGCGATTTGGGGGCGGAGCTAAGCGGCTGTCACGGAGGGCCTGGGGACAGAGGAGAATGCGGGGAGCAGGGGCCGGTACGGGCCCTAGGAGATCGCGGGCCCCGTCGCCAGTGCGACTGCTGCGACCCCTGCTCCTACGCCAGTGAATTTCATCCATCGTACTCCTGAAAAAAATTATTCATTTTTTTTAGAACCTCCCAGTTTCATTTTCTGTTTTAAAAAGCAGAAAAAGTAGGTTTAATGCTATTGTCTCATATGATGATGATTCAGCTTTTTCCATAGTCTCGCAGTTAGCAATCATGTGACCCCCAACAAGACAAATTCAGCAATCATGAGGCCCCCCCCATCAAGACAAATTCAGCAATCATGAGGCCCCCAACATGACCAACTCAGCAATCATGAGGCCCCCAACAAGACAAATTCAGCAATCATGAGGCCCCCAACAAGACAAATTCAGCAATCATGAGGCCCCCAACAAGACAAATTCAGCAATCTTGAGGCCCCCAACAAATCATGAGGCCCCCAACAAGACAAAGTCAGTAACCATGAGGCCCGCAACAAGACAAATTCAGCAGTCATGAGGCACATAAATAGACAGCTTTTCACATAAATAGGCAGAATGCCCCCTTAATATGTAGACACCTCTCACCTGGCAGCAGTTCCCCAAAATACACTCAATCTGACAGCAGTGGTTCCCCAAAAATAGGTAACCCCAGGTCTATAGGTGTCCCCAGAATAGGTGGCCAGCGGTATAGATGTCCCCAGAACTGGTAGCCAGGGGTAGAGATGTCCCCAGAACAGGTAGCCAGGGGTATATGTGCCCAGTATATGTAGGCAAGGGTATATGTCCCAGTATATGTAGGCAGGGGGTATATGTCCCAGTATATGTAGCCAGGGGGATATGTCCCAGTATATGTAGGCAGGGGTATATGTCCCAGTATATGTAGCCAGGGGTATATGTCCCAGTATATGTAGGCGGGGGTATATGTCCCAGTATATGTAGGCAGGGGTATATGTCCCAGTATATGTAGGCAAGGGGTATATGTCCCAGTATATGTAGGCAGGTGTATATGTCCCAGTATATGTAGGCAGGGGTATATGTCCCAGTATATGTAGGCAGGGGTATATGTCCCAGTATATGTAGGCAGGGGTATATGTCCCAGACAGTATATGTAGGCAGGGGTATATGTAGGCAGGGGTATATGTCCCAGACAGTATATGTAGGCAGGGGTATATGTCCCAGACAGTATATGTAGGCAGGGGTATATGTCCCAGACAGTATATGTAGGCAGGGGTATATGTCCCAGACAGTATATGTAGGCAGGGGTATATGTCCCAGTATATGTAGGCAGGGGTATATGTCCCAGTATATGTAGGCAGGGGTATATGTCCCAGTATATGTAGGCAGGGGTATATGTCCCAGACAGTATATGTAGGCAGGGGTATATGTCCCAGACAGTATATGTAGGCAGGGGTATATGTAGGCAGGGGTATATGTCCCAGTATATGTAGGCAGGGGTATATGTCCCAGACAGTATATGTAGGCAGGGGTATATGTCCCAGACAGTATATGTAGGCAGGGGTATATGTCCCAGACAGTATATGTAGGCAGGGGTATATGTCCCAGTATATGTAGGCAGGGGTATATGTCCCAGTATATGTAGGCAGGGGTATATGTCCCGGTATATGTAGCCAGGGGGATATGTCCCCAGAAAAAGTGGCCATGTGTGCAGGAGGAGGGGAGCAGCGGAGAGAAGAGGGAGAGCTATGGGCACTCACCTTAGGGGGCTCTCCCTCCCTCTCTCGCTCTCCCCTCCGGAGTCCGGAATGAAGTGTGCAGCGGCTGGCAGCGGTGGGCGGAACTTACCTCCTCTCGTCGCACGCGCCGGATGGATTAGCCGCTACTCTGGCCTGATCCAGACCAGAGTGCGGCACCAGAACTTCCGGCGCAGGAGCGAGAGGAGGTAAGTTCCGCCCACCGCTGCCAGCCGCTGCACACTTCATTCCGGAGGGGACAGCGAGGGAGAGAGAGACCCCTAAGGTGAGGGAAGGGGGGGGAGACGTCCGCCCTTCCCCACTGTGCCCATAGCGCTCTCTCTCTTCTCTGCGTGTTCCCCTCCTGCTGGCTGCACGGGCACGCGGCCAGGGGGGGGCAGCGGGCGGCCAGGCTCGGGCAGATGCCCGGTTTTGCCATATGTGCGGACGCCCATGACCATCACCTTGTCCATGGGTGCTTGGCGAAGTGACATAGGCAGTGTCACAGGATAATCAAAGTTTCAAAGATCGTCAGCACACCAATTTCAAAAGCACATAAAATTTATTGTGCCAGTTTCCACACGATAGACCAACAATTGTTTCGAGGGCCGCACAGGGTCCCCCTTTATCAAGGCATGTGGTTACAAGTACATGTAACCACATGCCTTGATAAAGGGGGACCCTGTGCGGCCCTCAAAACAATTGTTGGTCTATTGTGTGGAAACTGGCACAATAAATTTTATGTGCTTTTGAAATTGGTGTGCTGACGATCTTTGCAACTTTACGGACACAAAAGAGGTGGAACCAGCAGAGGAAGAGGCCACACAGTGGGAAAGGCAGGATGGCTTACAGCACAGGAACTTCCTCAGACATCCATTGAAAATAAGCCCTAGCACATCTATCCTAGCAAAAACCAATAGAAGACGCTCACTGGCCTCAATTCTGGTAGGGTTATCAAACAAATTACCTCATGTGAGGTAATTTACCTCATGAGGTAATAACATTTAAAAATTCTGCTAGGTTTTAGTCATGTTTTACCTCATGAGGTAAATTATGAGGTAATTCTTGAGGTAATTTGCATTAATTTTACCAAAAATAGCTATTCTAATGGAAATTAGTGGGCATGTTAGCACATAATTTACCGATCAGTTTAAGACCTGCCTGTACCTGGAGGTAAAGTAAATATGTATGCATTTTGCAGTTTTTAGTGGAGTTCCTATTGCTGTTTTAGTGTCATTCCTATTCAGGCTGTGTAATAGAAAAAATTAGTAGAAATAAAATTCCAAATATTTACTGGATTTTTTTTTATAAGGGAGGCCTATAAATAAACTTTTCATAATCAAATATACCTTCCCCCATCAACAAAAAAAACAAAAAACATCTTCGAAAGACTATCCTAACTTCCGGAAGACAATTAAAGACTACTATTATTTACTGCATGCTTACAGCTGAAATACCTCATGTTCGGAAATGAAGAAAAATGTTTCAGAATTGCTAAAAAAAAAGAGAAAAATACCTCATGAGGTATTTTACCTACAAGAAAATATTTACCTCAAATAGCTACCAGAATTAAGGCCACTGTCTTATTTTCGGGGAACTGTGGGTATTTTTGTATGCAATAACCCTTGGAGAATTTTATCACTAAGAATGTACCACACAAACGCCGTTCAGAGAGTGTCCTTGGTGGGAAGAGGCCTCGGTGCTCCAGGGCTGCAGGACACAAGTGTCAGCCAATAGGCCAATGTGTTGCCCTGCAGTCTCGCGCTGACAGTCCGTGTTTACCTTCCACTTGGATTCTGCTTCCTGTAAGCAATGTATTAATAAGCTAAATATTTAATGCCACGCACTGTTGTCTCAGCTCTCCCTGACATCTATTCGTCTTGACAATGTGCTATTAAAACATGTGTCCTATTAATAACTCTGCTGCTCTCTTCCCCATCTATTGTCTGCCACCCCCGTGTTCCGTATCTAATTCCAATCTAGCATGAAAAATGAAAAAAAAAAAAAAAAACATATTACAATATCCCTCATCTGCTGCTTATTTCCCTGTCAAGGAGCACAACAAATACAGCGATCGAAAATGTGGATTGAGGGTAAAAATAAGTTCAATTACATTTGTAACCAGCAGCCAGAGGCAACGCAGGGACGCCTGGGGGGGGGGGGGGGGGGGCAGAGGCAGCGCTGCGCAGCAATTACCTTCCTTGGATATGGTTATCCTTCCTAATGAGGCCATTTTCAGGATGCAGAGCTCACTTTCCTGTGACCGCTGGGAATGAACAGGACAATAGGAAGGTTTTTACAGCTTATCGCCTTTTTTCGCTCGCTGCGCACAAGTGAAGGGATAAGTGTACTTCTTCAGAATGCGGGAATAGAGAAAGGTAGACTACAAACACTTATTGCATTCTAATGATGGCTCGAATGTCCCAGAGGCATTTGCTAATATAATGCATTCATCGATGATAGTGTCGTTTGCACAGTGGAAAAGCAATGAGCGTCACAAGAGGATTTGGCAGCCTGAAGAGGCGTAGTGGATAGCACTCTTGCCTTACAGCGCTGGGTCCCTCTTTTGAATCCCAGCCAGAACAATATCTGCATGGAGTTTGTACATTTTCCCCATGGGTTTCCTCCATGCACTCTGGTTTCCTCCCACATCCCAAAAACATAGAGAGAAGTTCATTGGCTTCCTCCAAAGATAGCCCTAGACTATGACTGCATATGACTATGGTAAGGACTACATTGTGAGCCCCAAAGAGGGACAGTCAATGACAGTGGCTTAACTTTAATTTACTATGTCCCCCAGTAAAGATATGCTAACTGGGCCTCCAGCCACCCTTTACTCATGGGTCTCTGGGCTCAGCACTGCCACCCTATGGTTATAGCTGATAATGCATAGATATACACATAATAGACTGTTGTTGCTAAATACATATTCCAACAATAAGCATGCGAGGTAAAAGAAACATGAAGGGAAAAGCCCTTTAAAACAAGGATCAGCACACATTGCAGCTAGTTTACTACCAGGATAAGCAGAGTAACAACTTGTGCAGTACATTCTAGTGGCAACATGCCAGTATTATAACAGGGCCTTACATATTTTATTTATTTTGAGCAAGCCTAAGTATAAGTAACTATAACTAACACTTTGAATCCCAACTCCATGCAAAGAGGTAAATAGTATTTTAATATAGGGCTGGTATTAGAATTCATAAAAATGTATCGACATTTCCACTTCTTAGGCCGCATCAAGACCTCATCACCTCAGACTAGGTATGCCAGTACTTCCTGTATCTCCTTTGGGCTTGTGAACTAAAGCAGGCCAGCTGACAGAGTTACCACAGCCTCTGTGGGTGGGGCTGCTGCTGACTGACTGCTGAGATTACTGATACCACGTTTCCCGGAAATAAAACATTGCCTTACATTAATTTTTGCTCCAAATGTTGTGCTAGGGCTTATTTTTAGGGGATGTCTTATATTTCTATGAAAACACAAATTCCTGTGCTGTGTGTCCCCCTGCCTTCCCCACTGTGCCACCTCTTCCTCTGCTGGATTCACCTCTTGTGTGCCCCTGTCCCCCCCTTGTACCTCTAGTGTCCTTGTGGTGTATCCCACTTTGCCCATGTCCTCCTCTATCCCCTAAACTCCTGTTTCCCATGTAACCCTGTGTCCTCCGGGTGTGTCTCGATATCCCCCTGCATCCTCCTCTTACCCCTAGCTCCATGTCACGCTTTCCGCTGTGTCCTGCAACTTGTAGGCAACTTAATGGGCAGATCACTGCACTCGCTGAGTAGCAGTGAGCGCAGTGATTGGCCTAATTACTGAGCTTTGGTCCTGCCTATGAGATCATTGGCTCCAGTAGAAACTCAAGTTGCCATACTTTTCCCCCTTACTGCAGCTAGGCAGGGCCGCGCCTGAGCGGGTGCTGCGGGTGCATTGCATTGCCATACGACAGGCGCCGCCCGGCCGCCGCTCACCCCCTCTGGCCGCTGCTCCCTCCCTCCCTCTAGCCGCCGGTGCTGCGTCAGACCTCGATCAGGCGGCGACCAATTGTGCGGGCGCTAGGACCTAGCACACTGCACTGATATGCGGAAGTGACATATACCTCTGCCTCCATATACTGGGACATATACCTCTGCCTCCATATACTGGGACATATAACTCTGCCTACATATACTGGGACATATACCTCTGCCTCCATATACTGGGACAGATACACCTGCCTACATATACTGGGACATATACCTCTGGCTCCATATACTGGGACATATACCTCTACCTCCATATACTGGGACATATACCTCTGCCTTCATATACTGGGACATATACCTCTGCCTCCATATACTGGGGACATATACCTCTGCCTACATATACTGGGGCACATATACCTCTGCCTACATATACTGGGACATCTACCTCTGCCTACATATACTGGGGACATATACCTCTGGCTACATATACTGGGACATATACCTCTGCCTCCATATACTGGGACATATACCTCTGCCTACTTATACTGGGACATACACCTCTGCCTACATATACTGGGACATATAACTCTGCCTACATATACTGGGACATATACTTCTGCCTCCATATACTGAGACATATACCTCTGCCTACATATACTGGGCACATATACCTGTGACTTCATATACTGGGCACATATACTACTGACTACATATACTGGGGCACATATACCTCTGCGGCTGCCTACATATACTGGGACATATACCTCTGCCTACATATACTGGGACATATACCTCTGCATACATATACTGGGCACATATACCCCCTGGCTACATATACTGGGACATATACACCTGCCTACATATACTGGGACATATACCCCTGCCTACATATATTGGGGACATATACCCCTGCCTACATATACTGGGCACACATATTCCTGGCTACATATACTGGGGACACTGGCTGTTTGTCATTATCTGCATTTACTGGTGAAAAGCTGTCTCTTATGTGCATTTACTGGGGAAAAGCTGTCTCTCATTATGTGCATTTGCTGATGAAAGGCTGTCTGTCATTACGTGCCTTTACTGGTGAAACGTTGTCTCTTATGTGCATTTAGTGGGGAAATTTTCTCAGTAAAAATATTTTGTCAGTAAATTTGTAGGTATTTGTCAGTAAAAAATAACGTGAAAGGTTGGCAACACTGGCAGGCTGCGCGGCACAACGGGAAAGATACAGGCAGCCCACCTCACACTTGGGCTTGGCGGGAGGAGGAGCCGGCGGGAGGAGGAGCGAGAGTAGGGTGGCCGCAGGCGCACTCACAGAGCCTCTCAGCCTGAGTCAGTCCAGAGACTAGCAGACTCGCAGGCAGCCAAAGCCAGCCAGGAGCAAGCCCATGGAAGAGGGGTAGGAATGGGGTATCACATGCATGCGTAAAGAGGTGGAAGGTGTGGGTGTGATTAGGCAGGACATGGGTGTGGTTATGTGGTTGGGCGCGGTTAATTTAACCACTCCCATAGGCGCCAGAGAAAATCTTGCACCCAGGTGCTAGGCACCCCAGGCTCACCACTGCAGCTAGGGTTTATTTTTGGGGAGGGCTTATGTTTCGAGCATGCTCAAAATTCCTGTTAGGGTTTACTTTCGGGGATGACTTAATTTCAGGGAAAGAGGGTAACAACAGTCTCTGTTGGTGGGGCTGCTGCTAATTGACTGCTGAGATTACAGATTAAGTATGGAGCAGCTGCTAACGCTCTCGTGCAAGCATTAGATTCCCAGGTTTATCCTTGTTTAGAGAATGTATGTTTCCACCTGTTTGTGGGAATTTTTTTCTAGGACTTACAAATCCTGATCACACCCCAAACACATGCTGGTGGAATAATTGGCAAGTGCTCATGAATAATAAAGTGTTGATGCTTTTTAATAAATATTAAACTACTAGCTGATTGCCCGGCGTTGCCCGTGTATGTATTTGGCTGGTGTTGGCTCCGCCTACTTTTTCTAACCCTAACACACAATTACTCACTGACCAAGTTTGTAAGCTTTGCGGTCTTTGGTATCAATAATCTGCATTGAAATGAAACAAATCTGATTGGCTGTGTGTGGCTCCACCCCTTTTTCTGAATTTGAACCCCAGTCACCCAATAACCAACTGTACCAGGTTTGAGGCCTGTGCCATTAACAGTTCAAGAATGGTAGCAATTAAATATTCCCCTTGAAAAGCAACAGGTTAAGTTTGATTCACTTTTGTAGGCTCCATCCACTTTTCTGAATATTAATCCCAGTCACCCAGTGACCAACTGTGCAAAGTTTAAAAACCCTGCCATTAACAGAATGGCTGCAGTTTACATTTTCCCAGTGAAAGTTGTAATTGTCTCCACCCACTGATGACCTGGTGTTGCCCGGGTATGTATTTGACTGGTGTTGGCTCCGCCCATTTTCTAACCCTAACACACAAACACTCAATGACCAAGTTTGTGAGCTTTGGGGTCCTTGGCATCAATAATTTGTATATTCCCATAGAAATTAAACAAATCAGGCTGTTTGTGGCTCCACCCCTCTCCAGCATTTGAACCCCAGTCACCCAATGACCAACTGTAGCAGGTTTGAGGCATCTGCTATTAACAGTGTAAAAATGGCATCAATTTAAATAATCCACTTGAAAATCAACAGGTGAATTTTGATTGGCTATTTCAGGCTCCACCCACTTCCCTGAATATCTCAGTCACTCAGTGACCATCTGGGCAAAGATTGGGAACCCTGAAATAAACAGTGTAAGAAGGGCTGCAGTTTACACTTTCCCAGTGAAATTTGTTTTTGGCTCAGCCCACTTTTTGCAACCTGGACACAAAGTCACTAATCAATGCCCACGTTTGTGAGTTTTGGGGTCCTTGGCATCAATAATTTGTATTTTCCCATGAAATGAAACAAATCTGATTTACTGTTTGTGGCTCTGTCCCCTTTTCTGAATTTGAACCTCAGTGACCCAATGACCGACTGTACCAGGTTTGAGGCTTGTGCCATTAACAGTTCAAGAATGGCAGCAATTTTAATATTCTCCTTGAAAAGTGACATGTGATTTTTGATTGGCATTTTTAGGCTCCACCCACTTTTCTGAATATTAATCCCAGTCACCCAGTAACCAGCTATGCTAAGTTTGAGAACCCTGCCATTAACAGTGAAGAAGGGCTGCAGTGTACAATTTCCCAAAAATATCTGTTTTTAACTCCACCCACTTTTTGTAACCTTGACACACAGTCACTACTCAATGACCAAGTTTGTGAGCTTTTGGGTTCCTGGCATCAAAATTGTGCTAATGGAAGCAGTTTATCCAGCAAAGAAATCTGGCTGTTTTTGGCTCTGCCCCTTTACTGAATTTGAGTCGTTAAGACTGACTGTAGCAGGTTTGAGGCCTCTGCCATTAACAGTGTGAGAATGGCTGCAGTTTCAATATTCCCCTTGAAAATCAAGAGGTGAATTTTGATTGGCTCTTGTAGGCTCCACCTACTTTTCCGAATATTAATCCTAGTCACCCAGTGACCAACTGTGTGAAGTTTGAGAACCCTGCCATTAACAGTGTAAGAAAAGCTGCAGTTTACATTTCCCCATGTAAAAAGTTAGTTGTTTTTGGCTCTGCCCACTATTTCTAATTTTGACATACAGTCACTTAATGACCAAGTTTATGAGCTTTGGGGTCTTTGGCATCAATAAGTTGCATTTTACCATTGAAATTAAACAAATCTGATTGGCTGTTTTTGGCCCGCTCCCTTCAGAATTTAAATTTCAGTCTCCCAGTGACTGACTGTAGCAGATGTTAGGCCTCTGCCATTAAGAGTGCATGAATGGCAGCAAAGTAAATAGTCCCCTTGAAAATCAAAAGGTGAATTTTGATTGGCTGCTGTAGGCTCCACCCACTTTTCTGAATATTAGTCACAGTTACTTAGTGGCCAACTGTGTCATGTTTGAGAACCCTGGCAATAACAGAATGGCTTAAATCAATCTAACAAATCTGATTGGCTGTTTGTGCCTCCACCCCTTTAGTGAATTTGGATCCCAATCACCCAATGACTGACTGTACCAGGTTTGAGGCCTCTGCCACTAACAGTGTAAGAATGGTAGCAATGTGAATATTCCCATTGAAAATTAATAGGTACATTTTGATTGGCTGTTGTAGGCTATACCCACATTTCTGAATATTCATCCCAGTCACCCAGTGGCCAATTGTGTAAAGTTTGGGAACCCTGCAATGTAAAAAATATAGTTGTTGGCACCGGCCACTTTTTCTAACCTTGACATACAGTCACTCAATTATCAAGTTTATCAGCTTTGGGATCCTTGGTATCAATACTTTGTATATTCCCATTGAAAAATAAACAAATCTGGCTGTTTGTGGCTCCGCCCCCTTCCTGAATTTGGACCCCAGTCACCCAGTGACCAACTGTACCAGGTTTGAGGCATCTGCTTTTACCAGTATAAGAGAATGGTAGCAGATGAAATATTCCCTTTGAAAATCAAAAGGGGAATTTTTATTGGCTGTTGTAGGCTCCACCCACCTTCCAAAATCTTAATCTGTGACCCAATGACCAACTGTGCAAAGTTTGAGAACCCTGCCATTAACGATGTAAGAATGGCTGCCGTTTATATTTTCCCAGTAAAAGTTGTTTTGGCTCCGCCCACTTTTTGTAACCTTGACACACAGTCACTCAATGACCAAGTTTGTGAGCTGTCAGGTTCAAGGCATCAAAAATGTGTGAATGGAAGCAGTTTATCCACCAAGGAAATCTGATTGGCTGTATGTGGCCCCGCCCCTTTAGTGAACTTTGACCCCAGTCACCCAATGACCGACTGTAGCAAGTTTGAAGCCTCTGCCATTAAAAGTGTAAGAATAGCAGCAGTTTAAATATTCCCCTTGAAAATCAATAGGTGAATTTTGATTGGCTGTTGTAGGCTCCACCCACTTTCTTGAATCTTAATCTCATTCACCCAGTGACAAACTGTAGCAAGTTTGAGAACCCTGCGATTAACAGTCTAAGAATGGCTGCAGTTTACATTTTCCCATTTAAAATGAACGGCTGAAATTTGATTGGCTGTTTTATGCTCCGCCCACTTTTCCTGGATTTGTAACCTCACTCACCAAGTGACCAACTGTGCAAAGTGTGGGGACTCTGGCTTGATTACTGTGAGAATGGCAGCCTTTTACATTTTTCCATTGACTTGAATGGGTGGAATCTGATTTGCTGTTTGTAGCTCCGCCCAGGTGTGCAGGGGGGCCGCGAGACCCCCAGAACATATCATCCTAGGTAGTAAGGGATCTGTGTACCAAGTTTCGTTCAAATCGGTCAAGCCGTTTTCGCGTGATCGCGGCACATACACACACACACACACACACACACACACATACAAACATACATACATACATCCGATTTTATATATATAGATTGCTTTTAATTTATACAATGGTCCCCTCAGAGCTGGATCATCCAGAAGGAAAACCTAGGCAGTTGCCTAGGGCCTGGAGAGAGCCTAGGGGCCTGGTGGATGCTAGCCCCCACCACATCTTACTAAAGAAAGCCAGGTGACCATCGGCGGTCGGCAAAAAAGTGCTATCTTGCCTAGGGCCTCATGTCATCTTAACCCTTTTCTGGGTCCCCTATTTACAAACAGGTTCCCTTTCAGGAGATTGTTTGTAAGCTGAATTTGTTTGCAAGCTGCAAGCAAGACCTGTGCTATACATGGTAAAACGTGGATAAATAATTTGCTTTTGGGCAACTCTGAATTTGGACTGATAGTATAAATGTGATCCTGTGACTGTACTGTGTGTACTCCTATCTGTTATTGCCTGAGGAAGCGGGATTATACCTGCGAAATGCGTTGCATTGTATATTAGAGTATTTAAATAAACTTGTTTGTTATAAATTGGCAGTATCATGTCTACTTCGGGGAGATAAGTCCACCACCACCTCCTGAGGAATTTTAAAGCATTTAATTATATTTTACTCTTTTAGCACCTCTGTTCTCCTTACATTATGGGTTTTTTGGTTGTTTTAAAGAGAACCCGAGGTGGGTTTGAAGAATATTATCTGCTTACAGAGGCTGGATCTGCCTATACAGCCCAGCCTCTGTTGCTATCCCAAACCCCCCTAAGGTCCCCCTGCACTCTGCATTCCCACATAAATCACAGCCACGCTGCTGACAAACAGCTTGTCAGAGCTGGCTGTGTTTATCTCTATAGTGTCAGTCTGCTGCTCTCCCCGCCTCCTGCAGAATCCGGTCCCCGCCTGCATCCCTTCCCTCCCTGCTGATTGGAGGAAAGGGATGGGGGCAGGGACCGGAGCTATGCAGGAGGCAGGGGAGCAGCTGAGACTGACACTACAGATGTAAACACAGCCTCACAGCACGGCTGTGATTTATGAGGGATTGCAGAGTGCAGGGGGACCTTAGTGGGGTTTGGGATAGCAACAGAGGCTGGGCTGTATAGGCAGATCCAGCCTCTGTATGCAGATAACATTCTTTAAACACACCTCGGGTTCTCTTTAAATGTAATTTTAATATGGTTTGAACTACTTACAACAGTTTATACGAAATTGTACATGTAACAACAAAACTATATAAAAAACAAAAACAGTATAGGAGACTGGAGTGACAGCGCGGGCACAAGGCAGCTGCAGGGGCTGGTAGAAGCCCCAGGTAAGTTAAACCTGTTTTTTTTTCCCCTACAGTTTTAAAGTGCTCAGTAAGTATATATGGTTATATGTCTTTTTTATCCGTATTGCTTGGGGTTTCCCTTTAAATTCTTGATATTTTTTCATCTCTTTTCTACGCTTCTCCTTAAGTACACTCACATATTTATAATCACATATCATCATGCCATAGGAACAGGTGCAGCAATTTGAATTCCATATGGCCTCTGTCTAATGCCTCTATAGAATGAATCACAGCAGTCCTTACCTTATTATATATCCTAGCAACCAAACGATTAATCAACTCACTGACAACCTCAGAAAAAAAATCATTAACTGATAAGACGAGCATATTAGTCCCTGGTCGAAACCACAGCGGAGGAATTTGTCAGTCTCGTAGCTTTTCAGCATCGATTCAAAATAATATGACATCAGATTCCCTTCTGTCGTTTGTTTACTCAAGATGGAGCATTTGACTTGCGTTGCGTGCCTTATTATTGACCCGTGATATGACTGACTGCCCAAGAGAACGCCAGTCAAAAGGAGACGAGACCTAGAGTTATGACGCACCCGGACTGTGAAATGTACTTTTATTACCACATTTTAAATATTCTTAACCACCAAGCTAGTATGAGAATAGAAGGAGGGGAGGGGGGGGGGGAGAGGAATAAGAGACACAGGTATTGCCAAAAAACAATACAATATTCAGAAATATCCCTGAGCAGAAACACCTGGTCTCCCAGAGTGCTCTTTGAGGAGAAGATTCAGTACATCATAGCTTAGGCTAAACATCACTGTGAGGGCGTGGCACATACCAATATACGGCAATGTATAGCTACTAGCCCTAAGGCCCATTTGAAAACGGGAACTAGGCTGTGGCCGCGCCCCCCCCTCCTCTCCCACCATCCCTGTATTCCACCACCGCCACATGTCGCCGTGCACGCGTGCGCACACGTCCGGCCCCTGTCCCCGTCCTCCTGTCCCAACGGTTGTCTGTGCTGAACATGCGCAGTAGCAAAAAGCACGGGCACAGGGACAGGAGAGTACACAGGGATACAGGGGTTTTATAGTATAGGATAGGAAGTGTTTCTGATGCTGAAACCAGCAAAATTAACGTAAAATTGGGTACCCTAAAATAATTTAGTACATTCTTC
The DNA here is from genome assembly GCF_040937935.1 of Hyperolius riggenbachi. Classification (NCBI taxonomy): domain Eukaryota; kingdom Metazoa; phylum Chordata; class Amphibia; order Anura; family Hyperoliidae; genus Hyperolius; species Hyperolius riggenbachi. The sequence goes on along the minus strand of NC_090648.1, from coordinate 453,262,407 downwards.
TATATGTGATAGCGGAGCCTCTTTGAAGTTTATACTAGTCAAATTCAGCATCCTACCTAATAAAACCCCTGTGTTCCTGCTTCCTCCACCTGTGGCCCTGTGTCCGTGCTTTTGCCAAACCGCGCATGCACGGCACGTGGGTGGCCGTTGGGACAGGAGGAGAATGGGGCCAGGGGGCGGGCTTCTACACGGCGGTGGTGACAGTCACAGGGGGTGGAGGGTAGGGGCATTGTGAGGTAGGCCTTGCGGCCATTATGTTAATGGACCTTAGGTCTAGTGGTAAAATAAAAAATATTAGGCTGGACATACTTCTGGAAGCAGGAAATTTGGGCGCATGAAGCAGGTGGACAAAAAGGGCGCCGCCATTGACTCCCATATTAACAGGCGCCGAACAGGAAAAAAGGGCGCCCGTGATCATTTATGTTTTCAAACTGCATCCGTGATAATGAATGATTCCCAACTTCGCCGGCGAACAGTAACGTTTACACATAAAATAATACTTATTTATAGTTTTGAGTTAAATCGTAATGTAATATTTAAATAATCACTTTTCATAAATCATTATTTTCACTTTTCATAAATCATTATTTTCAACATATAAAGCCGTCAACAAATAAATCGTAATATACTTTTTTTTTTTTTTTATTAACACTCTGTAAAACATTATTATCCACCAAATAAACTGCGCAACAACAAAATGATAATATAATAATAATAATATACGTTTTTCACACTTAATACTTATAAAACACTATTATCCATCTGATAAACCGAGCAATAGCTAAATCTGACGAATAATGGTTACAAACATACTAAACATATCTATCGTATTTAACTAAAGCGTTATTTAAAATGTTATCACTTACTCTTTGTAAAACATTATTATCCATATAGTCAAGCGATCAGTAAGTACATTGTAATAAAGCGATCACTAAGGGAGGATTTAGAGTTAGGCACCACCAGGGAGGATTTAGGGTTAGGCACCACCAGGGGGATCTTAGGGTTAGGCACCACAAGGGAGGGGGGGTCTTAGGGTTAGGCAGGCACCACCAGGGGGGTCTTAGGGTTAGGCATCACCAGGGGGATCTTAGGGTTAGGCACCACCAGGGGGTCTTAGGGTTAGGCACTACCAGGGGAGATTTAGGGTTAAGCAACACCAAGGGAGATTTAAGGTTAGGCACCACTAGGGGGGTCTTATGGTTAGGCACCACCAGGGGGGTCTTAGGGTTAGGCACCACCAGGGGGGTCTTAGGGATAGGCACCACCAGGGGGATCTTAGGGTTAGGCACCACCACCAGGGGGTCTTAGGGTTAGGCACTACAGGGGGTCTAAGGGTTAGGGATAGGTAGAGGGAGGGTTCTGTGTGAGAATAGGGTTAGGTTTAGTTGTAGTAAAATGTTAGTAATATTTACTAATGTTTTACTACAGTTATTACGAACGTCCTTTCTATTTTTTATGATTTGATTTTTTGAAAAATGTGCATTAAGTTTTAATCTGTACTAAATGACTTTATAAAGGTTTATCAATTTCATAGTAAAAATGTTTACAAAATATCGTTCAGAAACTTTATAGTAGTATAACATGTAAAGATATGTTTTTGGATCCTGATCTGGTTAAATCATAAGAAAAAAAATAGCAAACAGTACTTAAACATCGTTTATGTAAAATCCGTTTTAAATCATAATAATTATAATCATCAATAAACGTTATTGTCATTTTCCGTCTATAATTACAGAGAATAGCGTTTTACCAATACAACATTTCATAGACATTATTTAATGATTTGAATTTGTAAAACATTATTCTAAATGAAATATTAAAATATAATTGTTTTATAAACTATATTTCAGATTAACGTTTACACCAGGCACCCTTGTTTCCAAACGCCCTTTTTGCATGTACGCAGATAGATGAATAAGGCATCTTTTGTCACTGAAGGAGTTAAACTCTGGTTGTAATTCCAGGATAAACACAATATTAGTGATGTTCCGGAATATTCTATCCCTGATGAACAATAGCAATCTCAGGAACATGTACTGCGGGGGATCGCCGCTGCTCTGATGGACCTAATGTACCATGTAAAACACACGCTTTTGCCTGACATTTTCTCTGCAATTTTTCCCCTGAAGGTGCACAGAGGCACCAATTAAATTTTTGGGGGCTTTTTTGGTAACAAGAATGACATTTCCAGAAAATTGTGACATTTGCTGATTTAAGGCAATTTTCTTGCTTTATGTTACTTTTTATGATAGAAAAAAAAAGCCTTGGTTCTGATTATTTATATAGGCTGTACATTACAGCAGATTATTTATATAGACTAGTCTATATAAATAATCTATATAGATAGGTAGAGCACCAACGGGGATCAGCTGATGCCAGATAAGTGTGCTTTCTGTTTGATTGAGACTCAATGTTAAAAATAGGCCTACAGTACTACACCCCTTGCATTATATAGCAAAGTCCCAAATATCTGGCACTGGCGGGGATCGCCTGATACATGTGCTTGCCGGTTGCTTGAGAAACTGGCTGAAAAAGCACCCCTCCCCTTCCTGTGCAGTATAAAATACTCACTAACCTCTAGTGCCGTCTTCTAAACGTCCTATAGCACCTGCTGGCTTTCCGGTGTCCTCAGTGTACAGCTCCCGGCATGCCACCTGACCTGTGCCAGGTCACGTGACACGCCAGGAGCTGTGCACAGATGCTGGAAAGCCACCAGGAGCATCAGGAAGGTAAGAAGACCGCGCTGGAGGCTCATAAGTACTTTCTTCCCTGAAATCCCCCTCCCCCCCAAAAAAACCCAAAACACCATCCCTGTTATCCCTCATGCTGGCTCGTTGAGACTTCTGGTTTTCTGAGTTCCAGATAACGGGGACTTTGCTATACACAACATGAACTCTGTATTAACCACTTACCAGCAGTCTCTGCCCCCTTAAGGACCAGAGACTGCTGGTACAGAATCGGCGGAATGACGAATAGCCACACATACCCGCAGCAACCGCCGCACCTCGGGAACCTGAGCCACCCACTCTGTCGTCTCTATGGCGGCAGAGTTCCTCTGAGCCGATCAGGAACCGCTTTCATTGGCTCCTGACCATGTCTTTCAATGTAAGTCAATAGGAGTTGCTTAGATTGAAAGACAGTGCCAGGAGCCAATGAAATCGGCTGCTGACCGGCTCACAGGGCTCTACCGTCATAGAAACAGGCAGAGTCAGAGAGGCGGCGTGGATTAAGCAGCAGGAGTGACGGAAACGGCGGATGCGTGCAGTGGTGGCGGCTAACTGAAATCTACGCCCTGCCAGCCAGGTGACGACCAAAACAGGGCGTAGATTTCAATTAGCTTGGTCCTAAAGTAGTTAAATGTTAAAATACAGTCATTGGAACCATGAAATCTAGTCTTTAAGCACAGCAGAGCCCAGTTACTTACCTAGGGCTTCTTCCAGGCCCCTGAAGTCCTCCTGCACCCTTGTTGTGTTTCTGTGCTGGGCCGTTCCTTCGCTGTCCCCCTCCGCAAGCCGGGCGATTCCCCGTCTTGTCAATTCCTCCGCAAGTCAATGGCCAGCACGCATACACATTGCTGGACAGTAGGCATGCGCCGCACTGCCTGCACGCCTCTTCTCATCAGAGCCAGAAGCGTTCTGCCCATGCACAGTAGCAATTTGTGCTTGCTGCTATGCTTGGTTTGCTTGCGTGCTATGTGGTTTAAGATGGTATATCTACGTCGCACAGGAATTCTTGCACAGGGACGTAGATATACGTCTACTGCGGCGGATGGCAGCCGTGGGGGTACTTGTCGCCGCCCCTTAGAGGAGGAGATGAATGGGAATGCAGTTCCCATTCATTGATCTAAGTCCCCGTGTCAATAATCGCCGGCATCAATGAGATGTCATTAGTGTGCTGTAATCCCCACCTGGCAGCCAATCAAGCAGGAAGTGACACTCACTTCCTGTGGCTGACGTGATCACATGCATGGAAGTGTATTGCTAAAATATGCTTCCATTCACGTTCGATGCGTGAAACTTGCGGTGGGCATTTTACCACCCCCGCATCGCCATAGACTTAAATGTCTGCCGCATGTTGCCGCAGAACCGCACAGTAATGTAGGTTTGCCCTCGCCTTGGGATGTGGCGAAAACATCACTTCTGTCCCATCCGTCCCTAAAAATACCGCACTGGCCCAGTGTGAAAGGGCTCCTAGGCTCGAGATGCAATGATCTTGTCTGCTGCAACAGAACGCCATGTATTCAGTGTGAAAGCACCATAAAAAAGCAGAGAGTTTTGCTGATCCTCCCGCCACTCTCATTTTAGGTCATTTCTTTGTCTGTCTCCAGCTTATTAGTTCCCCGACCGCTCTAACGAAGCTTACAGAATCTCAAACACAACTAGAAAGGGATTGTGTAGGAAGCAATTTCTATCAAAGCTGCCGTTTAATTGATACCAGCAGACGGCTAACGAGCCCGGGAAATATAGCAGGAACAGTACGCTGGGTGTCGCCTCTCTTATCGTCTCCTCTCGTTGCATCAGTTCCCTCCATCTCTGTCACTCTTTTCATTATTTCGGGAAAGTCCTTTAATCTGGCCATCTTCCTCCGCTTTGATGCTTTCTGTGTCGCCTCTAGATGTTAATTCCCTCTCATTTTACCCCATTAATACTTTTTCTGTTCTAAAATGGTGACTTTTCATCTAAAACGCCAAACTAGCGAAATAAAAAAGTGCCACTTTACTTATTTCATTTACTTATTTAACAAGGACCTTCTGACTACTGTTTCATTGTATATTCCTTTAGGGCTCGTTCACACCAGAGACGGTTTTTGGAATTTTTTGTAAAAATCGCCCTAACAGCGCTTACACTATGCTTTCCAATGAGATAGTTCTCATTGGGGCATTACGTTTGCTTGCCACTGACAAAAGCGCTTCATGGACCATTTTCAGGCCGATTTGCCCTGAATGGAAGGTATTGGGAAATCGCAAAGTGCATGAAAAAGTGCTTTGTATAGCGATTTCCCCAGTGCTTTAACTACTTTGGCCTCCTGGACGTACTAGCTACGCCCAGGAGGCCATGTGCGCGTCCGCGCGCTCGCCGTTCCCGCAGCCGATCGCACGCGTGCACGCGCGCTCCCGGCCGCGGATCGTTAGCCCACGAATCAGTGAATCGGGCTATGGTGCCCGATCACTGATTCCTCTCCCCCGCAGAAAAAGCGACAGCTTCTCTCAGAAGCTCCGCTTTTTCTGGCTGTTGCATCCCCCATACGTCCCTCTAAGCGTATGTTACACTTAGAGTGACGTCATGTAAACAAACTCATGGCCGCCATCTTGTGGCCAAAAAGTAAAACTACAACTAAAAGTAAAAAAAAAAAACCTTAACACACATTTACATTATAAAAGTTCTGTTTACATCCCACCCTCCCAAAAAATACCCAAATAATATGTTTAATATAAAAAAAAAACATTACAATAATAAAAAAAAAATGTAAATATTTACCTAAGGGTCTAAACTTTTTAAATATCAATGTAAAGATGAAATATTTCTATACTTTTTTTTATTTTAAACTTGTAAATAGTGATCGATGCAAAACGGAAAAAATGCACCTTTATTTCCAAATAAAATATTGTCGCCATACATTGTTATATAGGGACATAATTTTAACCACTTGCCGACCGCGCACTCATACCGCGTGTCGGCAAAGTGGCAGCTGCAGGACCAGCGACGCAGTTCTGCGTCGCCGGCTGCAGGCTAATTAATCAGGAAGCAGCCGCTCGCGCGAGCGGCTGCTTCCTGTCAATTCACGGCGGGGGGCTCCGTGAATAGCCTGCGGGCCGCCGATCGCGGCTCGCAGGCTAAATGTAAACACAAGCGGAAATAATCCGCTTTGTTTACATTCGTACAACGCTGCTAACAGTAGCAGCGTTGTACCAGATCAGCGATCCCCGGCCAATCAGCGGCCGGGGATCGCTGTCACATGACAGGCAGGAGCCTGTTAGAGGCTGCACAGGACAGATCCGTTCCTGTGCAGCCTCGGATCTTCGGGTAAGGGAGGGAGGAGAGGGAGGGAGGGAATTTCGCCGCGGAGGGGGGCTTTGAGGTGCCCCCCCCCGCAACACCCAGGCAGGCAGGAGCGATCAGACCCCCCCAGCACATCATCCCCCTAGTGGGGAAAAAAGGGGGGCGATCTGGTCGCTCTGCCTGCACCCTGATCTGTGCTGGGGGCTGCACAGCCCACCCAGCACAGATCAGCTAAAACAGCGCTGGTCCTTAAGGAGGGGGGGTAAAGGGTGGGTCCTCAAGTGGTTAACGGTGTAATAACCGGGACATATGGGCAAATACAATACGTGAGTTTTAATTATGGAGGCATGTATTATTTTAAAACTATAATGGCTGAAAACTGAGAAATAATGAAGTTTATTCTTCCTGTTAAAATGCATTTACACTAAAGTGGCTCTTAGCAAAATGTACCACCCAAAGAAAGCCTAATTGGTGGCAGAAAAAACAAGATATAGATCAGTTCATTCTGATAAGTAGTGATAAAGTTATAGGCTAATAAATGGGAGGTGAACATTGCTCGGATGCATAAAGTGAAAACGACTGAAGGCTGAAGTGGTTAATGAATAAATACATGGGGCTCGATTCACAAAAGGGTGCTAAGTATGCCTAAAAGCTTTGGGTGTGCTAACTAGGGTGCTAAGCAGTTAGCATGTTTTGTGCACTCCGCGCAGTGCTAAACTTTGCGCGCACAAACTTAGCGCGTGAAACTGACCGCACCCTGAGGGGCTTTAGGCGAGCTAACGGGTTTTTGGGCATGCTAACTAAGTTAGCACCCTTTTGTGAATCAAGCCCATTGTATCTATTCATTTCCAGGGGCAAAGTAATCACTTCCTTACTGACGTCAGGAAGTGATTTAAATAATTGCTCTGCCAAAGCGCTTACAAAAGTGCTTATCATAAAGATGGATTAGCACCGCCAAGGTAAATGTAGCTCTTTTATTTATAAGGCAGCAATTACAGACTGCTGTTTCGGGCAATCCTGGCCTTTATCAAATTGCAAATAGCCGTGGCAATTTGATAAAGGGCAGGATCCATCTTTATGGTGTTCAACTGTGTACCCCTGGAGGTGCTGGGGTAGGGACCAAGCACGCCACTACGCTCATTGGGTGCTCCTTCATTGCTATTGTGTGATTACAAAAGTGCTTATTACAAATTATGCTACAGGTTGATGCGGAAGTTTGATCCGCTAACTTTCTTCATGTTTACAATTGTAATTTTGTTGAATGGGTGATAACCAATAGGAGGCTTAAGATTAGTCAGGTGGAGAGCCCCGTGCATAATAATGAGGAGTTCCCATCAGGTCCGCTTTTGACTTTCTGTTCAGTGATTGGCTGATCACTTGTATATATAGTGCATGTTATGTTATATGTGGGTAATGCTGGGCGGCTTGAAAAAGGGCAGGAGCCCGAAACAGCTGACTGTTGCTGCTGATAGCATTATGTTTTAACTTTGTTCAATAAAGACTTGAAAACGACTTCAAGATTGTGCGGACCTCAATCGATTGCTTTGCTGTATACACTCTGGCGGTACCCAGAGGGAAGGTCCAGCACATCTAGTCCCTTGTTTTAGAGACTTGGTCTTGTGTGTGCGGTTCCACTACATACAAAAAGTGCTTATAACACGCAGAGCAGAGTGATTAGAAAAAAAATTATCGCTCAGAGCAGATGATAGCGCGAGTGCAACGCAATGTGAATAAGGCCTTAATGGGAAATTATGTAAGACTATGTAAAATTAATCAGGCAAAAAAACATTGGCACGCCAAAAAGAGGAAAGGGGGGTAGAGGGATGGGGGGGGGGGGGGTGATCTTCTTTTAATTGTTTTTACTTTCATAAAACTTCTTCAGGCTTCTTTTCCACCTTCCCATTTGTGGTTCTGATGTCCATAGATGCTAGCAACACAGGAAGAAAAACGCAGAAAAAACACAGCATGCTGGACTGCATGTAAAATCGCATCAATATTGGAACTCAAAATCAGAATTGCATGTAAAATCAGGGTTGCTCGTAGACTACGCCAGTGCGAATCTACGCATCGTAGTTCATAGACGAAGTTTAAAAACATTGCGTACGTATTTCCGCGTAGTCGTAGTACCGCTATACGAAACTTCGCCCGCTACGCGTAGTTGACTTCGCAATACATACGTCACGGGCCATTAAAAAAAAATAAAAATGCTAATCCACTTACCTGGGGCTTCCTCCAGCCCGTAGCAGGCAGGACGTACCCTCGGCGCGGCTCCACAGGCTCCCGGTCTCCTCCGGTGGCGCATCCGACCTGGCCAGGCCGGCTGCCAGGTAGGGCTCTTTTGCGCTCCAAAATGCGCCTCACGCGGGTGCGCTGACGTCATTGGACGTCCTCCGGGCTGTACTCTGCATTGTGGAGCACAGAAGAGCCCGACCTGGAAGCCGGCCTGGCCAGGTCGGATGCGCCACCGGAGGAGACTGGGAGCCTGCGGAGCAGCGCCGAGGGCACGTCATGCCTGCAACGGGCTGGAGGAAGCCCCAGGTAAGTGGATTAGCATTTTTTTTTTAATGCACCGTAAACCTTCCCTTTATTTATTTTTTTTAACATATTTTATTTGGTTTTACAGAGAAATCAATGGAAAACAGTTGGTGGGGATTACATGTTCCTTACACCATTTTGAAACTTGAGGCACCAAACCAAATTTGTAAGGAGTTATACATTGCACGATTTAACAGAAAAGGTGCCTGATATTTGTCTATCTAATACATGAGATCCCCCTCCCCCCCTCCCCCCTCCCCACAAGAACAAGAAAAGTCTTCCCTCCCTCTCCCACCCTTTTGGTCAATCCTCCCTATATAAGTTTTCGTTAGAATGTGTTTTAGATGAAATTTCGACGTTTCGTCGTGTTTATTCTCACGCAGGAATTCAGAGAGTGCTTTTAGTTTGTGATTTCCAGTCTGCCCAATGTGCCTTGTAGTTGGGCAGTGCAGTACCAGCCAGTGTACTTAAAGTGTTCCATGAGTTTGTTCTTTTCGGCTGAGGTAAAGGTGGCTAAGATGAAGGGTTTCCAGATTTTAAAGAGATGTTTAGTTCGCTTTTCCTTGTGTGCCATGGCATCTAATTTGTCTAAATTGAACAGATGTGTTAGCTCTTCCTTTACGTCCCACACAGAGGGGTGTGCTGCATGTATCCATTTGTTGAAGATCACTTTTCTAGAGGCAATAAGGACAATATGTGGGAAAGGGCCCACGCCCTTGGCTGGGTTGCCTTCCTCCCCATCTAGTGTCTTAGGGGTTTCATTGTAGTTAAATAATAATAGGGCTGGGTCTAACTGTAATCTTTGTTTACACAGCTGGTATATATAGTCTAGAACTTTTAGCCAGAATGTTTTGATATGTGGGCATGACCATACACAATGTATTATGTCTGCATTTGGTAGCTGGCATTTAGGGCATTTTGGGGTGTAGTGTGGTGGGGGCATGGTATATTTGATGTTGAAGGCGTATTTCGCTCTGTGAATAAATTTTAGGTGCGACTCTCTCCATTTTTCCCCTATCATCAGTTTTCTAAAAGTTCCCAGTCCTGAGACTATTTTGGTTGCCATGTTTGGGTCTGACAGATCTTTGTTCCATGTCTGGAATGAGGAGCATGACTGTGAGAGGATATCTTGGTTTTGGAGGGAAACCTGTAATTGAGATAAGGATACCCTAGCCAAATGTGGGGCAATAAAGGTGTCGAAGGTGGTTAAGTTTGTTAAGCTAGAAAGATCTTTTAGTTTGCTGGATATGTGGGCTCTCATTTGTCCAAAGTATAGGAAATGGTGAGGCGGGAGGGAGAATTTTGCTCTAGCTTCAGGGAAAGTTAGTATTTTATTTTCTCTGAGTTGTATGAGTTGGCCTAATTTTACCAATCCCCTTCTTTCCCATTCCAGAAAGCCTTTATGAGTTAGACTGGGAGGAAAACCTGGATTGCCCCAAAAGGGCATGTATTTTGTGATCTGATAAGGGGTCTTAAATTTTTTGCAGATAAACCTTCCCTTTAAAAGGCATTATATTTATTAGTTGTGAAACTATCTCCCAGGAGAAAACTTAGGACAAAGAGTGAATTGAATAGGGGCCAGGGTTCATATGCAATTCACTTTTTCTCCTGAGTTTTCTCCTAGGTGATCGTTTCACAACTTATCAATAAAATGCTTTTTAAGCCACCAGCAAGCAAGAAAATACTCCAAATAGTTTTGACAGTACTTTTTTCACCAAATTTTTGGTACGCTTTAATTTGCAAAGTGCTAAAAAATAATTTTAAATACAAGATAAAAAATAATCTCCTAAGAGAAAACTCAGGAGAAAAAGGGAATTGCATATGGACCCAGGTGTTGTTTCTGCTCTCTTCTGAACACACATTCCGCAGTAAGGCACCTGCCGGCAGTAAAAATGTTGCATCCTGGGATAAGTTTAAGAATGTAAATCAGTGTTAGTCCCCTTTCCTGCATTTGCCGAGCATTACAGCCTACTGTCTGCCGCCCACCAGTGCAACTTGGGTGCAATTTAAATAAAGCTGAGTTGCAGCGGTTGTAACACCACGCGTGTCAAGCGTTGACATGCGGCGGTGTTACTGGGCGGTGGAGGACCGCGACAGTGAACGGCGGTGGAGGATCACTTCCACGCCGCCGTCCTCCGCTGCCTGCAGCTCAGGTATTGGGGCACGTTAGTTCGGCCAGTTGCGGCCAGTCTGCGCAAGAGAGGTGCGCCCTCTATGTATCTCTCCGGCGGCCGCTGGAGGAAGCCCCAGGTATGTATAAAACTATTTTTTTTATTGCGTCTCTGGTACACTTTAAGGAATGTATTATGTATATTATTTTAAAATGGATTTATTTTCATAATAGTGCCATAAAAGGGTAATTCCGCTTCCCATTATATTATGGCTTTACAAATCATGCTAACTGAAGGCCCTGAAATATAATTTTCAACTTGATTCTGCAGCTGCTATAATTTTTAGGAAAAGCTTGCTGGAAACCATGGCAACATTGTACACCCCAGTGTTAAATAAACTCACTGTCATCCTCTCTCTTTTGTCTTATTAGTTACTGGGTTTGCACAAAGCAGGAGGTAAATGTCATAGCTCTGACTGTTCACACCAGTGAGGTTTTGTTGAGTTTACTGCAATGACAATGACTGCAATGCCAATGAACAGACTCTCACATCTGTCGGGAGGGAATGTGTATGCAGTAGCTGGAAGTATCTCAGTAACAGCTCATAGCCAAACATGGGTGTACCACTAGCCCCAGCGCCTCCTGCAACAGGGTACTAGGGGGGCCCTTTCTCTTCTCTTCTCCCTTGCAGTATAAGCACAGCTGAGCTGTGTAAAAATATTTACCTGATCTCCTTTCCTTCACAGCAGCAGCAAGCTCTATGCTGCCCCCTTCTGGCTCCTGATCACATGACATGCACCAGGAGCCGGGTATGCAATACTAAGGGCCATATGCAATTCACTTTTTCATCTGACTTTTCTCCCAGGTGATATTTTGAAACTTGTCAATAAATTGATTTTTAAACCATTAGCAAGCAAAGAAATGCTCAAAATAATCGTGATAGTACTTTTTACCTTTTTGATACTTTTTCCATTGCAAAGTTCTAAAATGTTATTTTAAATGGAAGATGAAATTTTTTCTCCTAGGAGAAAACTCAGGTGAAAAAGTGAATTGCATATGGGCAATTGAGAGGCAGAGGAATGAGGCGACCCAATGCAAAGCGAGCAGATAAGACGATACTGTGCAGAGCGGGGTGGTGATCTGGGATGATTTTAACTGGTCAGGGGGATTGGTGCTTTAGAGGGCTCATTGTGATCACTGGGAGGGGGGGGGAGGGGGGAGGAGTGGATATTGTTATGCCCCCTGCAGCCAATTATGGAGCCAAGTACTATCTCAGTGACTCACTCTGAGGTATGAATCATCAAATATCGGACTTGGCCATGCTTATGCGGGTGCAGTACAACCATGCTTGTGCCAGAACAGGAGCACGGCCCAAAGTTAAAGAGGAGCTGTCAGCCATACTATCTCAGAAAAAAAAACACATATATAAGTAGATAAATACTTGCTCTACTTACATAACATATGTATTGCACTGTTCACGTTTTGATTTTAGAGATTTTTCTACCGTAAAAAAAAGAGAAAATCCTTCTTAGCATTTCACATTTTAAGTGTGACTATTTTGAAGCCAATCCTGATGTCATTTCCTCCCTTACTCTCCTCTGCCTGATTTGCCTGCCCTTCACTATAGAAAGTGCATTGTCTCAGCATGAGAAATACTGGCCAATCAGAGAGGAACAGAGGTGCGGGAGGGGAAAACAGGATGGAAAATGGCTTCAGCCAATTAGGCTACATTAGTTAAGTCTAAGGGGAAATAGAGAAGCAAAAAAGGACAACCCAGCATTCCCTGCAACTTCCTTTTTGTGTAACACATTTTGTGTGTACCAAATAAGAGTCAGGTAAACTGGGTAAAGATCATTTATCAACAAGAAAAGAAATTCTGTAGTGATTTTAACTTTTTGATTGCCTGGATAGCATCCTTATTACTTGTTTACCAGATAAAAAATAAAGAATTGATTTCTGATTTTATGCCTGACAGTTACACTTTAAGGAGGGTCGCGGGCAGCGGCGGAGGACAGCGTGGGAAGCCTCTGAAGGATCCAGAAGCTTCCCTTGACTTGGGTAAGTATTTACTTTTTTTTAGATAGTTTGATGGCTCAGGTTCCAGTGGTGCTCAGCAGAGCTCGAATATTCGAGTAGCTCGAATATTCAAGCTCTTTTTCAGCTATTCGAGCTCGGTATTCGAGCTCCGAATAGCTGGAGCTATTCGAATGGGCTATCCGAGTACACTCGAATAGCCCATTCACTATTCGAGCTATTCGAGCAACTCGGCGCTATTCGAGCTCGGTACCGAGCTCGAATAGCGTCATAGCCCAGATTGATGTCCTTAGAGCCAATCAGAGGGCTCCCAGGCCCTCTGACGGCAGCCAATCACAGAGGGGGACCCTGGCCAGCCCCTACCCTATAAATAGCGGCCGCCATGTTACGTTTCTCCATGCTTGCCTGAGACTTGTACAGAGAGAGAGTTGCTCCTTTGTGCTTTGGCTTAGCAAGTGCTCTATTGTGATCATTTACCTAGCGTTTTTGCTCACCTACACCTGCCATATACACCTATATTGTTGTTAGTTAGATAGACATTGTATTTTAGTTAGTAGCTTGTGTGTTACATTAGAGACAGGCAGCTGCTGCAAGCTTACAGGTTTAGGCCTCAGGGGGGCCTTGCCTCTGTGGGCAGCTGTCCTCTGTTTATTTCTCTCATCTATACCAGTATTTCTGCTGTCCTTTACTAATAGTATTGTAGTTATACTGTACTAGGAGTAGGACACTCACTGACTGTCACTGTTTATAGGCTACTAGCTAGCTCCTGCGTGTGTGCACTCACTCACTGTCTGTGTGTACACACACTCTATTTCCTTCTGATTACTGATAGATTATTGTTAGTTAGTTGTACTTACTGTTACTACTTACTCTTACTGTACTAGGAGTCTAGGACACTCAGTCAGACAGTCACTGTGTTCATAGGCTACTAGCTCCTGCGTGCGGTCACTCACTGTCTGAGTGTACACACACCACCCACACTCCATTTCCTTCTGATCGCTGATTGATTATTGTAATTAGTTAGTTCTACTTACTGTTACTACTTACTCTTACTGTACTAGGAGTCTAGGACACTCAGTCACTGTGTTCATAGGCTACTAGCTCCTGCGTGCGGTCACTCACTGTCTGAGTGTACACACACCACCCACACTCCATTTCCTTCTGATCGCTGATTGATTATTGTAATTAGTTAGTTCTACTTACTGTTACTACTTACTCTTACTGTACTAGGAGTCTAGGACACTCAGTCACTGTGTTCATAGGCTACTAGCTCCTGCGTGCGGTCACTCACTGTCTGAGTGTACACACACCACCCACACTCCATTTCCTTCTGATCGCTGATTGATTATTGTAATTAGTTAGTTGTACTTACTGTTACTACTTACTCTTACTGTACTAGGAGTCTAGGACACTCAGTCACTGTGTTCATAGGCTACTAGCTCCTGCGTGCGGTCACTCACTGTCTGAGTGTACACACACCACCCACACTCCATTTCCTTCTGATCGCTGATTGATTATTGTAATTAGTTAGTTCTACTTACTGTTACTACTTACTCTTACTGTACTAGGAGTCTAGGACACTCAGTCACTGTGTTCATAGGCTACTAGCTCCTGCGTGCGGTCACTCACTGTCTGAGTGTACACACACCACCCACACTCCATTTCCTTCTGATCGCTGATTGATTATTGTAATTAGTTAGTTCTACTTACTGTTACTACTTACTCTTACTGTACTAGGAGTCTAGGACACTCAGTCACTGTGTTCATAGGCTACTAGCTCCTGCGTGCGGTCACTCACTGTCTGAGTGTACACACACCACCCACACTCCATTTCCTTCTGATCGCTGATTGATTATTGTAATTAGTTAGTTGTACTTACTGTTACTACTTACTCTTACTGTACTAGGAGTCTAGGACACTCAGTCACTGTGTTCATAGGCTACTAGCTCCTGCGTGCGGTCACTCACTGTCTGAGTGTACACACACCACCCACACTCCATTTCCTTCTGATCGCTGATTGATTATTGTAATTAGTTAGTTCTACTTACTGTTACTACTTACTCTTACTGTACTAGGAGTCTAGGACACTCAGTCACTGTGTTCATAGGCTACTAGCTCCTGCGTGCGGTCACTCACTGTCTGAGTGTACACACACCACCCACACTCCATTTCCTTCTGATCGCTGATTGATTATTGTAATTAGTTAGTTCTACTTACTGTTACTACTTACTCTTACTGTACTAGGAGTCTAGGACACTCAGTCACTGTGTTCATAGGCTACTAGCTCCTGCGTGCGGTCACTCACTGTCTGAGTGTACACACACCACCCAGACTCCATTTCCTTCTGATCGCTGATTGATTATTGTAATTAGTTAGTTCTACTTACTGTTACTACTTACTCTTACTGTACTAGGAGTCTAGGACACTCAGTCACTGTGTTCATAGGCTACTAGCTCCTGCGTGCGGTCACTCACTGTCTGAGTGTACACACACCACCCACACTCCATTTCCTTCTGATCGCTGATTGATTATTGTAATTAGTTAGTTCTACTTACTGTTACTACTTACTCTTACTGTACTAGGAGTCTAGGACACTCAGTCACTGTGTTCATAGGCTACTAGCTCCTGCGTGCGTGCACTCACTGTCTGAGTGTACACACACTAAATTTACTTGTGATTACTACTGATTATTGTAACTGCTAGTTGTACTTCCTGACTGTTACTACTTACTTACTGTACTAGGGGACACTCACTCAGTCACCTCACCAACCAACCCACTCCATTAAAGTACCCCACTTTTCACCCGCCCTTTTACAAAACTTTTGTCTATACGCCCAAAACATTTAAGATGTCTGGAAGTGGCAGCCAGCGCGGTTTGGGCAAGGGGAAGGGCAGCAAGGGAATCAGGAGGAGAGGGAGCAGCATTGTGGCAAGCCGCGGCCGCGGGCGCGCCACCATGCACAGTTCCGCAGCAGCAGCAGCAGCGTCAGTGGCTAACATTCCTCCCATAGCCACTGGCCGTGGACGCCTTGGGCGCCGCCCAGCAGGAGCATCTGCAACTCACGCTGCAGAGACACAGCAGCAGCAGCGTGTAGCACCTGCTCCGATTTTCCTCCAGCCGGGTCGGAAACGTCCCATTGAGGAAAAGGATGCAGACACTGTGGTGCAACTCATGACGGAGGATGAGCAGCCCGCCATCAGCTCTGCATCCGAGGCCTCCACCCTCACCACCACCACCACCACCACCCCTGTTCGCAGCAGCCGCCCAGCAGGGTCTGGGGAGGAGGCCAGTTCACCGTCAGTCGCCGACCTCTCATTCAGCACTCTTTTGACCCCAGGCATGATGAGTCAATTGTCTGCTGTTGTTGGCGATTTTGAGGAGGAGATGCTGATGGGCACTTTGGGGGATGAGGGATTGGACAGCAAGACTGTGGCGACAGTCAAGCAGCCCATCCATGCATCAGGAGAGGAGTTTGGGGGGTCATCATCCCAGCAGGACATGTTTGAGGAGGGGGAGGATGATGTTGATGACCCGGTGACAGACAGAGACTGGGTGCCACCACCTCCAGGGGATGTCGTCCTCAGCAGCTCGGAGGAGGAGGAGGATGCGCTTGTGGGCCTTGCAAGGAGGCGCATCATTGCAAGCATTGGCAGCGACCCACAGCCTGCTGGTGTCTCAGGCTCAGCAGCAGCAGCAGCAGCATCAGCCAGTACCACCACCAGCCGCACCCAAGCCCCCCCCCCAACCACCACAGGGAGACAGGCAGCAGCGCTTCCATGCCGTAGGGGGATGTTTCTGTCACCAATCTGGCGCTTTTTCACCATGCCCACTGTGTACAGCAAGTACGCCACTTGCAACCACTGTCAGCGGAAGTTGAGCAGAGGTGCAGACCCCTTAAAGTTCAGCACCAGCTCGCTGATCAACCACCTTGCGGCTAAACATTTCCACCAGCATGAGGAGTTCCAGAGGCTGAAGGCATCTGGTGCTGGCAGTGGCACCACACCCATCACTGCACAGCCTTCAGCAGCAGCAACAGCAGCCACCCGCCCTCCTGCTCCTCCAGCAGCACCAGCAGGAGTGCGGAAACGCACTGCTCCTCCCCCCTCTGCAACTCCTGCCGCCGACACTGAGGCCTGTTCTGGCAGCCAGTCCTCAGTGGCCTCCTCCGCTGTGTCTGGTGATTCCCGTGTCAGCAAAAGGCCACGCCAGAGCCTTTTGAGCGAGTCCTTCCAGGGGGTGGTTAGGGCTCTGCCTCCCAGCAGCCGTCGCGTGCGGCAGCTGAACGGCTTGCTGGCACGGGCCATGTGCTCCCAACTCCTGCCGTACACGCTCGTGCAGGAGGGGAGCGACATGCGGGCGCTGCTTGCTTGTGCAGCCCCAGACTGGCAGCTCCCCAGCAGACACTTTTTCTCCCGCAAGGCCATTCCAGCACTGCACCGCTTTGTGATGGCCAATGTGGAGCGAGGGCTGGAGCACGCGGTTGGTGAAAGGGTCCACGTCACCATGGACTCCTGGAGCAGCCGCTTCGGGACAGGCCGCTACCTGTCCTTCACTGTCCACTGGGTCAGCTTGGTGGAAGGGGGTGAGGATGGGAGAGCAGCAGCGGGCACAGCAGCAGCAGCAGCAGCAACACAGTGGGTGGTGCCACCCCGCAGGGTCAGGGGAACTGCAGCGGGTTCCTCCGATCCTCTGCCATCCTCCGCCACACCTGGCCAAACCCCCCGCCTCAGCAGCAGCGTGAAGGCCCGCCACTGCCAAGCGCTGCTGCACTTGGTCAGCCTTGGCAAGACCAAGCTGACGGCAGCCCACGTGTTGGCCAAACTCCAGGAGCAGGAGAGGATTTGGCTGACCCCCAGAGGCCTCAGAGTCGGAGAGGTGGTGTCCGACAATGGGGCCAATCTGGTTGCTGCCATAGACAGGGGAAACCTGACCCACATCCCCTGTCTTGCCCACGTGCTGAACCTGGTGGTGCAGAAGTTCCTGCGCACCTACCAGGGGATGGGCGAACTGCTGGAAACGGCAAGGAATGTTGTGCGTCACTTCCGGCGCTCGGCTGCAGCCTGTGCGAGCCTGGAAGACGTGCAAAAGGAGCTGGATCTGCCACGCCATCGGCTGATCATTGACGTTCCGACTCGCTGGAACTCCACCCTGGCGATGTTGGAGCGTATGGTTGAACAGAGGCACGCTGTCAACCAGTACCTTGCCCTGGCCACTGTTTCCGCAGCTCGGAGAAGGGACAAGACCAGCAACATCCCGTCCATCGTCCCCGATGATGACTGGAGGCACATGCAGCAGGTGTGCTTTGTGCTGGCTCCCTTCCTGCAGGCCACAAACATGGTGAGCAGGGACCATGCTATGGTCTGCGAGTGGGTGCCCCTGGTTTCTCTGCTGAACAGGGCCCTCGATGGTTTGCTGGAACAGGGAGCGGCAGCCTTGGACCAGCAGGAGCGGCAACCAGCTGCGCAGTCCACCTCTGAGGGGGAGGAGGAGGAGGACTTGGTGGAGGTCCCTGACCTGGCTGCTGATGAGGGGGATCAGCACAGCGCAGCTGAGTTGGTGCGGGGGTGGAGAGAGGATGAGGCGGCAGAGGAGGAGGATGAGGACAGCACTGACGTCGATGTGCCAGCAGACGTGGCCCGCCTCTTCCCAATGGCAGCGCACATGCTGGCGTGCCTGCGCAGGGACCCCAGGGTGATCCAGATGAAGCAGAGGGAGGACATCTGGATCAGCATGATGTTGGACCCACGCCTCAAGGGGAAGTTGAGCCAGTTCCTGCCGCCTGCAGGAGGAGACCCAGCGCAACAAATAAGGAGCTTGCAGCAGGCCCTTGTTGAGCGCTTGGAGGAAGCCTTCCCCCAGCCTTCCACCCCCACTGTCCAGCAGCCAGCACAGAGGCAGCAGCAGGTGCCTGCATCCAGCAGCAGCAAGCGCCCCACAGACCTGCTGTCTCTCAGCCACGAGCTCTACAGGACTGTAGAGGCTCCGGCAGCAGTGACTAGAGAGGAGATGCATGCAGCAGCATCCTCCTCCGGTCACAGCCAGCGCCTGACCCGCATGGTGGCTGACTACATGGGGTCGTACAGCGGGCTTGACAGCGATGCCCCTGTTGATCCCATGGAGTATTGGGTCAAGCGCATGGAGATCTGGAGCGAGCTAGCGCAGTACGCCCTGGAAGTGCTGTCCTGCCCCCCTTCCAGCGTGCTGTCCGAGCGCTGCTTCAGTGCAGCTGGTGGCGTGGTCACCGAGAAACGCTCACGTCTGTCTCACAAGTCTGTGGACAGACTGACGTTTCTCAAGATGAACCAGGCGTGGGTGGAAGGCGAGTTCCTGGCCCCTGTTGTCGGCGAGAGGGGGACATGAACTGGCTGCCGGAACCATCGTTAATGTGCCTTACCACCCTTTACCACCTCCTGGCTCCTGCTCACTAAGCCAGCCTGGTTCACTTTGACTATTACGTCGCCTGCAGCCACACATTTTACACCTACAGTGGGCTGCTGTGTACTGCCCTTCTGCTGTCTGTCTGTGTTTCCCACTGCCAGGGTACACAGAATGACCTTCTTCTGCTGCCACTCTGCCACCAGCTATTACGTCAAACAATAGCTATATTGGTTGCAAAACCGAAACCAAACAAACCATTAAAAAAAAAAAAGGTTTAATTTTTCTGAGGTGCCCGGGTTGAAAACTGTGTTGTCCCAGTTGTGTATTGGACACAATGTGGGCTGCACGACCGCTGTCTGGGACCTCCTGTTGTGTTTATTTACGGCCCTGGTATCACCGCTAGGTACCAGGGCTATTATGTCACGCTGCCTACCTGCTGCCACACTCACACTGCTCCTCCATACCTCCTCCTGCTGCTGCTGCTGCTGTCTGTCTGTGTTTCCCACTGCCAGGGTACACAGATGATTTACCTTCTGCTGCCACTCTGCCACCAGCTATTACGTCAAACAATAGCTGCTCGCCTACTCCTCCATTCCTCCTCCTGCTGCTGCTGTCTGTCTGTGTTTCCCACTGCCAGGGTACACAAAATTACCTTCTTCTGCTGCCACTCTGCCACCAGCTATTACGTCCAAAAATAGCTAAATTGGTTGTAAAACCAAAAACCAAAAAACCATTAAAAAAAAAAAAAGGTTTAATTTTTCTGAGGTGCCCGGGTTGAAAACTGTGTTGTCCCAGTTGTGTATTGGACACAATGTGGGCTGCACGACCGCTGTCTGGGACCTCCTGTTGTGTTTATTTTCGGCCCTGGTATCACCGCTAGGTACCAGGGCTATTATGTCACGCTGCCTACCTGCTGCCACACTCACACTACTCCTCCATTCCTCCTGCTGCTGCTGTCTGTCTGTGTTTCCCACTGCCAGGGTACACAGAATTACCTTCTGCTGCCACACTGCCACCAGCTATTACGTCAAACAATAGCTGCTCACATAATTACTCTCCTCCATTCCTCCTCCTGCTGCTGCTGCTGTCTGTCTGTGTTTCCCACCGCCAGGGTACACAGATTTACCTTCTGCTGCCACTCTGCCACCAGCTATTACGTCAAAAAATAGCTATATATCTGTGTAATTGGTTGTAAAACCAAAACTACAAAACCATTACAAAAAAAGGTTTAATTTTTCTGAGGTGCCCGGGTTGAAAACTGTGTTGTCCCAGTTGTGTATTGGACACAATGTGGGCTGCACGACCGCTGTCTGGGACCTCCTGTTGTGTTTATTTACAGCCATGGTATCACCGCTAGGTACCAGGGCTATTATGTCACGCTGCCTGCCTCATTGACTGCATGCTGCCACACACTCATCCTCCTCCTCCTGCTGCTAAATTTACCTCCTGCTGTCTGTGTGTTTCCACTGCCAGGGAGCACATACAATGGCGCTTCCAACATGCGTGCGCCACCAGCTATTTGTTGTTACGCTCAAAAATAGCTGCATTTCTTTAAAAAAAAAAAATGAAAAGAGAAATAAGTGACGAAGAAGACGATATAGAAGAAGATGAAGAAGAAGAAGAAGATGAAGAAGATGAAGAAGAAGATGAAGAAGATGAAGAAGAAGATGAAGAAGATGAAGAAGAAGATGAAGAAGAAGATGAAGAAGATGAAGAAGAAGATGAAGAAGAAGAAGAAGAAGAAGAAGAAGAAGAAGATGAAGAAGATGAAGATGAAGAAGATGAAGAAGAAGATGAAGAAGATGAAGATGAAGAAGATGAAGAAGATGAAGAAGAAGATGAAGAAGATGAAGATGAAGATGAAGATGAAGAAGATGAAGAAGAAGATGAAGAAGATGAAGAAGAAGATGAAGAAGAAGAAGAAGAAGAAGAAGATGAAGAAGAAGATGAAGAAGATGAAGATGAAGATGAAGATGAAGAAGATGAAGATGAAGAAGATGAAGAAGAAGATGAAGAAGATGAAGAAGAAGATGAAGAAGAAGAAGAAGAAGAAGAAGAAGAAGAAGATGAAGAAGATGAAGATGAAGAAGATGAAGATGAAGAAGATGAAGAAGAAGATGAAGAAGATGAAGATGAAGAAGATGAAGAAGATGAAGAAGAAGATGAAGAAGATGAAGATGAAGAAGATGAAGAAGAAGATGAAGAAGATGAAGAAGAAGATGAAGAAGAAGAAGAAGAAGAAGAAGATGAAGAAGATGAAGATGAAGAAGATGAAGAAGAAGATGAAGAAGATGAAGATGAAGAAGATGAAGAAGATGAAGAAGAAGATGAAGAAGATGAAGATGAAGAAGATGAAGAAGATGAAGATGAAGAAGATGAAGATGAAGAAGATGAAGAAGAAGAAGAAGAAGATGAAGAAGAAGAAGAAGATATAGAAGAAGAAGAAGAAGATATAGAAGATAAAGAAGAAGAAGAAGAAGAAGTATATACAGTACTGAACAAAATTCTGGACACAACTTCTCTTTTCACCTTTTTTTTTTTTTAAAGGAACATTGGACAGCAAGACTGTGGCGACAGTCAAGCAGCCCATCCATGCATCAGGAGAGGAGTTTGGGGGGTCATCATCCCAGCAGGACATGTTTGAGGAGGGGGAGGATGATGTTGATGACCCGGTGACAGACAGAGACTGGGTGCCACCACCTCCAGGGGATGTCGTCCTCAGCAGCTCGGAGGAGGAGGAGGATGCGCTTGTGGGCCTTGCAAGGAGGCGCATCATTGCAAGCATTGGCAGCGACCCACAGCCTGCTGGTGTCTCAGGCTCAGCAGCAGCAGCAGCAGCATCAGCCAGTACCACCACCAGCCGCACCCAAGCCCCCCCCCCAACCACCACAGGGAGACAGGCAGCAGCGCTTCCATGCCGTAGGGGGATGTTTCTGTCACCAATCTGGCGCTTTTTCACCATGCCCACTGTGTACAGCAAGTACGCCACTTGCAACCACTGTCAGCGGAAGTTGAGCAGAGGTGCAGACCCCTTAAAGTTCAGCACCAGCTCGCTGATCAACCACCTTGCGGCTAAACATTTCCACCAGCATGAGGAGTTCCAGAGGCTGAAGGCATCTGGTGCTGGCAGTGGCACCACACCCATCACTGCACAGCCTTCAGCAGCAGCAACAGCAGCCACCCGCCCTCCTGCTCCTCCAGCAGCACCAGCAGGAGTGCGGAAACGCACTGCTCCTCCCCCCTCTGCAACTCCTGCCGCCGACACTGAGGCCTGTTCTGGCAGCCAGTCCTCAGTGGCCTCCTCCGCTGTGTCTGGTGATTCCCGTGTCAGCAAAAGGCCACGCCAGAGCCTTTTGAGCGAGTCCTTCCAGGGGGTGGTTAGGGCTCTGCCTCCCAGCAGCCGTCGCGTGCGGCAGCTGAACGGCTTGCTGGCACGGGCCATGTGCTCCCAACTCCTGCCGTACACGCTCGTGCAGGAGGGGAGCGACATGCGGGCGCTGCTTGCTTGTGCAGCCCCAGACTGGCAGCTCCCCAGCAGACACTTTTTCTCCCGCAAGGCCATTCCAGCACTGCACCGCTTTGTGATGGCCAATGTGGAGCGAGGGCTGGAGCACGCGGTTGGTGAAAGGGTCCACGTCACCATGGACTCCTGGAGCAGCCGCTTCGGGACAGGCCGCTACCTGTCCTTCACTGTCCACTGGGTCAGCTTGGTGGAAGGGGGTGAGGATGGGAGAGCAGCAGCGGGCACAGCAGCAGCAGCAGCAGCAACACAGTGGGTGGTGCCACCCCGCAGGGTCAGGGGAACTGCAGCGGGTTCCTCCGATCCTCTGCCATCCTCCGCCACACCTGGCCAAACCCCCCGCCTCAGCAGCAGCGTGAAGGCCCGCCACTGCCAAGCGCTGCTGCACTTGGTCAGCCTTGGCAAGACCAAGCTGACGGCAGCCCACGTGTTGGCCAAACTCCAGGAGCAGGAGAGGATTTGGCTGACCCCCAGAGGCCTCAGAGTCGGAGAGGTGGTGTCCGACAATGGGGCCAATCTGGTTGCTGCCATGGACAGGGGAAACCTGACCCACATCCCCTGTCTTGCCCACGTGCTGAACCTGGTGGTGCAGAAGTTCCTGCGCACCTACCAGGGGATGGGCGAACTGCTGGAAACGGCAAGGAATGTTGTGCGTCACTTCCGGCGCTCGGCTGCAGCCTGTGCGAGCCTGGAAGACGTGCAAAAGGAGCTGGATCTGCCACGCCATCGGCTGATCATTGACGTTCCGACTCGCTGGAACTCCACCCTGGCGATGTTGGAGCGTATGGTTGAACAGAGGCACGCTGTCAACCAGTACCTTGCCCTGGCCACTGTTTCCGCAGCTCGGAGAAGGGACAAGACCAGCAACATCCCGTCCATCGTCCCCGATGATGACTGGAGGCACATGCAGCAGGTGTGCTTTGTGCTGGCTCCCTTCCTGCAGGCCACAAACATGGTGAGCAGGGACCATGCTATGGTCTGCGAGTGGGTGCCCCTGGTTTCTCTGCTGAACAGGGCCCTCGATGGTTTGCTGGAACAGGGAGCGGCAGCCTTGGACCAGCAGGAGCGGCAACCAGCTGCGCAGTCCACCTCTGAGGGGGAGGAGGAGGAGGACTTGGTGGAGGTCCCTGACCTGGCTGCTGATGAGGGGGATCAGCACAGCGCAGCTGAGTTGGTGCGGGGGTGGAGAGAGGATGAGGCGGCAGAGGAGGAGGATGAGGACAGCACTGACGTCGATGTGCCAGCAGACGTGGCCCGCCTCTTCCCAATGGCAGCGCACATGCTGGCGTGCCTGCGCAGGGACCCCAGGGTGATCCAGATGAAGCAGAGGGAGGACATCTGGATCAGCATGATGTTGGACCCACGCCTCAAGGGGAAGTTGAGCCAGTTCCTGCCGCCTGCAGGAGGAGACCCAGCGCAACAAATAAGGAGCTTGCAGCAGGCCCTTGTTGAGCGCTTGGAGGAAGCCTTCCCCCAGCCTTCCACCCCCACTGTCCAGCAGCCAGCACAGAGGCAGCAGCAGGTGCCTGCATCCAGCAGCAGCAAGCGCCCCACAGACCTGCTGTCTCTCAGCCACGAGCTCTACAGGACTGTAGAGGCTCCGGCAGCAGTGACTAGAGAGGAGATGCATGCAGCAGCATCCTCCTCCGGTCACAGCCAGCGCCTGACCCGCATGGTGGCTGACTACATGGGGTCGTACAGCGGGCTTGACAGCGATGCCCCTGTTGATCCCATGGAGTATTGGGTCAAGCGCATGGAGATCTGGAGCGAGCTAGCGCAGTACGCCCTGGAAGTGCTGTCCTGCCCCCCTTCCAGCGTGCTGTCCGAGCGCTGCTTCAGTGCAGCTGGTGGCGTGGTCACCGAGAAACGCTCACGTCTGTCTCACAAGTCTGTGGACAGACTGACGTTTCTCAAGATGAACCAGGCGTGGGTGGAAGGCGAGTTCCTGGCCCCTGTTGTCGGCGAGAGGGGGACATGAACTGGCTGCCGGAACCATCGTTAATGTGCCTTACCACCCTTTACCACCTCCTGGCTCCTGCTCACTAAGCCAGCCTGGTTCACTTTGACTATTACGTCGCCTGCAGCCACACATTTTACACCTACAGTGGGCTGCTGTGTACTGCCCTTCTGCTGTCTGTCTGTGTTTCCCACTGCCAGGGTACACAGAATGACCTTCTTCTGCTGCCACTCTGCCACCAGCTATTACGTCAAACAATAGCTATATTGGTTGCAAAACCGAAACCAAACAAACCATTAAAAAAAAAAAAAGGTTTAATTTTTCTGAGGTGCCCGGGTTGAAAACTGTGTTGTCCCAGTTGTGTATTGGACACAATGTGGGCTGCACGACCGCTGTCTGGGACCTCCTGTTGTGTTTATTTACGGCCCTGGTATCACCGCTAGGTACCAGGGCTATTATGTCACGCTGCCTACCTGCTGCCACACTCACACTGCTCCTCCATACCTCCTCCTGCTGCTGCTGCTGCTGTCTGTCTGTGTTTCCCACTGCCAGGGTACACAGATGATTTACCTTCTGCTGCCACTCTGCCACCAGCTATTACGTCAAACAATAGCTGCTCGCCTACTCCTCCATTCCTCCTCCTGCTGCTGCTGTCTGTCTGTGTTTCCCACTGCCAGGGTACACAAAATTACCTTCTTCTGCTGCCACTCTGCCACCAGCTATTACGTCCAAAAATAGCTAAATTGGTTGTAAAACCAAAAACCAAAAAACCATTAAAAAAAAAAAAAGGTTTAATTTTTCTGAGGTGCCCGGGTTGAAAACTGTGTTGTCCCAGTTGTGTATTGGACACAATGTGGGCTGCACGACCGCTGTCTGGGACCTCCTGTTGTGTTTATTTACGGCCCTGGTATCACCGCTAGGTACCAGGGCTATTATGTCACGCTGCCTACCTGCTGCCACACTCACACTACTCCTCCATTCCTCCTGCTGCTGCTGTCTGTCTGTGTTTCCCACTGCCAGGGTACACAGAATTACCTTCTGCTGCCACACTGCCACCAGCTATTACGTCAAACAATAGCTGCTCACATAATTACTCTCCTCCATTCCTCCTCCTGCTGCTGCTGCTGTCTGTCTGTGTTTCCCACCGCCAGGGTACACAGATTTACCTTCTGCTGCCACTCTGCCACCAGCTATTACGTCAAAAAATAGCTATATATCTGTGTAATTGGTTGTAAAACCAAAACTACAAAACCATTACAAAAAAAGGTTTAATTTTTCTGAGGTGCCCGGGTTGAAAACTGTGTTGTCCCAGTTGTGTATTGGACACAATGTGGGCTGCACGACCGCTGTCTGGGACCTCCTGTTGTGTTTATTTACAGCCATGGTATCACCGCTAGGTACCAGGGCTATTATGTCACGCTGCCTGCCTCATTGACTGCATGCTGCCACACACTCATCCTCCTCCTCCTGCTGCTAAATTTACCTCCTGCTGTCTGTGTGTTTCCACTGCCAGGGAGCACATACAATGGCGCTTCCAACATGCGTGCGCCACCAGCTATTTGTTGTTACGCTCAAAAATAGCTGCATTTCTTTAAAAAAAAAAAAATGAAAAGAGAAATAAGTGACGAAGAAGACGATATAGAAGAAGATGAAGAAGAAGAAGAAGATGAAGAAGATGAAGAAGAAGATGAAGAAGATGAAGAAGAAGATGAAGAAGATGAAGAAGAAGATGAAGAAGAAGATGAAGAAGATGAAGAAGAAGATGAAGAAGAAGAAGAAGAAGAAGAAGAAGAAGAAGATGAAGAAGATGAAGATGAAGAAGATGAAGAAGAAGATGAAGAAGATGAAGATGAAGAAGATGAAGAAGATGAAGAAGAAGATGAAGAAGATGAAGATGAAGATGAAGATGAAGAAGATGAAGAAGAAGATGAAGAAGATGAAGAAGAAGATGAAGAAGAAGAAGAAGAAGAAGAAGAAGAAGAAGAAGAAGATGAAGAAGAAGATGAAGAAGATGAAGATGAAGATGAAGATGAAGAAGATGAAGATGAAGAAGATGAAGAAGAAGATGAAGAAGATGAAGAAGAAGATGAAGAAGAAGAAGAAGAAGAAGAAGAAGATGAAGAAGATGAAGATGAAGAAGATGAAGATGAAGAAGATGAAGAAGAAGATGAAGAAGATGAAGATGAAGAAGATGAAGAAGATGAAGAAGAAGATGAAGATGAAGAAGATGAAGAAGAAGATGAAGAAGATGAAGAAGAAGATGAAGAAGAAGAAGAAGAAGAAGAAGAAGAAGATGAAGAAGATGAAGATGAAGAAGATGAAGAAGAAGATGAAGAAGATGAAGATGAAGAAGATGAAGAAGATGAAGAAGAAGATGAAGAAGATGAAGAAGATGAAGAAGAAGATGAAGAAGATGAAGAAGAAGATGAAGAAGAAGAAGAAGAAGAAGATGAAGAAGATGAAGATGAAGAAGATGAAGAAGATGAAGAAGAAGATGAAGAAGATGAAGATGAAGAAGATGAAGAAGATGAAGATGAAGAAGATGAAGATGAAGAAGATGAAGAAGAAGAAGAAGAAGATGAAGAAGAAGAAGAAGATATAGAAGAAGAAGAAGAAGATATAGAAGATAAAGAAGAAGAAGAAGAAGAAGTATATACAGTACTGAACAAAATTCTGGACACAACTTCTCTTTTCACCTTTTTTTTTTTTAAAGGAACATCCCCACATAATCACTTGCTGTTGTCACTTGGAAAAAAATATGTTTCTTGCATCATTAACCCTCAAAACAAGTGTTGGGAAGCTATTTAAGGCCAATTCGAATAGTCAGCTCGAATAGTTAGCTCGAATACCGACTCAAATAGTGAGCTCGAAGTCCGAGGTCGAATCGAATAGTAAAAATTATTCGACTCGAATATTCGACTGACCTCGAATAATTTACTATTCGAATTCGACCAAACTCGAATTTTAAAAAGGGGTATTTGAGCATCACTATCAGGTTCTCTTTAAAGGGAACCTAAACTGAGAGGGATATGGATGTTTCCTTTTAAACAATACCTTTTGCCCGGCAGTCCTGCTGAGCTCTTTGGCCGCAGCAGTGGCTGAATCTCACACCTGAAACAAGCATGCAGCTAATCCAGTCTGACTTCAGTCAGAGCACGTGATCTGCATGCTTGTTCAGGGGCTGTGGCTATTAGAGGCATCGGATCAGCAGGAGAGTCAGGCAACTGGTATCATTTTAAAAGGAAAACTCCATATCCTTCTCAGTTTAGGTTCTCCTTAAAGAGACTCTGAAGCGAGAATAAATCTCGCTTCAGAGCTCATAGTTAGCAGGGGCATGTGTGTCCCTGCTAAAACGCCGCTATCCCGCGGCTAAACGGGGGTCCCTTCACCCCCAAACCCACCCCCGCAAAACTTGGTCGTAAACTTGGTCGTAAATTTTCTCTTCCTGGAGGCAGGGCTAACGGCTGCAGCCCTGCCTCTAGTCGCGTCTATCAGACGCGCATCGCCGCCTCTCCCCCGCCCCTCTCAGTGAAGGAAGACTGAGAGGGGCGGGGGAGAGGCGGAGGTACGTGTCTGATAGACGCGCATGAGGCAGGGCTGCGGCGGTTAGCCCTGCCCCAATGCGGAAGCGCTCCCCGGCTGCACGGAGGGGATTTGGGGGTGAAGGGACCCCCGTTAAGCCGCGGGATAGCGGCGTTTTAGCAGGGGCATACATGCCCCTACTATCTATGAGGTCTGAAGCGAGATTTATTCTCACTTCAGACTTTCTTTAAATCCATTAATAAAAAAAAAAAAACTTACCCAATGTGAAACCTTTGGGGACATAGAGGGGAGGAGGAAAAAATTGCTTGTTTCTGTTTTGATAAAAGGTCCCTTGAAGCTCGCGGAGCCATGTCGCTCTTTCGTTAAATGCTCCCGACCGGCCTAGTTAAGACGCAGGACATGTTTCTGCCACTTCTCCCCCTGACAATCCATTTAGAAGAAAGATTTCTAAGTGCCCAGAGACTGGCAATTTTCTGCAATGCGCTCGCCATATTATTAGTCTACTCTCAATTTAATGTAGTACTTTGCAGCCCTCTAAACACAAGCGCTTCGCCGGAGCTGCCTGTAATCCCCCCTCTGCCAAGAGTCAGCCTCAAGTGTCCATTCGCCTGAGAGATGTCAGCACTCAACCATCCAATGAAAGACAAAAAAAACCCACCAAACAGTTATCTCATATTAGATCCCCGGCCCAACTTGTCTAAATAGGTCTATTAAGGCACACGTCCGTCTTTTCCTGGAGCGAAAATACAATTACTGGAAACTCTGCTTAGTCTTTTAGGAGAAAAATGACTTCCTTGCCTCTCCGTGAGTCTGCAGAGCCTAATGGGAAAAATGAAATATTTTATTTAGAGGGGGAAAAGAGTGGTTTGTTCCGCCTGCTGCAAAATGGATCTTTCATGTCTGGATTCAAGCCAGAATACAAGGCTCCCTTACTTCCTCCCCCAAACCAATTTATCAGCTACTTATTCCAGGCCTGCAGTGGGCCTGTCTGTGGAAAGGAGATGGCAGCACTGATTTAAAGGGCAACTCCAACTAAAAATCTAAATACAATAAAAGAGGACCAAATAAAGTGTTCCCCTGAAGAATTAGAACATTTGTGCACCCCATAGGCGCTAATGCAAAATATCGGCTATTGGGCGCCAAAAGAAGAAATTTGGGCGCCCGATAAATATCAGGCCCAGTCAAGCAAAATATTACATTTTGAGAATTAGTGTTTTGAAAAATGTAATTCTGAAATTTGTTTTGAGAATTATCATTTCATAAATTATTGTTTTGAAACGTATTTTCTTAGAAATGTATCACTTTATGTATTTATGTTATTTGCAGCGGAGAAAGGGGGTTTTAGGGTTAGACACTACCAGGGGGTCTGAGGGTTAAGCACCCCTGGGAGGTGGAGTCTTAGGGATAGGATGCACAGTAGCACGGAGCGGCTCCAGCTTAATGCAGGAGGAGGAGCTGGGTGGTCCCAATAGGATTAGCGACAATGGCTTGTCGCTAATCTTCTGGGAGGGGCATGCTCAGCGAGGCGGGACATCAGAGCACCGAGGGAAGCCTCAATAAGGTCATGAGGTTTCCCTCTCTTTAGGTAAGTATCTCATTTTGTACTTGAGCTTCGGCTCGGGTACACTTTAAGCATTTATTTCATGTGTAAGTGGCATGACCCTCTGCTCAGTCAAATTCAATATTCTGTAGATCCTCTGGGGTCTGTTTTGTTACTGACCACTCCTATGGCCATGTCACAAAGTGCAACCATTCAAAAATGCTTTCGCAGCAGGTCTGAGAACATGTAAATGATATCATAACAATTTCTTGAGCCTCACAAGCCTACAAGAGGCGTGTCCATGACCAGCCTTGATGTACTTAACAACTCTGCACATAAGTGCAGTCACAAGTCACACTGCTGCCAAGCGATTCCTCCACGTTGCTGTCGACAACTGAGCAATCCGGGTGATACAGTTGTTCTCTTTTATAATACAGCCTCATTTGAAAGCTAAAATGATATTGGCACCCGCACTTCAGCTTTAAAGAGGCATTATGAATTTGTCAGGTGTAGCGAGGAAGGATCAAGGCAGAGGGCGGGCAAGCCTTGCCATAATGAGAGATTCTCCATCGCCGTAAGGGAGGATTATTCTATTTTGAAGCACTAATGCCCCACTGATTGCTGGTAGCAGCATCTAAAAATACACACAGCGCACTACAGTTTATGAATTTTTATGAATTGCAAATATCCCCCCCCCCATCCTACTGTCATATCAGGATCCCTGCACGTTCTCCTTCTTTCATGGAAACAGGCAAATAAGCTCTGCAACTGCAAAGGCCGCTCAGCTGCTCCGTCAGTAGAGGTGATTTAATGGCTGGCCCATTATGCATTAGACAGTGTGGCGCAGGCATTTGCTACTGCACAACAGAGCTGTCAGCCAGGTCTTGCAGATATCAGGAAATTCATTATGCCACAGAGAGCTTCCCAGCTAAGAAGACAATATGCTGCAACTTGTGTTACCTGTTTGTTCCTCTACAGAAGGGGTGCCAAACTCAATCACATAATGCTAGGTACACACCATACATATTCTAGCAGATTTACCTGCCAGATCGATTATTTCCAACATGTCCGATCTGAATTTCAATCTATTTTTCGATGTTTTTTAAAATCTTTTTTTCGATCATTTTTCATAGAACTTAACGAAAATCGATAGAAAAAACGATAAAACAAATTATCGGAAAATCAAAAAAATCGATCGAAATTCAAATCAGACATCTTGGAAATAATCGATCTGGCATGTCAATCTGCCAGAAAATTGTATCGGGTGTACATAGCATTAGGGACCAAAATCTAAAACAATTACTGAGCAGTCTCAAACTAATTGAGGATGGCACGGGTGCCAATGGCCTGAAGCCCCAGTTACGTATGTATACATTCAGGTACACTTTAAGGCCCCTTTCAGATGGACGGACGAACTGCGTGTTTGCAGAGCAGTTCAGACTCCCATCTGCCGCCCGCCAGTGCAATTCGGGTGCAATGCAGGCGAATTGCAGCGGTTGGAACACCATGCCTGTCAAGTGTTAACACGCAGTAGCATTACTGGGCAGTGCAGTGAAGGTATCGAACGCTAACAAGCGTTCAGGAGAGCAACTGACAGGCGGTGAATTCACTGCTTGTCAGCTGCCTGCGTGAAAGGGCTCTTAATACCACTAATTAACTACAACTACCGTCAGAGGCGCTTCTAGAGACCAGCTGATAAGCTAATTGCCTAGAGCGCAGATTTATGGCAGGGCGCTTTGAGGGAAAAAAAGTTTATTTTTCCTGTCCTTAGAGACTGAAAACTTAGGGGACAGAGATAAAAAGTTCTAATGAAAGCCTCTACTGCTCAGCCTCAAATAAGGAATCTACAAACATTTTGTCTACAACACTTTGTATGGCATTCCCTAATGTTAGTGTTATCTCGGGATCTAGAGTGTGTCTGTGTGACTCCTGTCCTGCCCGCCCCTCCTTATGATTGAAAAGAAGAGGAGGATGGTGTCTTTGTGTGCATTCCAGAATGGACTAGCCAGCCCAGGAGGAAGGAGGTAGATTTTCCCCCAGGCTGCTGGTACAGTGTATAAGGCAATGTGAAGCACTAGGCTGGTTGAGGGAAATATATGTACAATTTGATGGCAAGCTGGTAAATGTACACAGCATGATGTAGAAGAGAGGCTTGCCTCCTACAGTGTCCTTAGAAAAAACTCTGCTCTCTCATCATTGTAAAGACTGCATGTGGTCAGCTAGATAAGGTATTACACACAGTACAATACAAAACACTGCGCTGGTATGGTGCTAATAAATACTATTCAGGTGGTGCGCGATACCAAAATTAACCTATTTTGGCTCCTGGACGTAGTTTCTACGTCCAGGAACCATGCGCGCTGCCGCGCGCTCCCGTGGCCGATCGTGCGCATGCACGCGCACTCCCGGCCGCGGATTCGGTAGCCAAGATATCAATGTATCGGGCTATGGTGCCCGATCACTGATTCCTCTCCCCCGCTGAAAAAGCGACAGCTTCTCTCGGAAGCTGTGCTTTTTCTGGCTGTCTCCTTCCCGATACGTCACTCTAAGCGCGTGCTACGCTTAGAGTGACGTCATGTAAACAAACTCATGGCCGCCATCTTGTGGCCAAATAGTAATACTACACCTGAAAAAAAAAAAAAAAATTAACACACATTTACATTATAAATCTATTGTTTACCTCCCACCCTCCCAAAACTACCCAAATAAAATGTTTACTATAAAAAAAAAAAACATTACAATAAAAAAAAAAAAACATGTAAATATTTACCTAAGGGTCTAAACTTTTTAAATATCAATGTAAAGATGAACTATTTCTATATTTTTTTTATTTTAAACTTGTAAATAGTGATAGATGCAAAATGGAAAAAATGCACCTTTATTTCCAAATAAAATATTGTCGCCATACATTGTGATAGGGACATAATTTTAACGGTGTAACAACTGGGACATATGGGCAAATACAATACGTGAGTTTTAATTATGGAGGCATGTATTATTTTAAAACTATAATGGCTGAAAACTGAGAAATAATGAATTTTTCCATTTTTTTCTTATTCTTCCTGTTAAAATGCATTTACAGTAAAGTGGCTCTTAGCAAAATGTACCCCCCAAAGAAAGCCTAATTGGTGGCGGAAAAAACAAGATATAGATCAGTGCATTGTGATAAGTAGTGATAAAGTTATAGGCTAATGAATGGGAGGTGAACATTTCTCACGTGAAAACGACGGAACGCGAATGGGTTGAACACGTAAATATTACATCTAAATTATATCGCGCAACAACTTAAGTGAGTCTTTGCTACTATGCTTTAAGGATCAAGTGTCCATATACACTTCAGTTCCACAAACACTTCCAAGCAACTACGTGGGCATCCAAAGATGCGTGGATTCTTGTACAGATGCACCTCCACCACCTTGAGAGTGGGCACTCACCCTTATCCACAGACCCTCTGCCAGATGGGTCTATTGCGCCTTGGGATACTCTCAGGCGATCCCCAGCCTCAACGATCCACTGTTTGTACAGTATGCAAGATCTCCAAAAGTATACACCTCAAGAGAAAAGCACAAGGCCTCCCATAGCGTAAAACCATTCAAATTTTAATAAAAAGTTAAAAGTGCACACTCACATGTCCAGAAATGAAACTGCGCATAGAGTTTTATACATGGGCTCTCCTCCATATGTTGGCCGTCAGGCAGGGCATAAGCTGAGATCAGTCTCCCAAGTCTATCATCCCTCACACCGTCCGTGCGCCATGCTGATCCACTTCCTCATTAGAAGTCCCCGCCCGACTAGTTTCGTCTATTGCGACTCATCAGGAGCATGCCCAATGAGGTAAGTGGAGCTTCTCAAATACACACTACTTCCCCTCCCTCCCGTGCGTCACCTTCCGCCCTCTTTCCACTGCGGCGCACTCATAGGATGATGCCGGCGGGGAGACGTCTAACGTCAGTATTCCTGCGCATGCGCCCTCCGTCCACTCCTCTTCCGTCACGCCCCATCTGCCGCATCAGTACGGCGTTCGGGAAGAAGATTGGATCATGCCCCTTTCTCTACAGCATCAACACGCGCATGCGCCAGTATCCCTGCTAACCCCTGCCACGCCAACTACCGCGATATCTACTATGAGCATACCCGGCGTGACGTCAACCATAGGTTCGCCTCTGTGTTATGTGGCTGCAATACAGATAAGCTCTCTGCTCCATGCCAGGCTATTCTCAGTCTCTCTCCACTCCTCCTCTCTCCCTCATGCACCTTTGTCTCCCCCCCCCCCCCCCCCCCATCTCCTAGTGCTGGCTGTCTTTTCCTCCTCTCTCTGGATAGTGTAAAACTGAGAGGGATATGGATGTTTCCTTTTAATCAATACCAGTTGCCTGGCAGTCCTGATCCCTTTGGCTGAAGTATGGCTGAATCACACACCTGAAACAAGCATGCAGCTAATCCAGTCTGAGGCCTAGTGCACACCAGAGCGGTTCGGCAGCGTTTTGCGATCCGCTTGCGGGTGCGGATCCGCTTGGGTAATGTATTTCAATGGGCTGGTGCACACCAGAGCGGGAGGCGTTTTGCAGAAACGCATACTCCCGGGCTGCTGCAGATTTTGGATTGCGGATGCGTTTCTGCCTCAATGTTAAGTATAGGAAAAACGCAAACCGCTCTGAAAAACGGCACTTCAGAGCGGTTTGCCAGGCGGTTTTTGTTACAGAAGCTGTTCAGTAACAACTTTACTGTAACAATACATGAAATCTACTACACCAAAAACGCTTCCCAAAACCGCAAAACGCTAGCTGAAACGCTGCAGAAAAAGAAGAAAAAGCGTTTCAAAATCTGCTAGCATTTTGCGGATCTGCTAGCGTTTTTTGGTGTGCACCAGGCCTGACTTCAGTCAGAGCACCTGATCTGCATGCTTGTTCAGGGGCTGTGGCTGAAAGTATTGGCAACACAGGATCAGCAGGAGAGTCAGGCAACTGGTGTTATGTTAAAAGGAAAAATCCATATCCTTCTCAGTTTAGGTTCCTTTTAAGGGCTCTGCCACTGGCACAGGCAACCTGGGTTCAAATCTCTGCTTCTTTCTACTCAGTAAGCCAGCACCTATTCAGTAGGAGACCTTGGGCAAGACTCCCTAACACTGCTACTGAGTGATTCAGCACTGAGTCCGCCAGGAGAAAAGTAATTATAAATGTTCCTTGTTACTCTCTGCTTTGCCCCCCCAATCTTACCCTTACAATTGAATCACCCAATCTTGTTATTAGTAACCCTAGTCTATAGCTGTCAATACATGCATTCATTTTTACTGACAGATTCTTTCAAAGTGATCGAATCTGGCGATTATCAACCACCACATCGATCAGAATTTCAATCAATCCATAGAAAAAATGTACCAAAATGTACCTGCTCCTCAGGTGGTCCAGACTCACTTACTGTTGCACCAAACACTTACATTTATCAGGTGTCCAGAGGTTAGTAATACTTGTATTATTGGTGATTCTGCAGATCATCAATAATCAGGTATACATCTGTATTCTTGGTGATACTGCAGATCACCATCATAATCAGATTCTCTCTGTGTGCTGACACCGATCGTTACACAAGCAGTACATTTTTACAATTGGACACAGTGTTATAGTGGCGGTAGATCGGCGGCTTGTAGTATTGCACTGAACCACTACTGTAATACGATTATTTTCTGGTAAAAGCTGCCGCAATGCGAATATTCTCATGGAGAGGGTGGGGCGGGGGGGGGGGGGGGTTGTTTGCCACAGGTTTCCTTGCCTGGAGTGACAAAATGGGCAGAGGCGTGTCTGGCGTACGTTAAAAAGGGGCGCTGGGAAAAAAGGGCGCGGGGTTTTAAACGATAAGCATGGATAACGTTTAAAAATGTATTGTACTGTATTTCGTTTAAAATTAATGTTTTATAAAGTTATAAATCATTAAATAATGTGCATTAAATCGGCAATTGTAAAACCGTTAATCTTTCGTTTAAATAGTGAAACGTATAATAACGTTTTAAAAAAAAAATTACTAAGTAACCCTCCCTGTACCTACCCCTAACCCCTAGACCCCCCCTGTTGATGCCTAAACCTAAGACCCCCCCTGTTGGTGCCTAAGTAACCCCCCCTGTACCTACCCCTAACCCCTAGACCCCCCTGTTAGTGCCTAAACCTAAGACCCCCCTGTTGGTGCCTAAACCTAAGACCCCCCTGTTGGTGCCTAAACCTAAGACCCCCTG
This sequence comes from Hyperolius riggenbachi, assembly GCF_040937935.1. Classification (NCBI taxonomy): domain Eukaryota; kingdom Metazoa; phylum Chordata; class Amphibia; order Anura; family Hyperoliidae; genus Hyperolius; species Hyperolius riggenbachi. Next base: position 453,226,564 of record NC_090648.1, on the reverse strand, counting down.
TTGGTGCCTAAACCTAAGACCCCCCTGTTGGTGCCTAAACCTAAGACCCCCTGTTGGTGCCTAAACCTAAGACCCCCCTGGTGGTGCCTAAACCTAAGACCCCCCTGTTGGTTCCTAAACCTAAGACCCCCCTGTTGGTGCCTAAACCTAAGACCCCCCTGTTGGTGCCTAAACCTAAGACCCCCCCTGTTGGTGCCTAAACCTAAGACCCCCCTGTTGGTGCCTAAACCTAAGACCCCCCTGTGATAAGCATTAATAAAGTTTCAAAAACATATTGTGCGGTTTTTTCGTTTAAAAATAATGTAAAAAAAAATTGTACTGTTTTTCGTTTAAAAATAATGTTTGAAAAAAATATTGTACGGTTTTTCGTTTAAAAATAATATTAAAAAATGTATAAATCATTAAATAATGTGTAATCATGAGAAGCAGTAATAAAACATTAAGTCTCCGGGCGCCGCTTTTAAAACGTTATTTTTCTCCGGCGCCCTTTTTTCCTATCGGGCGCCCATTAAACGATATTTATTATGGGAGTGAATGGCGGCGCCCGATTTGTCCACTAGCCTCCTGCGCCCTTTTTTACTGTTACCCCCCTGACTACCGTACTACTACCTTGATAACCCTGACCTGAAGCCCTTGCTTGAACATACAGTTAACTCCATACTTATATAGTACAGAGATAAAGCTGCAGGAAGAGGTGCATAACCGTGTGCCATAGCTGTGTTTCCTTTGTGAAATTAATAGTGATAACATAAATAAAAATGTACAGCAGCATCATCATTAAACGACCTCTGTCGCAAAAATTGTAACATTTAAAATACATGTAAACATACGCAAATAAGAAGTATGTTTCTTCCAAACTTGTTGCTGCCTGGTATTTGCTTGTTGCTGCCTGGTATTTGCTTGTTGCTGCCTGGTATCTGCTTGTTGCTGTCTGGTATCTGCTTGTTGCTGTCTGGTATCTGCTTGTTGCTGCCTGGTATCTGCTTGTTGCTGCCTGGTATCTGCTTGTTGCTGTCTGGTATCTGCTTGTTGCTGTCTGGTATCTGCTTGTTGCTGCCTGGTATCTGCTTGTTGCTGCCTGGTATCTGCTTGTTGCTGCCTGGTATCTGCTCACTGCTAAATAAAACTTTAGTTGCAGTGCTATGAATGTTAAAATGAACTTGAACAGGCTGCAGATGGTATTCAAGGGGTTAAACTCTCATCCCCTTCGTGAGAAAAAGATCATAGAAAAATTGTATACCTGCGCCTCAAACAGTCAGTACTGTAGTAATCTTTAATGAAAACCATGAAATGATAATAAAATCTCAAATCTTATATCGATGACATAGACCTAATACATACACACAGACAGATTTTCGCCTCAATGAAAAATTCAAACAACCACACCACTGACACTCTCTATAACCACACACCGTTGTAAGAGATCTCACAGTCTAGCGTATCTCATCTGCCTATAGTGCACTATCAGGCAATTAAGCTCCGTTCGCACAATTCCTAATTGAGACCTCACTCTCAAATATGGATCTAGTTGCGTATAGTTCAAATCCGTAGTTACAGAGTCAGTGGTATTAAAATAAAACAATCTCTTCTATGGGCACAATCTGTCTGTGTGTATGTATTAGGACTGTGTCATCGATATAAGATTTTTGATTTTACTATCATTTTATGGTTTTTATTAAAGATTACTACAGTACTGACTGTTTGAGGCGCAGGTATAAAAAATTTTCTATGATCTGCTCACTGCTGCCTGGTAACTGCTTGTTGCTGCCTGGTATCTGCTCACTGCTGCCTGGTAACTGCTTGTTGCTGCCTGGTATCTGCTCACTGCTGCCTGGTAGGTAACTGCTTGTTGCTGCCTGGCTGGTATCTGCTCACTGCTGCCTGGTAACTGCTTGTTGCTGCCTGGTATCTGCTCACTGCTGCCTGGTAACTGCTTGTTGCTGCCTGGTATCTGCTCACACTGCTGCCTGGTATCTGCTCACTGCTGACTGGTAACTGCTTGTTGCTGCCTGGTATCTGCTCACTGCTGCCTGGTAACTGCTTGCTGAGCACTCAGTTTAACAGTCCGTGGAAAAGAGGCTTTAAATAGGAATTGTCGTGAATTCTTAAAATTGAAAACACATACAAATAAGAAGTACATTTCTTACAGAGAAAAATGAGCCATAAATTACTTTTCTCCTATTTTGCTGTCACAGTACAGTAAGTTGTAAAAATCTGACATTACCGACAGATTTTGGACTAGCCCATGTTCTCATGGTGGTTTCTCAGGGATTTCTTTATTTTTAAAAGCACTTAGTGAATGGCAGTTGCTCTGTCCAACTGCCAAAGAAGTGTACCATGAGCAGGGAGGCTGGCCAACATCATTGTATAAATATTTTTCAGGGAGTGTCTTTATAAAGAATAAAGGCCATGCTGAGAATCCCTCATGAAGTGATGGACTAACCCAAAACCTGTCAGTAATGTCGGATTTCTACTACCTACTGTAAGTGATAGCAACATAGGAGAAAAGTAATGTATGGCTCATTTTACTCTGGAAGAAATGAACTTCTTATTTGTAAGTGTTTTCAATTTTAAGACTTCGTGACAGTTCCTCTTTAAGGGCACTTTTCCACGGACTGTTGAACTGAGTGCTCTGAAAGCAGTTACCAGGCAGTAGTGAGCAGATACCAGGCAGCAACCAGCAGTTACCAGGCAGCAGTGAGCAGTTACCAGGCAGCAGTGAGCAGTTACCAGGCAGCAGTGAGCAGTTGTGAGCGTTTGAGAGACATTTCACTGCCTATTAACAGTCTGTGGAAAAGAGGCCTAAATGACCTGCCAGAGGGTGTTTACAGCTCCTGCAGCGCAAGTAATCCACAACCAGTTGATAGCTGATAGGTAGTGAATAGACTCTCGAACTCTCACAACCGCTTGCTGCTGCCTGGTAACTGCTCACTGCTGCTTGGTAACTACTCACTGAGTGCGCAGTTCAGCTGCCTGTGGAAAAGGGCCCTTAAAATAAGTAAGATCTCACAGGCAGTGTCTATTGTACCACCAGGAGATTCTACTACCTTTGACAATAAATATTGTTTTTCTCATGTTCTGATCAACTAATTTGCTGGCATTAGTCCGCCCTCATTTTCTGATTTACTAATTTGCTGGCAGTAGTCAAAACTCTATTCAGAAGTTTAATAATAATCCAAACATTTGTATAGCGCTTTTCTCCTGTCGGACTCAAAGCTCTCAAGAGCTGCAGCCACTGGGACGTGCTCAAGAGGCCACCCTGCAGTGTTGGGGAGTCTTGCCTTGAACTCCTTACTACTGAATAGGTACTGACCCTAGCCAGGATTAAAAGGGTACCCGAAGTGACATGATGAGATAGACATGTGTATGTACAGTGCCTAGCACACAAATAACTATGCTCTGTTCCTTTTTTTTTCTTTCTCTGCCTGAAAGAGTTAAATATCAGGTATGTAAGTGGCTGACTCAGTCCTTACTCAGACAGGAAGTGACTACAGTGTGACTCTCACTGATAAGAAATTCCCCATTTTATCTCTTTCTTGCTCTCAGAAGCCATTTTCTGCTAGGAAAGTGTTTTATAGTTGGAATTTCTTATCAGTGAGGGTCACACTGTAGTCACTTCCTGCCTGAGTCAGAACTGAGTCAGCCACTTACATACCTGATATTTAACTCTTTCAGGCAGAGAAATAAAAAAGGAACACAGCCTAGTTATTTGTGTGCTAGGCACTGAACATACTCATGTCTATCTCATCATGTCACATGTCACCTCGGGTATCCTTTAACCAGTACACTAGCCAGAAGTTTAGCTACCTAGAAGTTTTGAAGGACAAAAAATAGGTGTAAATGGGTTACAAATCTTATTTTACGTCATTCTCAGTCTAACATGTCTTCCTTGCATTTGTGTTTAAAAACAGCAGCCAATCAGTAATCATCTCCCCTTTTGACCTCTAAGAATGAAATGGTATTGGTTTCAGCGCTCTTTTCCCATCTTGTTGAATGCTCAGAGAAGGTAGTTGCTGTTTTCTATACATGGCAGTGGATTATTATCCACACCTGCAATAATACACTCAGCATGCATTAACAGACACACATATCATCCCAGCCTATTGAGAAGAGACCGTTCCCGGAGTAAGCAGAAAGCATCAATTCTCCACAATGGCTCGCAATCACCCCATAATCTGCCAAGCATTTCTATGAGATCCGAGGCCCGTAGCAGGCTTAATCATTGTGTTTGAGTCGGTTTATGGAAATTGTAGTATGGGGAGAATTAAACGCAGGGACAGCATGGAATGGGGACCATCTCGCTGTGAAAGTTCAGACTATAGGAAGAGCTTAAGAGATTAATAGGAGGGACGCTTACTTCCTGGCCTGACCAGAAAATAACCATTTAAATGTTCTCTGAAGACAAAACGGAAGAATTTTCCTTTGATGGCGCACAGAAGGACCCCGCAGTGACAGCAAGGAATGTATTATAGTGAATGACTGGCTTGTTATTTTCAATAGATTGAAGGGTTTACTGGCTGCAGAGAGGCTTCTGTAGTGGAGCAGCTATCTGGAGCGTGATCAGTGGTGGATCTAGGGGAGAAACCGCATTTAGTGCAAGCACTGAACTTGGACCATGGGGGGAAGGGGGGCAGTTGAAGGGGATAGGGAAAAGGCCACAACTTGAAGTCGTGTTACGGACAAGTGAGCTGTTGACTCTGGCACAAGTGGTAGGCAGGGGCGGATTTCTGGCAAGGCCACATTGGCCTTGGCCTAGGGCGCCAGAACTTCAACCTTGTGGCTGAACGAGGGGTAGTAAATTGGGGGTAGACAAGGAGCAAACAGGGAGCTATCAGTCATGCCACCCCCTGCAGCCTGACCTCTTATCTGGCAGTCCTCTGCTCCTCCAGCTCCACCAGTAAACACACTACACATCAGGCACAGATGACGCCAGACCTGGTCCGTCCCTGGCTGCCTGCTGCTATTTGCAGACTAAAATGCAGGGCTGCTGCAGACAAACTGGGTCTGGTCATAGTTGGCCTTGATCGGTAAAAAATGGTGGTAGGTGCGGGCTAGGGATGGCCAGAAAGACCCAATTCTAATCCTGACAAAATTCAGATTTTCCGTTTTTCTGATTTTCCATCTTTCTGATTTCCAAGGAGTATTTTATTAGTCATTTTTGCATCAAAGAATGCAAAAAGGACTTGTAATTGGTCTAACATTACAATTTTGCAGAAAATTTCTCAGATTGGTCCAATGCTTCTGAGTTCTGTGACTGGGCTAAAATCGAATTTCCACGGAATTCCGATTTCTGATCGGAAATTTCAATTCAAAGGAATGTGAATGAGCATCCCTAGAGTGGGTTTACCCAGAGTATAAGAGGCTATGGGTCTTCATCAGAGACCCCGCAAGGCCTAGCAGCCACCAGTTCGCAGTCTCCAAGAGAAAACAACTAAGTTTTCTGTGGGAGGAGTAAAGAGACAAAGTTGAGAAACAGGGCAAAGGGCAGGTGGCAGACAATCAGAGGTCAGGAGCAAGCAGGTTTGGAAACGGGCAAGCAGACCAAGCGAAATCACAAACTGAAGCCTTTGTAGCCAAAGAAATCAGTAGCACCACACGGGTTTCAGAACATGAACTCAGCTCTCTAGCACAGACTTTTAGGAGCTGTTGTGCTTGAGCTTCCACTGAGATATTGCAGCTTTAAAGAGGAACTCCAGTGAAAATAATGTAATAAAAAAAGTGCTTCATTTTTACAATAATTTGGTTTAAATGATTTAGTCAGTGTTTGCCCATTGTAAAATCTTTTAAATCCGGGATTTACATTCTGACACCTGTTGGCAGGTGATGTAGCTGCTGCATGTTTTTTTGGCAGTTGGAAACAGCTGTAAACAGCTATTTCCCACAATGCAGCAAGGTTCACAGACAGGAAACTGCCAATAGTACGTACTCAGAATTTCTTTGTGGGAGGGGTTTTACCACAATATCAGCCATACAGTGGCCCCTGATGGTCTGTTTGTGAAAAATAATAGATTTCTCATGTAAAAGGGGGTATCAGCTACTGATTAGGATAAAGTTCAATTCTTGGTCAGAGTTTCTCTTTAAGTATGCACAGATTAACCTGTAGGTGGTGCAGCTGTGGGTGTGGCTTAGTGTGGGCGGTGGATTAGTGCAGCACACAATTCTTTTGAGAAGTCAAAGCACAGAAAGCAAAGTATATTGTGACAGTCCATAAGATCAAGGGAGAGGAAATAGGTAATAGGTAATTTATACACATTATGGTTTTGATCCTAAGTCCACTATATAGATGAGTATTTTTATATATATTTATATATATAGCACAAGCTGCAGATAGCGTGCAATATAAACGGATGCATTTTCCTGTTGGGGTAGCGGGAAGAGGAGGTTGGATGGGGGGAGATGAGGGGCAGTAGATTGACGTGTTGTCATGGAAACTGCTCAACCTGAATGCATGGGTGCACTGGCTGGCTTGGCAGGTGCCTGTAATGGTTTGAAGGAGGGAATAAAATTACATTTTCATGACAGTTACAGATTAGCTGAGCGCAGAAGCTCTTCCAACATGATGATTTTTCTCTTTCGTTCCTTCCCCCCTCTCCCTTTTATTTTTAACCTTTTCAATGGTTTGACTGGTGGATCTGACTCTCTCATCCATATCAGAAATCAGAAGTGGAGAAATTGGCTGAAAAAACAGCACTAAATGATCATTTGAAATGAATTGAGAACCGCAGATGGGCTTGATGTGATTTTCTTGCCACTGGCCGTCCACGAATGGGAATTTTTAAAATGCTATTTATGCATATGCAGGGCTATATACACCGAGCACCTAAGAGACTCTGAAGTCTCTAAAAAACTGAGTTTTTTACTTTAAAAACCTCATTAACATTATTACCCCTCTTAAATCGCTGCATCACCGTGGTTGAAAACACCCTAAATCACCCCTAACTCTCGGGGGTACATCGCAGGCTTCTTCCGCATAGAGGCAGAGCATTTGGCTGCAGCTCTGCCTCTATACGCGGCAATCAGTGCGGATCGTCGCCTCTCCCCCGCCCCCTCAGTCTTCCTTCACTGAGAGGGGCGGGGGAGAGGCGGAGATACGCGCTGATTGACGCGCATAGCGGCGGCAGCAAAATCTACGACCAAGAAAGTCGTGGATTTTGCAGGGCAAGTCAGGGGTGATTTAGGGTGTTTTCAGCCGCGGGGATGCGGCGATTTAAGAGGGGCAATAATGTTATTGAGGTGTTTTAAGTAAAAACTCATTTTTTGGAGACTTCAGAGTCTCTTTAACAAAATTGTTCCTGCTTAACCACTAAACAACTGCAGTGTTAAACCCCACGAGTGACCCTAGTGACCAGGCCTTTTTTCACAAATTGGGCCACTGCAGCTTTAAGGCCTCGCTGCAGGGCCGCACAACTCAGCACACAAGTGATTCATCCCCCCTTTTCTCTCTGTTGGTGGGGTCTGATCGCTCCCCCAAAGTTTTTTTTTTTTTTAATAAATATTTATTTATTTTTTAAATACATTTTACTAATTTTTTTCTTTATTTTTTAAAACCCCCTCCCTCCCCCGCCAGCCATTTAGCGTGATCGGCTGTCATAGGCTTCAGCCTATGACAGCGGATCACAATTTTGCCTCCCGGTGGGAGTACAGCGCTGCCTTAGATCGCAGCGCTGTACTAAGTTATTGCACGCCGGTTTCGCCATCTAACAGTCCCCAAGCGGCAATCACCGCTGGGAGACTGATGGCGGGGCGGAGCTCCGTCATCAGAGTGGAGATGTGCGTGGAGCCCATACCCAGCCGTTCACGCCAATCGGCGTGGAGCGGTCCTGGGGCTGCCGCACTGCTCACACCAATAGGTGTGGAGCAGTCGGCAAGAGGTTAAAGAGTACTCGAGGCAGACCGAGTGTACATTATAGGACACAGAGACATGTTCTCTGCCCAATGACATGCCTCTGTGTCCTTCTGGTGCCACTGCCAGTTCCCCCGGGCTCTCCTGTCCACACCCAAAACTAGCAACAGGCTAGCGACAATCTGATTGTCACTAGCCTCCTTTTGCCCTTCCAGTCGTCAATCACCTAATCCCTGCCTCTGTCGCCTCACTACCCCGCCTCCTCCAATCAGCAGCTAAGCTGTGACCCAGGAAGTACTTCTGGTTTGCAGCCATCTTGGATTCTTCTGCTGGTGATTAGAGGATGAATGGGCTGCGGAATGGGGCCAAGGAGAGCAGCGTGGAGCGGTGCGGATTCATCCAGGAGGCAGCGTGGAGCAGGTAGTAGTTGTTTTTTTTTTACTTTTCCGCTGCCGCCTCGGGTTCTCTTTAAAGAGGAACTTTAACCAAGGACTGAACTTCATCCCAATCAGTAGTTTATACTCCCTTTCCCACAAGAATATTTACCTTTTATCGCATAGATCATCAGAGGGCTCTGTATGGCTGATATTGTGGTGAACCCACTCCCACCGTGTGATGTCATGACTATGGTCCTGACAGTTCCCTGTCTGTGACCCTTGTTGCATTGTAGAGAATAACGGCTTTTTCCACCTGCCAAGCAAGGAATATCTCCTTCTGTGCATAGAACTCTCACTGACGAACATTCCATACAGATCACCTGGCAGAACTAAGGATGTCTTCACCAGTGATACATTTCAGGATGTTAATCAGAGAGAGGAAAGACTTTACAATGGGGCAAACACTGACTAAATGATCTATAAATGAATATTGTAAAAAAATAAGCAATTTTATTCATTATGTAATTTTCACTACAGTTCCTCTTTAAAGGGACCCTGAGCAGGGACACTGGGTATGCTTTTAAGCATACCCATTCTATTTAGGGATGAGTACACACTCACTGGCCCCGCTGGCAATCCTTTGGCATCTCGGTATGCCTGCTCACAATTGTATTGAAATGACGACTCCTAAAGACAGTCGCGCTGTGACCCGGAAAAGGAATTGCACAGGCTCTGTCTCCTCTAATTTCTTCCTCCCCTCTGCCACGCTATGCCATCATAGTTCCGTGCACGGACTTATGACATGTGACAGAAGGGTGGAAGAAATGAGAGGAGACAGGGTCCCTTTAAAACAGAAACGATTTGCAAGGATTCTACTTCACAAGAGCAAGTAACAACTCCCATGATGCCTCAGGTCTGCTCAGCGAGTGATTGTAGGTTTGTAGTAGGGAGGGAGCTATTAGATTTCTTTCATCCCCTTCAGAGGCCCTATGTCCTCTGTGGCCCATGCAGCTCCATCACAGTCAGGCACAGATTACCCTTTAGGTTTGTGTATATGTCAGCAGATTCTGAGCTCCTCTGACGATAGTTGGTGACATGACGATGTACTCTGTAAAGTCCTGCAGAAAATGTAAGTGCTATATACTGTAAATGCATAATAATAATATGGCAGGCCATTACACTACAACTTTAGGTAGGTATTATACTGTGAGCTCCTTTGAGGACAGTCAGCGACATGACTATGTACTCTGTAAAGTGCTGCAGAAAATGTGCTGTATAAATACATAATAATAATATAGTAGGACATTAAACTATGGTAGGATTAGATTGTGAGCTCCTATGAGGATGATCGGTGACATGACTATGTGCTCTGTAAAAAGCAGTAGGAAGATATTAGTGTCACATATAAAGAATAATAGGTTCTGTATATACAGCCGCTGGGAGGTCCGCGCTCGCTGCTACATTGTCTCTCCCTTCACTTCCGCATACGTCACTATGCGGAAGTGAAGGGAGAGACAAATTAGCAGCAAGCGCGGACCTCCCAGCGGCTGTTCTAGGGAAGAATACCGCTATTCATCTCCCCACTGAGCCATCCTTATGTGCAAAATCACAGCCCGCCGGGATGCCAGTACTGCCATAAGATACAGTAGGGAGAATGCACGCGGGCATCAGTAACCCGGTCGCATGGCAGCAACATCTGATGCCACGTGTTCTCCGATTTCCCCGCAGTGCCTTCAAAGAATCCCCTGCAATGTTGTAGGATGGAAAAGGGACATACCCAGGGACAGGGGACTGGCAGAATCTCGGGACAGTGAACAGGCAGGGAATGGTGCTAGGCATAAATTAGTGCATTTGGACTATAAGACGCAGGGACTTTTTCCCCCCACTTCTGAGGGAGAAAAACACTTTTTCTCCCTCAGAAGTGGGGGGAAAAAGTCCCTGCGCCTTATAGTCCAAATGCACTAATTTATCTTATAGTCCGAAAAATACGGTAATCTTAATCGTTCTGGGTTGCCAGGACATTAAAAGAATCCTATAAGGAAGTGCCCCTGGGGGGTACATACCTCAGGAGAGGGAAGCTTCTGGATCCTAATAAGGCTTTCCCCATCCTCTTCAGCCTCCAGGATCCAGTGCTGGCAGCCCCCGAACAGTGTACGGCAATATTTACCTACCTGTGCTTCTGAGCAGGCACAGCACAAGCTTCCCCTCTGGCTCTGAAGGAAATAGTCGAGCCTGATCGGGTCTGCTCTACTGCGCAGGCGTAGTCCTGCAAGACCTCATCACCATATCCCCACAAGTCTAAAGGTGACCATACATCGAATGATGGCCTACAGGTGGCCTACATCTAAGGGCAGCATGGTGGCGTAGTGGTTAGCACTTTTGCCTTCCCCAGTTCGATTCCCAGCCAGAGCAACATCTGCAAGGAGTTCGTATGTTCTCCCTGTGTCCGTGTGGGATTCCTCCTGGCACTCCGACATCCCAAAAACATAAGTTAATTGGCTGCCCCCTAAAATTGGCTATAGACTGTTATACTGTACATACACTACACGATACATACATTGCCATATGATTATGGTAGGGATTGGATTGTGCACCCCTCCGAGGGACAGTTAAGTGACAAGACAATATACTCTGTACAGCGATGCGTAAGGCGCTATATAAATACTAAATAATAATAATAATAATGTATGTGCAGATCAACCAAGAGACAGATCTTTCTCTGATCAAATCTGATTAGAGAGAGAAACCTGTTGGTTGCCCATATACAGCAGTACAGCAGACCGATTCCTGATAGATTTCCGTATGACATCTATTAGGATCAACGCCACCAATTCTGCTGCTTGGAATGAGCTCCGGATAAAATACGGATGATATCCGAATGAGTTTCATTCGGATTTTAACCTCTAATTAGTGCACCTGAGTAGGTGTGTGCAGGGGGGGAATAAACTTACCAAGCAGCCTTCATCTTTAACCCGTTCCAAGCTGCATTCCAAGCCGCATCACGTGACTACTACGCTTCCACCTTCCGGGTTGAAGGTGGAAGCGTAGCAGCCACATGACGTGGCTTGGAACGCGCCATAGGACGGGTTAAAGAAGAAGGCTGCTTGGTAAGTTTAACACCCCCCCAACACACACACACGCTCAGGTGCACTAATTACAGGATGAAATCTGAATGAAACTCATTTGGATGAGTGCATGCACAGTTCGGCCAGGCGCACTCCTTCGCTCTGCGTGGCTGCACATGCATAGTTGGCCCTGGACTGGAGTCTGTCCGGGGCCAATTACAGGGGAACGCGGAGTCGGAGGAGGACGGCATTGGAGCAATCAGGCCGGAGGGGGCTGGAGAAAGCCCCAGGTGTGTATATTTTATTGCTGTGGCCCCATCTCAGGTTCCCTTTAACACTCCCGCAGAACTTTACACTTACCCTCTCCCAGGGCATAGATACACGTTGTTAGATCCCCGACTTTCTCTGTGCCAGTCAAATCTGCCAGTCAGATCTATTTTTTTCCCTCTCTGTGCACTATGAGTGGATTGAGCACCTGTACAATTAGTGACTCAGCAGGCAAATATAATGTATGCAGATGAGGACATTTAGCAAGGCAGGAGGTGAGAGGGGGAACGCTGCCAATATAGGATTTTTTTTCAGTGGATGCTGATTTTGAACTTTAAAAGAAAGATTTTTTTAAAATGTATTTTTAGATGTACATGCGAAAGAGATAAAGAGATCTGCACTCAGCCAGTGGGTGTTCTAGTACATCATGGGGAGCTCATTTTACAGTCGGATTCAAATGGTGAAACACATTTTTTAAAAAACACATTAAAGTATATCTCTAGGCACAGAAACGAGACAGTACGGCTTTCAGTGCGGCCAAACTGGAACCCGGCAGCCTATTGGGGTGTATTCGGCAACAACGGTAAAGATGAGCAGGGAGCGCATGGCAATATTACTGGTTGATTCATACTTTTTCTGACCTTAAACTACCTTTCTTGCAGCTTCCCTTCCATGTGCAGCACCTCCCCTCCTATTCCTTCTGCAGCCCCCTCTTCCATGTCTAACATTCATGTACTGCAGCCTCTATAAAGGTCTCTTGGCCAGCAGCTCCCTATTTCCATGTGTTGCTCCTTATTTGCAACCTTTGTATTCCACTTCCAGCCTTTTCTTCCATAAGCAGCAATCCCTCTTCCATGTCCAGCCGCTCCTTGGTCAGCTGCCTCCCAAGACCCGGGCCTTGGTGGCCTTTCCAGTTATCTGGCTTTGGTAGCATACGTTGTGCATTTAGCATGACCCACGTTACCTAGGTTATGTGTATGGTATTAAGGTAAGTTGAATAGCATGCGGTACCCTGGTACAGTGAACAGACGTCCCACTTTACCCAGGACGCGTCCCGGATTGGGGGTGGCCTGTGCCATGTATGCGATTTGTCCCGGGAAACGTCCCGGGTTAGCCACCGGACATCCCGGCCACAAGACTCTGTGCGGTCACACAGGGTTCCATTATCGGCAAAATCGCAGGGCTATTGGTTGCAGGCCACACCGCCCCGCCCCACATCCACTATCCTCTCCCCTCTACCCTTATGAACCTCCCCTTCAAGCCAAGCCCCGGCCGACTTTGAACTTGGGCGCCAGGAGCCGATAATTGGCCAGTAGCAGCAGCCAAAGCTGCTCTTCATTAGACAGGAGGGCTCAAGCCAGCGGGAGATTAAGCAGCTGCCAGCGGTGACTTAGACAGAGTGACTTACTGTGCGCCTGGCAGTGGTAGCTGTAGCCCACCCCGACCTGCCTGTCATGTGCTGGAGGGCGGACGGGCAGGCATTGAAGTTGATCAGCCGATCAAAAGCAAGAGAGAGGGAAACTCAAGCTCCATCCCCTCTAACATGCTCCAGCAGCAGCCAGAACAGCGTGCAGCATCACAGAGAGTAAGTATGTGTGACTTATAGATGTGTACCAGTTAGCAGTGTGTGTGTGTGTGTGTGTGTGTGTGTGTGTGTGTGTGTGTGTGTGTGTGTGTGTGTGTGTGTGTGTGTGTGTGTGTGTGTGTGTGTGTGTGTCAGAGAGGAGTGAGAGTGGTCTACTAGTTAGATTTGTGTGTGTGTAGCTGACCAGTTAGGAATGGGTGTATAGGGGGGTGACAGTGTATGTTTTTTCTCTTGAGTGACCTAAGACATGTCACCCTCCTCTCCTTCCCACTGTCACCCTTCTCTCCCCCCCTCCCCCACTGCCATCCTCATCCCCCACTGCCACCCTTCTCTCCCCCTCCTCCCCCACTGTCACCCTTCTCTCCCCCCCCCCCCACTGTCACCCTCCTCTCCTCCCTACTGTCACCCTCCTCCTCCCCACTGTCACCCTCACCTCCTCAACCAGTGTCACCCTCCCCGCCCAATGTCACCCTCATCTCCCACTAAGTAGTTCTATCCCACCCCACCAGCACCCAGTGGGAGGGGGAACATTTAATGCATTAAAGTCTGAGGTAACATCTGCTGCATTTAATATATGTGGGGTAACGTGTATTTCACTTGTCAGAGGTACCATTTGCTACATTTAATGTTTACTGCATTTTAATGTATGGGTTGTAACATTTACTGCATTTACTTGTTGCATTTCAAGTGTCGGAGGTAGCGGTAGTTGCATTTCAAATGTTGAAGGTAATGGGGGTTGCATTTCAAGTGTCGGAGGTAGCGGTGGTTGCATTTAAAGTGCTGGAGGTAATAGGGGTTGCATTTAAAGTGTTGGAGGTAGTTGATGTTGCATTTCATTTGTCGGAGAAAAAATTTTTTTGCAAGTCATGTGTCAGAGTTGACAGTTGTTACATTTATTATTTGATAGTCATAATGGCTGTATTTGGTACTTTAAGGTCATTGTTGGCATTTCAGAAACTCTGGCCCACTGCCTCAGAGTTACACAGCTACATTAGTTACCTCTGTCACATTAGTTAGCTCCACCCCCACCATGTTATGACTACGCCCATTTTTCACCACGCTTCGCACACCGCACAGCTAACACCCCCCCCCCCCTTCACCCCCGTCCCAGGTTGAGCCCTCAAAAATCTGGTCACTGTAAACCCTGGTAACGTCATAGGTGTTGCCTTGGTAACACAGATCATGCTAAGCGCTCAACATGCACTACTTTACAGTGGTGATTACCAGTAAAATACACTCCCTGAACACAGCAACTTTACTCTATGCTGCTGAATACACCCCATTATATGATATGTTTTTTCAGTTAGTCGCTGTAAAAAATGCAGATTTTCGAAATGCTGGTATTTTGCCAATCACAAGGTCAGCACTAGGGATGATCAATGAGATGCAAATAATTCCTCCTTGGAAAGAATTATTTTTTTTCCTATTATTTATGTATCCTTTTAATGCACACCAAACAAACAGAAGGCCTTCGGTCCAAATGCGGCCCCCACACCATTTTATGTGGCCTTCTCTGCATGAATGTAAACAGTAAAACAAAAAAGTATTTAATTCATGCTTGATACTTGTGTCTGTATCGGAGGTCTGTGGCGTTTCCAGGGGCGTTCCTAGGGTCCTTGGAGATCGGTGGCACCTGGGGGCACTAGGTGGGGCTGCGCGCGCCTCAGTAAAACATGGACGTGGTCATGCAGTGAGTGGGCGTGGCCATGGGTGGGGCCAATCGTACATTAGATTAGGACAGTGGTGGCAAACTTTTTGGAGGCCCAAACTGCAACCCACAAGTCACTTATCTATCGCAAAGTGGCAACAGCAATTTAAACTAAATACTATACAAACGTTTTAACACATACATGAACATTATGGAAAATCCAAGTTGAAAACCTGAAAAGATAAACAATTTCATCCATCCTACTCCTGAAAAATATATTCATTTTTTTAGAACCTCCCAGTTTTATTTTCTGTTTTAAAAGGCTAAAAAAGTAGGTTTAATGCTATTGTCTCATATGATGATGATTCAGCTTTTCCCATAGTCTCGCATTTAGCAATCATGTGACCCCCAACAAGACAAATTCAGCAATCATGAGGCCCTTATCAAGACAATTTCAGAAATCATGAGGCCCCCAACAAGACAAATTCAGCAATCATGAGGCCCCCAACATGACAAAGTCAGCAAGCGTGAGGCCCCCAACAAGACAAATTCAGCAATCATGAGGCTCCCAACAAATCATGAGGCACCCAACAAGACAAATTCAGCAATCTTGAGGTCCTCAACAAGACAAATTCAGCAATCATGAGGCCCTCAACAAGACAAATTCAGCAGTCATGAGGCACATAAATAGACAGCATTTCACATAAATAGGCAGAATGCCCCCTTAATATGGTAGACAACTCTCACCTGGCTTCTGAATTCTCTACTGGCTGCTGTACCTGGCAATACTGTTTTTGGCTGGATTGGGGATGATGTGTGAGCTTAAAGGCCTGGCAGTGATGCTGTGGCCTGGCTGGCAGTGATGCTGTGGCCGATGTTGTGGCTGGGTTGGCTGGCAGTGATGCTGGGCTGTGCTTGGCTGGTTGAAGTAAATGCTGGCCTGACTGGTGGTGATGCTGTGGCGTTTTTGATAGTGATTCTGGGCTGGTTGGCTGGTGGTGATTCTGGGCTGGCTGGCCTGGATAGTTTAGGTAACGACAGGTGCCCCCTAGTTAAGGTAGCGCCAGGAGTACCCCAGTTTAGGTAGTGACAGGAGCCCCCCAGTGTAGGCAGTGACAGGAGCCCCCAGTTTAGGTAGTGACAGGCACCCCCCAGTTAGGTAGTGACAGGCACCCCCCAGTTAGGTAGTGAGTGACAGGGACCACCAGTTGGGTAGTGAGTGACAGCAGGGACCCCCAGTTGGGTAGTGAGTGACAGCAGGGACCCCAGTTAGATAGTGAGTGACAGCAGGGACCCCCAGTTAGATATTGAGTGACAGCAAGGACCCCCAGTTAAATAGTGAGTGACAGCAGGGACCCCCATTTAGATAGTGAGTGACAGCAGGGATCCCCGATGGGTAGTGAGTGACAGCAGGGACCCAGTTTAGGTAGTGACAGGAGCCCCCCAGTGTAGGCAGTGACAGGAGCCCCCAGTTTAGGTAGTGACAGGCACCCCCCAGTTAGGTAGTGACAGGCACCCCCCAGTTAGGTAGTGAGTGACAGGGACCACCAGTTGGGTAGTGAGTGACAGCAGTGACCCCCAGTTGGGTAGTGAGTGACAGCAGGGACCCCCCAGTTAGATAGTGAGTGACAGCAGGGACCCCCAGTTAGATAGTGAGTGACAGCAGGGACCCCCAGTTAGATATTGAGTGACAGCAAGGACCCCCAGTTAAATAGTGAGTGACAGCAGGGACCCCCGTTTAGATAGTGAGTGACAGCAGGGATCCCCGTTGGGTAGTGAGTGACAGCAGAGACCCAGTTTAGGTAGTGACAGGAGCCCCCCAGTGTAGGCAGTGACAGGAGCCCCCAGTTTAGGTAGTGACAGGCACCCCCCAGTTAGGTAGTGACAGGCACCCCCCAGTTAGGTAGTGAGTGACAGGGACCACCAGTTGGGTAGTGAGTGACAGCAGGGACCCCCAGTTGGGTAGTGAGTGACAGCAGGGACCCCCCAGTTAGATAGTGAGTGACAGCAGGGACCCCCAGTTAGATAGTGAGTGACAGCAGGGACCCCCAGTTAGATATTGAGTGACAGCAGGGACCCCCAGTTAAATAGTGAGTGACAGCAGGGACCCCCGTTTAGATAGTGAGTGACAGCAGGGATCCCCGTTGGGTAGTGAGTGACAGCAGGGACCCCGTTAGGTAGTGAGTGACAGCAGGGACCCCCGTTAGGTAGTGAGTGACAGCAGGGACCCTCGTTAGGTAGTGAGTGACAGCAGGGACCCCCGTTAGGTAGTGAGTGATAGCAGGGACCCCCGTTAGGTAGTGAGTGACAGCAGGGACCCCCGTTAGGTAGTGAGTGACAGGCGTGCTCCCTAGTGATGAGCAAATCCGATCCGGATGCTACTCGGATAGTAGCTATCCAGATTTCTCCCAGTAATGCACTGCGGCCTGGGCGGGGGGGGTTTAATCCTTACCTATCATGACGTCTTCTTCGTCCGTCCCTCGGCGCCTCCCACGATGCGCTCCACTCCGGCGTCACGTGACTAAAAAACACTTCCTCCTTCCGGGTTGCATCCGGATCGGATTTGCTCATCACTGGCGCTCCCCACCCCACCTACCTTGCCGCGTCAGACCTCAGGATCAGCGGGTGACCCGACCAGATAGAGCGGGCGCCGGGCACAAATATGCGGAAGTGATTTCACTTCCGCATATCAGCGGTGTCTGCTAGGTCCTAGCGCCCACTCTATCTGGTCGCCCGGCGCTGATCGAGGTCTGAATGGCAGCTGGGACAGCGGAGCAGGGCAGAGCAGGGCAGAGCGGGGCAGCGGCGGCCGGTAGATCCGTGGCACCCAAGGACAGATTGGGGGCACGGGCCCCCCCAAAATAGGGCTAGCGATGCCCCTGGGCGTTTCCATGGAGATGGCAGGCCACTGCAGATGTATGCATGCACACATCATTTTTTGACTTGTGCATATGTGTACCATTTTATATTTTTTCATACATTTTCTAGTAGAGTGACAATATATTTAAGTGACAGTGCCCTCATCCTTTCTTTTTTTGTTTTTTTCTTTAAATACTTGCACCCTCCACATCTCCTGTTGTGGTTTGTCGTATAGGTTTGTCGTATACGTCTACTGTTTGCACACCTTGGCAGCAAGCATTTAAAGTACTTCTGTTCTGACCCAGCTTACCTCCTAAAATACTTTTAATACAGTCTTATTAGTGGTGCTGTGACATATGTCACAGCACCATCCTCCAGATCCAGTGCCCCCTATGGCCCCCCACTCTGCTCAGTCATAATCTTCGACACAGCTATTAATACACTATCCTTACTACCTCAATTACCACAAGCCCGCACACAGCGCAGCTACCCTGCACTCTGTGTGCAGAAACTCATATTGGGAACTAAAGCGGCAAGTGGAGGGGGCGGAACTAAGGACGCGCAGAGAGGAGGGGAAACTGCCACTTCTTCTCCGCCCATAATCAACGTTCTGCTCAGTTGAAGATTATGACTGAGCAAGGTGGGAGGGGCACAGGGGGAGCTGAAGGTTCCAGCACTTCCTGACACTCCGATAGGCTCCACCCGACGCATTTCATCACTCCGCGTGACTTATCAGGGGTGTGGCTTGCCCATCGGACGTCAGGTTTATATCCCAGTAAGTCACGCCTATCCCCCTTCCGTTTGCACAAACAGAAAGGGGATAGGCGTGACTTACTGGGATATAAACCTGACGTCCGATGGGCAAGCCACACCCCTGATGAGTCATGCGGAGTGATGAAACGCATCGGGTGGAGCCTATCGGAGTGTCAGGAAGTGCTGGAACCTTTACAGGAACCGAGGGGAAACTAGCAGCGGTGGCGTGGTCTTTTCAACGAGCACGGGGGAGAGCCACCCCCCAACCCCTCCCCGAGACTCATATAGTCGGCGGTCATTGCTTCATTGTGATACGCAAGCCCCTTCACCGTGGCAAGGTAATGATCTTGACACATGAATTGACACATGTACATGCCTTTTGTGTTGTTGTTGCAGCTGCAGTGCAGCCAGAGAAATTAGGCAGGCATGTACACGCACCAGAAAAATTATTATAGCGGCCTTAAAAATTCAGGAATCCGCCTGGAGTCCTGGACCCTGTTGGTGGTGGCGGAGAAGGCAGTCAAACGGCATGCAGGCAGAGATGCTGTGTGGGGAGCAACTTAGTCTTGGGGCAGGCAGTCACACGGCGTGCAGGCAGAGATGCTGTGTGCGGGGACTGACTTAGTCTTCGGGCGGGCAGTAGCCCTCCGGGATCCATGCCTCATTCATTTTGATAAAGGTGAGGTACTGAACACTTTTGTGACTTAGGTGACTTCTCTTCTCAGTGACAATGCCTCCAGCTGCACTGAAGGTCCTTTCTGACAGGACGCTTGAGGCAGGGCAAGACAGAAGTTGGATGGCAAATTGTGACAGCTCTGGCCACAGGTCAAGCCTGCGCACTCAGTAGTCCGTCGCTGCTCATATTGTCGATGGTTCTTTCTCTACCATTGTTAAAGAAAGCGTACATCCGGGGAGTCAGGGTTCGATTCCGGTCTGGAGTTGGAGCCTGAGAAACGGCTACCACCACACATCCAAGGAAGGCAGCAGGCATGGCATGCAAGTCCCGAGGTAGTGACAAAAAATAACAATACCGGAGGACTTTCGAGGCCCTGCTGTATATGAGACGAATCAATTTTAAATCCTTTCACGAGAATCGGTTATGGAGGGCAAGTCTGCCATCCATTCAAGTGAAAGGTATGCACTGACTTGACAGGTATAATACAATGTGCAGTCACAGATGCAGTGAATGGTATGCAATGACTGGTATTACAATACAATGTGCAGCTGTCACACAGGTGCAGTTAACAGGTATGCTCGGAGTGGTATATTACACAGCGTGCAGTCACACAGGTACTGTGAACAATTATGCAATGACTGGTATTACAAATGTGCACCTGTCACACACAGACAGGTACCGGACAGGCACAGTGACACTGCGTGCGCTCATGTAGGTAGGTGGGTGCACTGAAGTGAACAACAGGTAGGTATATGCAGTGATGAGTATTATAATGTGCACCTGTCACACACAGACAGGTACCGGATAGGCACAGTGATACTGCGTGCGCTCACGTAGGTAGGTGGGTGCACTGTGAACAACAGGTAGGTATATGCAGTGATGGGTAATATAATGTGCACCTGGCACACACAGACAGGTACCGGACAGGCACAGTGACACTGCGTGCGCTCACGTAGGTAGGTGGGTGCACTGTGAACAACAGGTAGTTATATGCAGTGATGGGTATTACAAATCGGCACCTGGCACAGTAGTAATTACCACTAAGGGGCCAAAGGCCAGCTGCGACTGACTGACAGGGCTGTATATAATGCAAGTGGGCCACACATGAAAAAAAAATAGATCACAAGAACAAGATTAGCTCTCAAAAGAGCTGTTGAGGGGTGCTTTTTTAGCAATAAGAATCAGCAAGGAGCAAGCTAACAAGCCTACAAGAGCCTAACTAAGCTTTCCCTATGAGAGTCTGCAGCAGCTCTCCCTTCTCTAATTATTGCAGGCAAACAAGTGAGTCCAATGCCTGACGCTGCCTGCCTTTTATAAGGGGGGGGGGGGGGGGGCTCCAGGAGGTAGTGTAGCCTGATTGGCTACAATGTGCCTGCTGACTGTGATGCAGAGGGTCCAAGTTGACCCTAATGATGCACTATGAAGGTGAATTGAACTTCCGGAAAAGTTTGCGGGTCTCCGCGAATGCGATCCACGAAAGTTCGCTGGGAACCGTTCGCCGGCGAACTGTTCGGGCCATCTTCAATGAAAGCATGCTGAGACCATGTTTCAAATTAGGGCCCCTTAAGTTTGACACCTCTGTTTTAATGCTGTAGAGTTTTTATTGGAGCCATTCAAACCACGAACCCCCAACTGTTTGAATCAACAACACCACTATTATAAGGGCACCTCCAACATCTTCATAATAATCTGCAAAGTAGGACCATTCATATACTGTACAACCAACCCTTTGCATGCCAAGATCAAACCTGCCATTTCCCAAACACACCACACACACAGAATCTCTGAGCGCTCCATCTTATTGTCTTTGCAGATACACCAGTGACGTCTCCTTCTGTGCGTAGCTGCAGTATATATAGATCTCTTTTATGATGGTTCCTTTCCTATCCTGCCAAATCAATTTTACAAGCCTCAAAGCAATAGTGACTCATGCAATTGCTGGAATTTATAAAGTAGAAAAAAATGTTAGATATCCAAACGCCACATCTTATGGGAAAATCGAACCTGTATATTTTATGTCTTCTTACTTGGGAAGTCAATGATGCTTGTAAGTTATGGTGCATATTCCAGAAACCTGACTAAAAAGGTAGAATTTTTGAATTATTTGACATGAAATTGTGGGTAAAAATACATTGTCAGCACCTGTTACATAGTAGTGTTTGCCAGCTACCCATTATGTATAATTATTATTACCGTTACAGGGGAACTATACGGAATATAGCTGAATTATTAAAATTGCTTATTTTAAAACAATATACTCAAGTATAAGTCTAGAAATTTAAAGTGAACCAGAGACGAAGCACCCTCATGTATTTTACCATTTATAACAGTGGGAACATTAGAGAAAACCCTTACCCTGCTCTCTGTTTCATTCTTCACTGTTCAGCTTGCTTCTAATCAGCCCTGATAAAATCCCTGACTGAGCATTCAGTCTGGCTTTGCTCAGGAATTATTTTTTTTAAATCGATTTTTTTAAAAACTATAAGGTCTTTTTGAAAAATTATTTTTTGACTTGTACCCACTATTGTACCCATTATTCTCCTAAAAGAGGAGCTAGCATACTATCTAAAAAAAACACACACACATATATATATATAAGTAGATAAATACTTATGAATTGCACTGTCCATGTTTTTATTTTAGTGATTTTTCTACAGTAAAAAAAAAAAAAAAAGAAAGCAGATAGCATTTCCCATTTTAACTGTGGCTATTTTGAAGCCAATCCTGATGTAATTTCCTCCCTTACTCTCCTCTGCCTGATTGTGTATGCACTGACCACCCTTCGGTATCAGCAGTTGGCTGATGGTGTAATGGTTAAGGGCTCTGCCTCTGACACAGGAGACCAGGGTTCGAATCTCGGCTCTGCCTGTTCAGTAAGCCAGCACTAATTCAGTAGGAGACCTTTGGCAAGTCTCCCTTACACTGCTACTGCCAATAGAGCGCGCCCTAGTGGCTGCTGCTCTGCTCTGGCGCTTTGAGTCCGCAAGGAGAAATGCGCAATATAAATGTTATTTGTCTTGTCTTCGCTATAGAAAGTGCATTGTCTCAGCATGAGAAATATTGGCCGATCAGAGAGGAACGGAGATGTGGGAGGGGAAAACAGGAGGGGAAGAGGCTTCAGCCACTCAGGCTGCATTAGTTAAGTCTGACAGGAAGTAGAGAAGCAAAAAAGGAGAACCCAGCATGCCCTGCAACTTCCTTTTTGTGTACCAAATAAGAGTCAGATAAATTATGTAATGATCATTTATCAACAAGAAAAGTAATAGTGATTTTAACTTT
The DNA here is from genome assembly GCF_040937935.1 of Hyperolius riggenbachi. NCBI lineage: Eukaryota > Metazoa > Chordata > Amphibia > Anura > Hyperoliidae > Hyperolius > Hyperolius riggenbachi. The sequence continues at coordinate 453,204,212 of NC_090648.1, read as the reverse complement.
TGAATTGCCTGGTTAGAATCCTTACTACTTTTTTACCAGATAAAAATAAAGAATTGATTTTTAATTTTATGCCAAACAGTTACACTGTTGCTATGTAGCAATGTTGGTGGCAATAGCATGTATGGGGCTTTGCTTTTAACCACTAAATTCGGCACGTAATTACACAAAAATGTACATGAAATTACGATTTTTTTTCCTGAAAGTTTGCATTATGATATTACATCGTAATTGAGAATTTCGATGCAAAATTACACCTACCGTATATACCCGAATACAAGTCGACCTCGTGTATAAGTCGACTTCAATATTCAACCCTCTTAAGTTGGATTTTTTTATTGACTCAAGTCTACACAGCAAAGTTAATGACTGCACCGGCAGCTAAGGAGGGGTTAATGACTGCACTGTATACAGTATTGCAGCTATTAACCTCCCATGTCCCTTAAGTGCAGCCAATACCTCCTCCAAGACTTTCAGACCTTTGTTGTCTTGGCATTTTCTTTCCTCAAAGTATAACTAACTACTGGGTAAATTGCTGCCAATGGGAATGTCACTATTAGTACACACATTACTCAGTGTGCTCAGTGTTGCCCATGACTCGTGTATAAGTCGACCCCTATACTTTTATGAAGTGAGTCAGACCTACATTTCTAGACTTATACTGGAGTATACACAGTATGCGAAATTTGTGCTCATCACTAATCCTCATTTACATTCATAATTTTATCAAAGGCTGGCAGGTGAATCACTTAGGAATGTTTGTTCACTGTGTGTTCTGTGGTGAGGAGACATAACACCTAGAATTTCAGAATGCTCCGAGAGGAGACCTTTTTATACTTAGGGCCTGCACACTTACAACCGCCAAGCGCAATCGCAAACGCAGTGTGATGCATTTGCGTTTTTTCATTAACCACTTTGTCCTTCAATACAGTATATCTACGTCAGCTGTGGCTCTCTCCAAGCCACAGCGACGTAGATATACTGACCTGCTTGCAGCCCTGTTGTGCAGGAACAGGTGCGCTTCAGAGCGCACCTCCCGGCACTAACAGCTGCAATACTAATTGGTGAAAGGGAAAATGTTCCCTTGTAGCCAATTAGTAACCCCCCCCGCGGATGAACGATCACCGCTGTAGCAAACAGCGTGATCATTCATCTCTCCCCTCCGTGGTCGGATCTGCTAAAAGAAAAGGATCAGAAAGCAGCCTGACTCACCTTTTCCTGTTCCAGCGACCAGCCTGCAGCCCAAGCCTCCGATCGCCGCTCTGCACGCAGCCCTGTGATGCTGAATAGCCGAGTCCCGGCTTGATGACGTCATCAAGCCGGGACCCGGTAACCGGCATCACAGGGCTGCGTGCAGAGCGGTGATCGGAGGCTTGGGCTGCAGGCTGGTCGCTGGAACGAGATAAGGTGAGTCAGGCTGCTTTCTAATCCTTTTTTTTAACAGATCTGGCCACCGAGGGGGCTGCCTAGGTGGGGGTTGGGGGATCTGGCTGGCTCCTATGGGGGTGCGTGGACCCCTGGTGGGGGGTGGGGGGTAAAACGTGCAGCTTGGGGGGGGACAATAAAATAAGAGGGGGTACAATTTTAATTTATGTGTATAATTTTATACTGGGGGCAGATCTGGCTATAATGGTGGGGGGCCCTAATCCAGGGTGCATCCGCTAATCCTGAGGGCGCATCTGGCTATAATGGGGGACCACTATTCCTGGGGACACATATGGACACATGAGGGGCAGCAATCCTGGGGATACATCTATCTATCTATGCTGGGAGGTGCCAAACACAGAGGACACATCGGGCTATACTGGGGGTGACTGATATTGGGGACACATCTGGCTATAAGGGGGGTCTGATACTCGGGACACATTTTGCTATCTATACTGGGGGACAGAATACTGGTGACATGTTTTTATCTTCTGTGGCACTTTTTATTTTTAAACTGGAATTGATAAAAACTGAGCAAAAATGCATTTTTTTTCATTTTTCCCCTCTTTTTTTCCCATTAAAATGCATAGAAAACTTTTTTGGTCTAGGGACAAAATACCCGCCAATGAAAGTCTAGTTTGTCCTGAAAAAAACGATACCTAGATCATTTAGGTGTCGTGAGTAGGGATAAAGTTATGGCTGATTAAAAAGGGACACCGCTAAAGCGTCAAAACTGCTCTGGTCAATAAGGGGAAAACAAGGTCTGGATGCAAAGTGGTTAAAATTCTACTTGCGATTTTTGTATGTTTCTGATGCAATTGCAATTTTGCTGAGGCTATCTTTTCCTGGTTTCCTGATTGTTTATCTAAAAAAATAACGCAATAAAAATCACATACATTGCATTTTCCCTGCGCTTTACAAACGCAAGTGCTCAAAAAGCCCTGCAGGTACTATGATTGCGATTTTCTAAAATAGCATTGCACCACTGTGTACAGCTCCTTGCGATTTGCTTTATCTTCATAAAGGCTTTGTGATTGAAAAAATGCAGCGCAACGCAGCCAGTGTGTACAGCACTTAATCTGCTTAGGCTGTGACATCACCACGAGGGCGGGGCTACATACCAATAAAACAATATACAGCAATCTATAGCTACAGGAAGTGTTTCTGATGCTGAAACAAGGGTAATTAACCATTTCAGCCCACGGGCATTTTTCACCTTCTGCATCTGAGCAATTTTCACCTCCCATTCATTCGCCAATAACTTTATCACTAATTATCACAATTAATTGATCTATATCTTGTTTTTTCTGCCACCAATTAGGCTTTGTTTGGGTGGTACATATTGCTAAGAATTATTTTTTTCTAAATGCATTTTAACAGGAATATGAAGAAAAAAATTGAAAAAAATCAGTATTTCTCCGTTTTCAGCTATTATTGCTTTGAAATAATACATGCTACCATAATTAAAACCTATTTATTTTATTTGCCCATTTGTCCCGATTATTACACCATTTAAATTATGTCCTTATCACAATGTATGGCGCCAATATTTTATTTGGAAATAAAGGTGCCTTTTTTCAGTTTTGCGTCCATCACTATTTACAAATTTACAAAATTATTTTTTATAATTTAAAAAATGTTCGCAATATACCCTCTATATACCCGCTACCATAATTAAAACCTATTTATTTTATTTGCCCATTTGTCCCGATTATTACACCATTTAAATTATGTCCTTATCACAATGTATGGCGCCAATATTTTATTTGGAAATAAAGGTGCATTTTTTCAGTTTTGCGTCCATCACTATTTACAAATTTACAAAATTATTTTTTATAATTTAAAAATGTTCGCAATATACCCTCTTCACATGCATATTAAAAAAAGTTCAGACCCTTAGGTAACTATTTTTTTTTATTTTTTCATTCAAAATTTTATTTGGGTAATTTTTGGTTAAATGAAATAAAGACCCAATGACGAGAAAAGTCCTTTAATATTCTTAATTAACCAGAAATACTTACCTGTACCTTTACAAAAATATTCCCACGCCAATATCCTCGGAAATGATCCCATGCCAATATCCTCGAACTTGCGACCTTGATTGAAGATCTCCACACCTGACGCCACACACCGCTGCTCCCCCGCACACTAATATAGATGAGCTCAAAAGCATCTTTAAATTTCTCTCCGAGGCTCCCCATTGGTTTCTAACAGACCAATGGGCATCAGGAGGATCCCCATTGGTCTGTTAAGGAACCAATGGGGAGCCCTGGAGGGAGATTTAAAAATGTTTTTATTATATATATATATCAGTATAGCTGAGAGCGATGGCTGTCCCTCCTGACACTGCACCGCTGGCTCCCGCTGTCCTCTCCACCTGCCCACACTTGTCACCCCACCCAGGTTGGCACCTAGTGCACCCATGGGTGCACTAGATACCAGCATGGGTGGGGGTGACAGAGGTGGGGGCGGGGAGGACAGCTGGAGCCGGTGCAGCGTCAGGAGGGAGAGAGCTCTCAGCTATACTTAGTATAGCGGAGAGCAGCGCTGGGTAGTGGCGGTTTGAGGCATCGGGTGCGGAGATTTTCAATCAAGGTCAAAAGTTTGAGGATATTGGCGTGGGATCATTTCCAAGGATATTTTTTTAAAGGTACAGGTAAATATTTCTGGTTAATTAAGGATATTAAAGGACTTTTCTCGTTGTTGTATTTTTATTTCATTTAACCCTTTCTGAAAATGTGTAACCCTACACTAATTTCTCCTGGGAGGGGGGCAGGCTTTTGGGTTCCTCTTCTTAGTCCCAGATGCCACCATGAACCTCCCAGGGAGTCGTTGCCCCCACCTCCTCCTGGGGCACTGGAGGTGGGGAAGAGCCCCTTGTCCATGGATTGGACAAGGGCCCCTGGGGGGTGGAGAGGAAGGCTTGGCCGCCCCTCTCCCCTGGAGCCTCCCATGCCATGGACCATGCAGGCTGGTATAGCTCAGGGTGCAAAGCCCCAGTCGGCCGGGGCTCCGCATTCTGTCTTTCCCAGCCTGCATGGGGGACAAGGGGTTAAATATGCTCTGTGGGGTGGACCCCACATCATTTTTTTTAATCCCCCACCTTCTGAGCGTTAAAAAAAAGAAGTTTAAAAAAATAGGAAAATAATATTTTTTCCCACAATTTTTTTTAACATATCCTGCAAATTTTGTGTTTCTAGCATGTAAGGGGGCTTTGCTGTTAACCTATTGTAACATTCACGGAAGCAGCGGCTGCGGGCACACAGGGTGTCTCCGCAGCCGCCTTGCTTCCTTGCTCTGGGACTTCGCCCATTCCTCTGGCGTCTAGTACGCCAAGGACGGGGCTGTCCATTGCTCATAGGGTTGCTGTATCGTGCAGGCGCGCGTGGAGACAGGACCTTTATGCGGGGAGGAGGCGCGTCAGCTGACCAGCCGGTCGGCTGACATCAGAGGAGACTCACGGCGCTCTGGATTGGCTGATTGGTAGGGGGGCGCGGCCATGGGGTCTGCTCTGCTTCAAAAGCCTTCAGGCTTCACTCGCAACCTGTCTGCTGTTGCGAATACTTGCGTGTTAGCGCTCAGACCTTAGATAGTATCCGGTGTGCTTTGATCTGGGAGGAAACCAGGGATTTCACACAAGACTAGGATTATTTGTATTACTGTATATTTGATATTCTGTGTATGACTCTGGCTACCCTCTGACCCTGCTCTTGCTAAACTGATTCTGTACTTCTGCCCATCTGACTCTGTTGCTGAACCCTGCCTGATTACTTACTACTCTCTTGCCTGTCGATTTTGTACTGTACCTGCCCGCCTGTTACTGATCCTAGCCTGTCTGACCTTTCTACTCACCAGTGAGCCCTGTCACTGGTGAGGTGCTCTTTGCTAGTACTCATCAGCTCCTCTGGTGAGATCTAGTTAAACTATTCAGTTACTGTTGCACCAAGCACTATACACCTTGCTATTCTGATAGCTATACTTGCATTATTGGTGATACTGCAGATCACTACATAATCAGGTATAGCATCTGTATTATTGGTGATTCTGCAGATCACACATAATCAGATGTCTGTGTTGCTACACCAATCGTTACACCTATTAAGTCGGCGGGTTTTCCTTCATTAACTAACCGCATTTCAATGTATACATTTTTCCTTTGAGATTTTAAAATTGATTTTATCAAAAACTATAAGGTCTTCTTTAAAGATTTGTTTTCCTCTTGTTCCCACTATTCTTCTTAAAGGGAAGGTTCAGGGAGGGTGGGTAAAAAATAAAAATCAATTTTCACTTACCTGGGGCTTCCTCCAGCCCGTGGCAGGCAGGAGGTGCCCTCGCCGCCGCTCCGCAGGCTCCCGGTGGTCTCCGGTGGCCGACCCGACCTGGCCAGGCCGGCTGCCAGGTCGGGCTCTTCTGCGCTCCAAGGCCCGGAACTTCTGCGTCCCACGCCGGCGCTCTGACGTCATCGGACGTCCTCCGGGCTCTACTGCGCAGGTGCAGAACTACTGCGCATGCGCAGTAGAGCCCGGAGGACGTCCGATGACGTCAGAGCGCCGGCGTGGGACGCAGAAGTTCCGGGCCTTGGAGGGCAGAAGAGCCAGACCTGGCAGCCGGCCTGGCCAGGTCGGGTCGGCCACCGGAGACCACCGGGAGCCTGCGGAGCGGCGGCGAGGGCACCTCCTGCCTGCCACGGGCTGGAGGAAGCCCCAGGTAAGTGGAAATTGATTTTTATTTTTTACCCACCCTCCCTGAACCTTCCCTTTAAGATACCTGCCAAATTTGGTGTTTCTACCATGTAAGGGGGCTTTGCTATTAACCGCTAAAGTTGGCGGGTTTTTAGGTGATAATCACGGATATTTTTCCCTTGATCGCTGCTGTGATCACGGGTCGAATACTTGGAATAACGGCTGAATTCCTGACTGACTGCCGGGATCGATCAATTCCCAATTAGAGATGTCGCGAACCTCCGATTTTCGCGAACCCCGTTCGCGAACCTTCGCGGAAGGTTCGGTTCGCCGAAAAGTTTGCGAACCGCAATAGACTTCAATGGGGATGCGAACTTTGAAAAATAGAAAAAATTATGCTGGCCACAAAAGTGATGGAAAAGATGTTTCAAGGGGTCTAACACCTGGAGGGGGCATGGCGGAGTGGGATACATGCCCAAAGTCCCGGGGGAAAATCTGGATGTGACGCAAAGCAGCGTTTTAAGGGCAGAAATCATATGGGGCTCGATTCACAAAGCGGTGCTAACCCAGTTAGAGACTTTAGGCGTGATAACCATTGCACCAGGCTGGTGAAAAGCCAGTTTAGGCGTGATAAGTTTAGGTGTGATAAGTTTAGGCATGCTAAGTTTAGATAAGTGTAGATAGCGTGCACGCAAAGCAGCGCCATTAAACTCTATGCGAAGTGCACCAGACTTTGCTAGCGCAAAACTTTTGATCAGCTGTGCATTGCGGTGCTAACGCAGTTGGTGCTTAAACTTATCATGCCTAAACTTATCACACCTAAACTTATTATGCCTAAACTTATCAGGCCGAAAATGAGTTTAGGCGTGATAAAGGGCTTTTCACCAGGGTGCTAACTGTTAGCACCGCTTTGTGAATCAGGCCCATTGAATGCTAAATTGCAGGCCTAAAGTGCTTAAAAACACCTTGCATGTGTGTACATCAATCAGGGAGTGTAATTAGAGTTCTGCTTCACAGTGATGCACCAAACTCACTGTGAAACGCACCGCAAACAGCTGTTTGCGTAGTGACGGCCATGCTGGACTGGTGCGCACCATGGCGAGAGTCTAGGCCGTGGCGGTTTTCAAGCCCATATGGTCGCCGGGCTGTGGTAGCTCAATGATAGAACAACAGTGACTGTCCAGCTGATCAAATTTGGTCTGTCCACAATGAAGCAACGACCTTATTATCTTCTTGTATGTAGGTAGGCATAGGTAGGTGTCCCAGTAGTTAGCTAGGCATAGGTAGGTGTCCCAGTAGTTAGCTAGGCATAGGTAGGAGACCCAGTATAGGTAGGTAGGCATAGGTAGGTGTCCCAGTAGTTAGCTAGGCATAGGTAGGAGACCCAGTATAGGTAGGTAGGCATAGGTAGGTGTCCCAGTAGTTAGCTAGGCATAGGTAGGAGACCCAGTATAGGTAGCTAGGCATAGGTAGGTGTCCCAGTAGTTAGCTAGGCATAGGTAGGTGTCCCAGTAGTTAGCTAGGCATAGGTAGGAGTCCCAGTATAGGTAGGTAGGCATAGGTAGGTGCCTCAGTAGTTAGCTAGACATAGGTAGGAGACCCAGTAGTTAGCTAGGCATAGGTAGGAGACCCAGTATAGGTAGGTAGGCATAGGTAGGTGTTCCAGTAGTTAGCTAGGCATAGGTAGGAGACCCAATATAGGTAGGTAGGCATAGGCAGGTGTCCCAGTAGTTAGCTAGGCATAGGTAGGAGACCCAGTATAGGTAGGCAGGCATAGGTAGGTGTCCCAGTGGTTAGCTAGGCATAGGTAGGAGACCCAGTATAGGTAGGTAGGCATAAGTAGGTGTCCCAGTAGTTAGCTAGGCATAGGTAGGTGTCCCAGTAGTTAGCTAGGCATAGGTAGGAGTCCCAGTATAGATAGGTAGGCATAGGTAGAAGTCCCAGTATAGGTAGGTAGGCATAGGTAGGTGCCTCAGTAGTTAGCTAGACATAGGTAGGAGACCCAGTAGTTAGCTAGGCATAGGTAGGAGACCCAGTATAGGTAGGTAGGCATAGGTAGGTCCCCTAGTATAGGTAGGTAGGTAGGTTTCCCCGTATAGGTAAGTAGGTGCCCCAGTAGTTAGGTAGGCATAGGTAGGTGTCCCAGTATAGATAGTTAGGCAGGGCCTAGCTGGCACAGTAATAACAATTACCAAGGTCCAGCTGCAACAGATAGGGCTGTATAATTCAGTGAGCAACACACACAAAAAAAAACACATCAGGAAAACATTAGAGCTCTCAAAAGAGCTGTTGAGGGGTGCTATTTTAGCAATAACAATCAGCTAGGAGCAAGCCAAGAGCCTAACTAATCTTTTCCTAGGAGAACAAGTCTGCAGCAGCTGTCCCTAGTCTGTCTCTAGCAGGCACACAAGTGAGGCTAATGGCCGCCGGAGCCTGCCTTATATAAGGGGGGGGGGGCTCCAGGGCTTAGTGTAGCCTGAATGGCTACAATGTGCCTGCTGACTGTGATGCAGAGGGTCAAAGTTGACCCTCATAGTGCATTATGGGGCGAATCGACCTTCCGCAAAAGTTCGTTTGGTCCAGGCGAACGCGAACCCCCAAAGTTCGCCGGCGAACCGTTCGCTACATCTCTATTCCCAATCACGGATTTGGATCACGATATCGGATAGTGAAAAAATGCTTGTGAGTCTCGGCTATGCCGTGATCACGGATTGTATCTGAGCAACACTACTCAAAAACTTTAAGGTCTTTTTGAAAAAAAAAATCCTCTTGTTCCCACTATTCTTCATAACATATCTGGCAAATTTGGTGTTTCTAAAAGGGATGGTCACCGCTTTCCGCAGAATTGTATTTCCTGCAATTTTGGGCGGAAATTGGTCATTCTGTTCCGTTTGGTCAGAATGGAATTGCTTTTTCAATCTGACGGAATTCCAAAATTGCCTGTGAAATTCTGCCAGTATCCGTTGATGGTTTTAAGCTGAAAATTCAGTTCCATGGCATCAAGTCCTAGAGAGAGAGAGAGAGAGCTCATTTTTCTCTTGTGTATATCACAATGGTGCAACAGTGAGTTGGCTTTTGACATCCTACAAATCCCTAAGCAAGCTCATTTTTCTCTTGGATATATCACAATGGTACATGCTAGGCTGGCTTTAGCATGTAGCATTGTAGTGTGTTGTGTTGGTGGTATAATGGTTAGGATAGCAGCCTACCAAGCGGTAGGCCTGGTTTCAATTCCTGGCCAATGTATGTGAGTTGGCTTTTGACATCCTACAAATCCCTAAGCAAGCTAATTTTTCTCTTGGATATATGATATCATAATGGTACATGCTAGGCTGGCTTCAGCATGTAGTGTTGGTGGTGGTATAGTGGTGAGGAGAGCTGCCTACCAAGCACTAGACCTAGGTTCGATTCCCGGCCAAGGTATGTAAGCTGGCTTTTTAAATCCTACAATTCCCTGGAAGACAAGACCCTCCTCCGGAGGAGGAGAAGGGAGGAAGGGGAAAAGGACTAAGGGAACAGTCAATAGGTTCTATGGGCTACCATTTAGCATAAAGAAGGTTCCATTTGCGATTAGTTTAATTTTTCCGCCGGAATACGGAATTCTGCGGAATTTCGCAAAAATCCGGCGGAATTTTCATAGCGAAGGAATTAAGCGCTGGCGGAATCCGCGAATTCCGGCAGAACGGAATTTGCTCTTTCCAATCATCCCTAGTTTCTAGCATGTAGAATGTAGAAGTCGGTGGGTTTTTAATAACGAATACCACTTGTGATTCGTGATTACATGCGGTTATTCGACTCAAAACCGCACCCGAGTTGGATCTCTCTTTTTAGTCAATTCGTAAGTGGGTGGAGTCAAATTAATTATCCCTTGAATTTGTGATTGGGGGTATCCGAGCACCACTGCACTGGTATTCCTCTTTAAAGAGAATCTGTACTCTAAAATTTTTACAGCAAAAAGCATACCATTCTATTCCTTATGTTCTCCTGGGCCCCTCTGTGCTGTTTCTGCCACTCTCTGCTGCAAACCTGGCTTGTAATTGCCAGTTTTAGGCCGTGTTTACAAACAAACTAACCAGCTTGTGATAGGCTCACATAAGCTGAGTGTGTGAGTCATACAGAGCCTGGAGGGGGTGTGTATAGCTTCTTCCAATCACACGCAGCCCTGCACATTCCACACATTCCAGCCTTAGCCTGACTGTGCCGACAGAAGAAAACAGGTTAGATCATATAACACAGCCACTGTGCAATTAGGAAAAGCTGCAGTAAGCCAGAGCACATTAGAACAGGCAAAGGAATTTATAGGATAGAAGAACGAAGGCTGAAAATTTTGTTACAGAATCTCTTTAAGGCAACACACTTTAGTCCTGGATATCTAATTTAAACGGGTGCTCTTGGGGCCTATTCCTAGACCACAACATATTTTCCAGTTTCAAATTGTGCTTTGCTAGGCAGATTATCTGAGCTAAGGATGGGATGTCCTCACTTTTCAAAAAGGAACATATTGTGTGTCACACTGTGCATTTTTGAAAACGCACAAATTGCGCTGCATAGTTTTCAAAAACACATGTAAAATGCACGTAATGTATCTCAGTGGAGATGCAGAGGAATGCATTTTCGATGAATTATTTTTTCAAAAATATGTTACTGTGTTTTATTCCATTGATTTGGTAACTTAATAAGAAATGCAAATGCGAAACATGAAAAAATGTGTGAAAAAACACCCACACAAAATACAAACAAAAAATGCAGCAAGCAAAAAAAGAAAAATGCACACTGCAGACAACATATAATTTTCTGCACTTCCTAGTGTGCTCCCAGCCTATATGTCACTACAGTGCCTCTTTAATTTACAGACCACTAACATCTAACATCCAATCAGTAGCTGATACCCCTTTCCGAGGAGAAATCTTTACCTATTCTCAAATAGATCATCAGAGTGTGTGTGTGTGTGTGTGTGTGTGGGGGGGGGGGGGGGGGGGGTCTGTGTGGCTGATATTGTGGTGATACCCCTACCACAGTGTGATATCAGGGCCATGGTCATGACAGTTTCCTGTCTGTGAACCTCAATGTATTGTGGGAAATAACGGTTGTTTCTCACTGTCAAGCAAGCAATATCTCCTTCTGTGCATAGAACTATTAGTAAACAAACATTATGTAGAGATGACAGGACTAAAGATGTCGCCACCAGTGATACAATACGTTTCAGAATGTAAATCAGGGAGAGGAGAGATGGGCAATGAATGGGAAAACATTGCCTAAATAATTTATAATTAAATACTGTAAAATATAAGAAATGTTATTAATTCTGTTATTTTCACTACAGTTCCTTTTAATGTCAATGAGAACCCGTTAAAAAAAACAGATACTTACCTAAGAAGAGGGAAGGCTCTGAGTCCTAATGAGCCTTCCCTCTCCTCTCCCGGTGCCCTCAGTGCAGTGCTGGCTCCCCCGTTTAAATACCCTGCCGCGGGGGACTTCGGGAGCCGATTCCTCCCGAAGACAGACGGTTCCATACTGCGCAAGCGCGAGAGAGGGTGGTCGCGCGTGCACAGTATGGAGCAGCCCGTCTTCGGGGGCTCAGACTTCGAAGCCTCCCTTCGGCAGTGGAGAGAGCAATATTTGACCAATTTAGTTAAATACTGCTACAGGGGAGCCATCGCTGGAACGGACACCGGGAGAGGAGAGGGAAGGCTCATTAGGACCCAGAGCCTTCCCTCTCCTTGGGTAAGTATCTGGCTTTTTTTTAAACAGGTTCCCATTAACTTTAAAGCAGGAGGATTAGCCGTACTATGCCAGGGAAAGAAAACACATCTATAAGTAGATAAATACTTGATCTACTTACATAACAGATGTATTGTACTTTCCACGTTTTTATTTCAGGGACTTTTACATAGTAAATGAAGAGAATTCTGTTCCTGGTGGGAACCATGTCTTTTGCCCACAGTTTGAGGCTAAATACTGATGTCATTTCTTCCCTTAACTTTTTTTTTCTTTTCTCCTCCAATAGCTGAGTTACCTCAGCCTTGCTTCTAAACACAAGTGGTCATGTTTCAGCTAGGCAGCTAGGCAGGGAAATAAAGGGATAAGGAGGAATATATTATAGATAAAAAGAAACCCCAGCATGCAACTGAATGGCAATGGCTATTAAAGGGGCAGTGCTCCTAAGGTATGTAAAAACTCCAAACCATAACAGCAGAAAAGCTTTTGAAAGTTTTAAATGCAGGATTAGCCTCTTTATCAATTAAGTTGCTGTTGAAATTAGATTTTTATGGTGACAATCCCGCTTTAAGGATTGAAGGGTGCCTTCAAGAGACTGCATGTTTTACTTCTTTCCATAGAGGTTCAATAGGATTCAAATCTGGGCTTGTAGAAGGGGCCTTGAGAAAAGACCCATATTTTGTTCCTAGGCAATTCCTGGGGGCTTTTAGCTGCATTTTAAGGTCCTCTTGGAGTATCCACAGCCTGTGACTGAGACAGAGCTTTTTACACAGGGCAGTATGTTTCACTCCAGAACAATTTTATAGCCTAAGATAAGACCCGGTTCACACCGGCATCAAACATGGCAGTTGCGACATTTGTTGTTCAAGCGCTGTCCATGCAAATGAAAGGACGGTGCTTTTTAAATGTCAGCACTGTCTTTTTCTGCCATTCGCGCAAACACTGCGCTCGGTCCCGTCGTCTTCCATCATCTCATTTTGTCCTGGACACTACATAGGCTATTTGTGGTACTTCTGTGTCTCCTTACAGGAGATAAAACATGACAAAATGATGGGAACCAATGCCAAATGCTTTTCTGCTCGCTTGCAGGGAAGAGTTTGGCATCGGCTAAACAAGATGTGCCCAAGCGCCTGAACTGGCACTTAACACTTAATTGTTTTCTGCACTGATAAAGATACTCTGCATCAGATGCAGTAAAGAAGCTTCAAAACAGAAACTGAGCTTCCGCCATGTTTCACAGTAGATTCTTTAATTCTTCATTATGTCTGTGTACAGTTAGCCATTAAAGATATCAGAGCCTCCCTGCAAAAATAAAAGCATGGAGCCCTCTTGGTCCCCGAACCCCATGAGGGTCCCATGATTGGGAGCCGGCAAATGGCAGCAGAGAGTGTTCTGCTGTAAAGCAGCATCTAGAAGCAGGAAAAAAATTACAGACACTCCCACTACTCGCTACTCTGCATGGCAGGAGTGGCAGGGACCGTTTTTGTGAGCGAAAGGGGGGATTTTTGTTAATTGGCTGCACTTGCGGTTGGGGAGAGGGAAGAAGAGGGGCCCCCATAGCCTCCAGGGCCCCCCTGCGATGTCAGGGGTCAATTGATTGTTACGTCCGTGGTTGCAAGTAATCCTGTCTGTAGCTCCTTCAAAAATGATCAGTTACAAAACTTACGAACATTTTCTAGACTTTTAGCGAGCATTCTGACTAGTGCTGGAACAAAGGTCTGGTATACACAATAGAGAACTGCCAATTTGAAGGATTCATTTTAATAGCAAGAAGTTTTAAATCAGGATGATACCATTTATTGGCTAACTAAAAATGAATAAAAATAAGCAAGCTTTCGGCCTTGCAGCCTTCGTCGGGCTTATACCCTGTTAGTTTGCAAGCTGGTGGTACAGACAGCTTTATACATGCAACATCAAAAGGGAAACAGATATTTTTTTCAAGCATAAATACATGTCATTAAGATGCCTTAATTCAAACAGACCATCTGAATGGGGTTAGAGGTTATTAGCTAAGATAAGGATCCTTGTTTACGGCATGCTCACAGACCTGGGATGTTTGAATTAAGGCATCTTAATGACATGTATTTATGCTTGAAAAAAATATCTGTTTTCCCTTTTGATGTTGCATGTATATAAGCTGTCTGTACCACCAGCCTGCAAACTAACAGGATATAAGCCCGCCGAAGGCTGCAAGGCCGAAAGCTTGCTTATTTTTATTCATTTTTAGTTAGCCAATAAATGGTATCATCCTGATTTAAAACTTCTTGCTCTTACTGATGGCTAACACGGTACAATACCCTACTGCTCATTTTAATAGGTGTAAGTTAAAAATGTAGCCCAGGAAGAAGGTAGGACAGCACTCAAATGACTTGGGGGTCGAGCGTGCAGCGGATCCACCCGTGTACCATCCGGGTAAACAATCTAGAATCCCCAAAACGATCCAGCACCGCTCTTTTATCAGAAAAATTGCTTTATTGGATCTTACAAAAATACATAAAAAGCTGTATAGTGGCTACGGTCCACCGTTTCAGACCTCCATAGTCCTTGTTCACACCACACAGCCAACTGTGCAAATGCAGATTCACAGCTTATATAGTCACACAATAAGGCCTCGTTCACATCAGGGCCGTTTCTGTGCGCTTTTTACAGCGCACTGCCCTGTGCGATCAGCAAGGTATTTACTTTCCCATGTAACTAAATGTAGCTGGTTCACATCTATGCGCTGCGCTGAACAGCATTACAGAAACGTAGGGTTGCATGCATTTCTGTGCGTTGAGCTGGAAAGCGCACATCAATGCAAGTGAATGGGTGCGCTTTTTTAGCGCATAGAAGCGCGTACAAGCGCATAGAACGCATGCGTTTTTACCCCTAATTGTTTTATTGACAACTGCTGCTGGTACAACAAGCAAAACATGCTTTAAAGAAGCGCAGCGCAACGCACAGAAATGCGCACTAAAGCGCGCACAAGCGCATGCGTTTTTTACCACACACTTTCACACGTTTTTCAGCGCAGCAGATGTGAACGAGGCCTAAGTCATGGTAACCAATCACAGAACAGCATGTAAATGACCGGACCTGTTGGGGAACTGCAAGGACTGACCTCACAGAGTCACCCCGCCCCCTCCCCCCACTCCATTGGTCAAAAAAGAATGATGTCACATTATCAAGAACAAACAGACATAAACATTATTATATACCTGCTCCAAGACGGTTACTAAACCTCTAAAAGATCCCAAAAGGTGGATAGGAGTCCCCTGAGTCCCAGGGTATAAATAGAAAGTCCCCATCTACAATATGATGGGCAAAAAACGAAGTTACATACGCCAACAGCGCTGCCTGCCGTCGCTATGGCAACTAATAGTCACCTGACCGCTATACAAGCGGAATGACGTATCCAGCGCTGTCCTGACGCTCTGTCGCCACCGCAATGCGTAAAAACAGCCGCAATGTACACGGAAAAACACGCGGAAATAACGCGTACACAAATACGCTAACCCATAGGACTCACAGGTTATCCATATCCCACCTTTTGTAATAAAATTATACCCCTCTCCCTCAGAGCACTAAAAGGCAAGGGATTAATCAAATAGGCAAAAGTGAGAACTCATACAGGGCAGTAACCCACCCCATGGTGCAAGGCACAGAACATAAAGTTCAGAGTCACCAGATAAAATTAAGGTCATATTCTTTATTCAAACCCCCCCCCCCCCCCCCCCCCGTCCGGTAGTCCCAAGTTCCCTTATCCAGCGAGCCTCCCTCTTCAACAGCTCTCTCCCCATATCACCCCTAAATACCCCATCCAAAACTTGAACTCGAAGTTGACTCACATCATGTCGGAATCGAACAAAATGCTCAGAGACTGCATGATCCATACTCTTACCTCTAATGGTAGTCTTATGAGAGGATATACGCTCTTTAAGTTCTTGAGTGGTTTTCCCCACGTAACAGCTGCCACAGGGACACTTAAGCATATAGACAACATAGCGTGAATTGCAAGAAAAACGTCCTCTAATAGTACATCGTTTCCCTGAAGTGGGATGGGCGAAAGAATCACCCTTTATAATACTGTGGCACATGTGGCAGCTGAGACACGGGAAAGTACCACACAATCGTGGCGGTTTAGTATCGGAACTAGGGCCAGGGTCAGAATGAACTAATTTAGTTTTCAGTGATGGGGCTTTCTTAAAAGAAAACAGTGGGGACCGCTGGAATTCGGGAACATGCGGGATAGAATCCCTGAGCGTGCGCCAATGTTTAGCAACAATACGTTGTACATCTTTACTAATTGTATTATATGTAGAGACGCATGCAATCCGTGCCGCATCTCTCCTTTCACCATGGGCCACCACTCTTCTCCCACGATATCTAGTGAGAGTGTTAGGAGGATACCCCCTAGCACGAAACTTGCCGTCCATTTCCACCAATCTCCTCTCTCTAAGTGTATCATCATTAACAATCCTAGTGACAGGATCATATTGGCTATTGGGGATGTTGATCACCTGATGGAAACTATTAAAATGAAGTACAGAATTCCTGTCCGTACTCTTGACGAACAGGTCTGTAGATAGATGACCATCACGTTTGTAGACACTTGTGTCCAAAAAAGAAACCCTCACCAGGTCTGCATTAACAGTCAGCCGTATATATGGACATTTCTCATGTAAAGTATCAACAAAAGCCAAAAGGGTCGATAAAAGAGCGGTGCTGGATCGTTTTGGGGATTCTAAGTTAAAAATGTAACTGCCCAATTCAATGACTCTTTATGGAGTCCTCCTTTAAGCTATGTAACAAGTTTAAACCCATTAAAATGACTGCAGGGTATTGAAGAATAAATGTATTTTTCTCACCTCTTGCTTGCGCTTAATGGTTATTTCCCCCCAGGGATGGCAGCCTATTGACAGAGAAACCTCTGAACTCGCAATGGTTCTGCGGTAATTGATATCGGTGGACGTCTGCTGGGTTGCTGAACAAATGTAGTGGATATGTCAACTCATTCTGAAGTCAATAACCTCTGATATCTTCTACTGCATTCCACCAGGGTCTAACCACTAATTGTTGTGGGTTGGTCAGTTCTGGGCTCATTCCATTATTAACCCATTAATAGGAATACATTTCGATTTCTTGTCTTCCAGTTAGTAGGACCTCTTTTTTTTTGTTTTTTTAATCTAGTAATTGGATTAAGGTAAAATTCCCATTTTGCTACTCATGAACACATCCATAGATTGATGCCCCACAAGCAGGGCCGGATTTCTACTCTTTACCGCCCTAGGCCACTTTCACCAGCCGCCCCCCTTCAGTATAGGTAGCGAGATGACCCATTCCCTCTAGTATAGTTAGCCTGATGACTGCCTCAGTATAGGTAGCCAGATGACCCCTCCCCCTTTCGCTCCAGTATAGGTAGCCAGATGACTCCCTTAATCATTCCTATTCCCACCTTCCCCCCTTCAGTATAGGTAGCCAGCTCGCCTTCACAATGCAGCAGCCATCTGTGTCACTCATTTCAGCGCTCGTCTCCACTGCAGAAGCTTCCGCTTACTTTCCGTCTCCAATGCTGCACAAGTCCATAGCCGCCGGCCACAATGCAAACGTGCACAGAGAACAGGGCGGCCGCTGCGGTTAGGTACTCACCTGATCTCCCTGCATTGCAGCATTTACAAGCTTGCAAATGCTGCACTAGTTTAGCCTGCTGCTTTGGTGCCCTTCCTCCTGTGGTGCCTTAGGCAATGGCCTAGGCGGCCTTGGCCTAAATCCGGCCCTGCCCACACGTCTTTTTGCAATTTAAAGAAAAGTTGATCTTTCAATAAAAAATTGCCACAAGCAAGTATCACACTAATGTTTTCCTGATATACCAATAATGTTGTTAGTGCTGCCGCTGCAGGATTTTGTTTTTCAAGGTGGAGATCCTCTTTAACTCTCACCTTGGCTACTGTGACATTCTCTTTTCTGGGATTTCACTACTTAGATTCACACCTCTATGGTCTGCACCTGAATGCTTTAGTCAGGCTTACCTATCTTCACTACTCCTCATCCGCTGCCCCTATCGTCAGATCTCTACATTGGCTTCTATTTTACTTTAGAATCAATGTCAAGCTACTATGTTTAGCCTATAAAACATAGCATTATTCCGCATACATTGTCCTTTTTTGTTGTTGTTGTTCTTTTCTTACCAACTCATCTTCCGGAGGAAAGACCTAACCAATCAGAATGGGCTCCCTCTTGGGTTGGGTTACGTCACTGGTTGAAGACACAGGACTTGCCCTTATTTAATTCACCTTGGCCCATATGCAATTAACATTTTCTCCTTAGCTTTCTCCTAGGAGATCATTTTTCTTCTCCTGTTCAAAATAACTTTTCAACACTCTGGGATTGAAAAAAAGTACCAAAAGTAGGTGGAAAACTGCTGTCTAAATTATGCTAAGTGTTTTTTGTTTGTTTTTTTGCCTTTTATTGGCTTAATAAGGTGTAAAAAAATATAATCTAGGTGAAAATTTTGGAGAAAAATTGAATTACGGTAAATTAGGACGAGGAGGTAATTTTTCATCTTTTTTTTTCAATCTCATCTTTTTCTAACTTTTTTCTTTCTGCAATCCAAAAAAACAGGTGAAAACGCACTATCAAAATTATTCTGAGTGTTTTCTTGCTTGCTGGTGGTTTGAAGGGTATTTTATGACAAGGTAGGAAAATATCCCCTAGGAGAGAACTCCTTGTCAATTAAATGCTGTTGAAATCTCCAGCAAGCAGGAAAATTCCCAAAATCATGTTGAGAGTACTTTTTCACCTACTTTATGATACTTTTTCAATTAAAAAGTGCTGAAGCGTTATTTTAAAGAGAAAAAAAATCTACTAGGAGAAAATTAATATGGCATATGGGCCAGTGTGCATAACAGAGGCGTAGCTAGGGTTTTCAGCACCTGGGGTCATAGACAGTTTTTGCGTCCTACCCACCCACCACCCCGCCCTCCCACAGGACAAAATGGACATGGCCATGCATCAGAATGTTGTCGTGGTCATGGGATTAGTCAAATGTACAAATGCTTTATATGTATAGCCATATGTGCCTCCCCTCCTGGTTGGATAGTTAAATGTGCTCCCTTCCACATCTAGATAGCCTTAAGTGCCCCCCTTTAAATAGCCAAATGTGCCCCCCTTTAGATAGCCAGATGTCCCCCCCTTTCCCCCATTTAGATAGCCAGATGTGCCCCCCTTTAGATAGCCAGATGTGCCCCACTTTTTCTGCAGCTGTTAATGCTAAGGAATGGAATACTGCACAGAAGTATGCTCCTTCCGTAAGCCTAGACTCTCCCGGGGAGGAGCTAAGCAGAATGTGGGAAGGACAGAGCGTGAGTGACACCAAATAGCGGGTGTCACTAACAGATCTGGGAACTGCCTCTAACAGTAAGGCTAGTTCTCAAGGTCGGCCAAGCCAGGTCGTCAACACACAGACAGAAAAAGTACAGAATCAGAAGGCAGATACGGAATCCAATAACAGGCAGGGTCAGGCAACGGAGAATCAGAATAACAAGGTACAGAATCAGGAGGCAGGTACAGAGTCCAGGAACGAGCAGAGATTGGCAACAGGATATCAGAAATAGCAAGGTACAGGATCAGAGTTCAGAGGAATAGTCAGGCAGGCAGAAGGTCATAACAAATAATACAATTAAATATTCCTAATGCTAAGGTGTGAGCTCCTTGATGTCAACACCTTTGGAAACTATGCTAGAACACAGAAACAGACAAGGCCTGAGTGCTACCACGTAGTGATCGCAACGGCAGACACCAGAGAAATGACCAGCACCCAGTATATATACTATAGCGCTCTCCAGCGCCACCCTTAAGTGCTGGACCAATTAAAAGTGGTGGAAATGTCAGCTGACCAGCTTGGTCAGCTGACCTTCTTCTGGCTGTCATATAAACTCTGCCTCTCAGCGCGCGCGCGTGTCATTCTGAACCTGTGTGGACTATCAGTCCCAGCCACACCAGTCACGCTTTGCAATGTCTCTGCTGGCCTGCACGCGGGGTGAGACGCACCGCTATCTGCACATGCGGTGGCCTCACCGCGCCTGGTCAGACTGTCAGTAGCAGGCGTTTGACGCGGCGGTTTCTCCGCGTTCCGCTATGCCAGCTGCGGAAACAGCCACCTCATCCTGCGTCCATGCGGCGGCTTTTACGCGTTTCTTCACAGTACCGTAGCTTTTGAGAAAATCAATTTTCAAAGAACAAAAGGAAAATGTTTTGAAACTGATTTTTGTAAGTTTAAAAAAAAAAAATCTTTGCATATTCAAAATCCATTTCCTTAAAAAATCTTTTTGAAAATGTTTTGGGGGCTTATTCCCACTATTCCCCTTAACAAACCTAGCAATCTTGGTGATTATAACATGTATGGGGGCACTGCTAAATTCAGAATGGAATTACACGAAATTTACACAAAATTACTAAATTATGGTTCCTGGTTACGGTTACAAACAAAATTGATTACGATTTTTCCCAAAATTTTACATTACAATTTTGCATCGTATTTGCGTATCACGATGCAAAATTACGATTATGCAAAATTCATGCTCATCACTACATCCGACACACCGGCTACAACACATCAATGCACTTCCACAATCATCCCAACCTAACACCTTCTCCAGATTGAAATCACCTACTTGGCGCTGTTACAGGACCGCCCATTGGTGTTTGTCAGGGGATCAACAGGGGATCAACATGCTGTCCCAGGTGGCTTTAGCTGCTACCAAACTAGTAGTGGCCTCTCCCTCATCAAGTTCCCATAAATCATCCTCAAAAAAGCTAGACATGTCAGCAATCCGGTCTGACCATCAGCACACTAATCCTACTCAAAAGGGTGACCTCCACCTTCTCAACCACATCAAGGATCACCAGTCTGCTGTCGAACTCATTGAAAGGTTTTATATAGTCCTTACAAAAAGATTCCACAGTCTATCAGAACTGCTTAATTAAGGGGCAGTACCAAATCATGTGTAAGGGAGAGCCCGCCACCCTTCTCCTCGCAACTCTAACAATCATCGGGCTTGATTCACTAAGACAAATAGGATGCCTTATGTGAGTTAACACGCCTTATCAGAGATAACACGCCTTATCAAAGTTAACACGCCTTATCAGAGTAGCATAGCGAGTGCTACAGACTTATGCCTGCTAATTGGCAATGACAAGAGCTCCACTCGTCCTGCTCTGAGCCCCTGCGGGTTCGAATCATTCGCTAGGCTACTTTGATAAGGCGTGTTAACTTTGATAAGGCGTGTTATCTCCAATAAGGCATGCTATTTGTCTTAGTGAATCAAGCCCATTGTCTTCTAACCTTCTCAGCTTCGCTACATGAGAGAAAGAGTGGTACTACCTGGCTAGTAACTTACAAGTGCATTAGGTGAGGTTGGCCAGATATTTTGAAATGCTCTAGCCCATAAGATTTGGTCAAGGATGGCCAATCTCGGATTCCCATTCTCCTCAAAATCTTATCTAGTTGATTGTATATATAGATCCTACTAGGCGTTTGACAAAACAGAATCAGGTTTTCATAGCCATCTTAAACTATCCCATTTTGTTAAAGTAACTCTGCAGTTGGAAAACTCCATACATACTCATACATTTATGTAGTGATTTATGGATACACAGCTAACTACCCACTGTGTTCCTCCAGTAACTTGCAAATTACTTCTTCCCATGCACAGCTTTAAGACTTCTCTAGAGCTGCCCCCAAACTCAGAAATTCACTTTTTGATCCCACTAGGCTTGCTCATATCTTTATTACATGTACACTCTCTTTCATTTACCCTACGTTTCTACTCCTATTCGATTTTACATCTACCAATGCTGTGCAGGGGAACTTCTCTTGTCTGCTTTAAGGTGCGCATGGTACGTCTTTTTCCCTATATGCCAGCCTCATTTGCCAGCAAAACTTGGCAGTTAAGGGAGACAGATACAGGGAGCGCCTTTCTTTACTTGGCAAGATAGAAGCGTTCTCAGGACTTAAAGGACTGACTTACTATTTCTTCAAAGTATTCTGCCAAAAGTAGGAATATTGAACAGACTTATTTTTGCCGGATACAAAAACACTTTAATTATAAGTACACTAATACATTTAAGCCCATGTCCAAAAATTTTTCTTTTTTGGACTCCTTCCTGCTCCTCTTCCTAAGACTGTGATGGGTCATCAAACCCCCTAAGCCTCCACTAATGTTTACCTTTCAATGGGGACAACTTTGGAAGAGACATCACTTCTTTTTAAGTGAACCATGCAGCCCCTCTCTGTAGCAGAGCCAGCTTCCGGTGCTCAAGATGCCACCCACATTCCCCAGGCCATACTTTCTCCCATAGGCGATTGTCAGGCAGAACCCCATTGCCTCTCACAATCAGCCACAGGACACATAGCCATAGGAAGTTAGGCTAACACTTCTATTAGGGGAACCAAGCCAGGGGGCTGTGGTGGTCACAACTGCAAGTAGGCTTCTTGCTTAGAGAAGAGACTTACTGAAGCCCTGCTGGATCATAGAGCCCAATGCAAGGGTCAGCAGGAAAACATGAAAAATCTGGTATACTCCCATTACTCCGCTCCTGTCCTTTTTCACTCTGCCTTGGAATGGGGGCAATGAGTGCACTTGTTCTATAGGAGCAAAGTGGCTGCATTTGCTTAATGAAAGTCAAGGTGGATACATCATGGCTTTAAAAAACGAACAAAAAAAAACAAATAAAGTTGATTGATATTTCAGTGAAGGCAAAACTTGCAGTACAAATTATGCAAGTATAGAAAATGTCCGAAAATGTGGATTAGGGTTATACATCAGTTACATAGTATAAAAGGGCAGCACGGTGGCGTAGTGGTTAGCGCACTCGCCTTGCAGCGCTGGATCCCATGTTCGAATCCCAGCCAGGTCAACATCTGCAATGAGTTTATATGTTCTCCCTGTGTCTGCGTGGGTTTCCTCCAAGCACTACGGTTTCCTACCACATCTCAAGAACATACAGATAAGTTAATTGGCAACCCCCTAAATTGGCCCTAGACTACGATACATGCACAACCCAATACATACAACTATGGTACAACAATAATATTTTTATAGCGCTTTTCTCCCTAGTAACTGGATTGTGAGCTCCTCTGAGGGACAGTTAGTGACAAGACGATATACTCTGTACAGCGCTGCATAATATGTTGGCGCTATATCAATACTTAAATAAATGAATAAATATTAAAGATATCAATCAAGAGGGTTCATTGTCTGAAAAGGTTTGTGCAGCATTGGGGCACTCAGTAGGCAATGTTTTTACACGGCATGGCTTTTAAATGTGTTGTAAGAGTTTATAAAGTCTTCTGGAACAGCTGTTGATGCCAGTGTGAAATGTGAGCTATGTGCATCTTCTAAGCATATCGGCATTTTTCAGGATAATGCATCGATCTATTGTTTCGACCTCTACAATAGAATTTTGGGGTGTCTCCTCTCATCCATCAGATCCACATGCTTGTTTACGGTCAAGGGCTAAAAGTGTTAGAGGCAGACAGGTTGGGCAGGTCCTAGAATTTTTGCTGCCTGAGGCAAACTTGTAAGGATGCCCCCCCCCCCCCCTTCCCTGCCATCCTGCCAATTTGGAATGATCTTACAGCACCCAACAATTTACTCTGGTTCATTTAATGTTCACATGACATGCTGCAGCTCAGTACAATAGCACACTGGCTGTCTGTGAGTCAGTGCCAAGCAAACTGTTCACCCTCAGCGACTCCATTCCTCCTCAATCAGGACAGCAGTGCCACCTCCTCCCTTCTGCTGTGCAGGTCAAATAAAACACTGCTGCTCTCCTGCCTCCCCCCTCCTCACTCACGGACTCCTCACACAGCACAACAAACTACTTTTCCCCAATGATGACCTCTTCACCTCGCTCTCCTCTTGCTTCTCCTACTCTGACTATATGCTTTTAGTGTGAACACAGTACAAACATGCTGCCCCTGTAATCTCTGCACCTGATGCAAATGTTTCACCTTCCTTCATGAGAGAACCAGCCCAGACCCAGAATTATCTCACAGGAGTCTGTAGGCACAGAAGTTCTGGCCTCTTAGACTTTGCCCTCCATGAACCTACAAACCCCCACTGAACCGCATCACAAATGTGTGTCCTGTGCCAGGTGTCACTTGTCCCTTACTTCTCTTGCCCGTCATAGGTAGCTACAGGTGCGCCTTAGTATCAGGTAGCCAGAGGAACTCTCAATATTAAGTAGCTAGAAGTGCCCCTGGCTGAGGGGAGATCTGGTCAGTGGAATGCAGAGAGATGGGTGAGTAACCCCTAATTTACACTCTCATCAAGACTGCTTAGGGAAGGAGGGAGGGAGGAGCTTGAGGAGGGGAGTGAGCCGTCTTTCCATCATCAGGTGCCTGTAGACATGTGCCTACAGTGCCTTATGGTAAATCCGGCCCTGGAGACAGAGGGTCATCAGAACAGCCAGGCAATCTGCATTGTTTAAAGCGTGATTGTCAGCCATAAAATCAAATTACATGTAAACACTGCACCGTGTTTATAATGCTGCCAGGAATCTCACCCTGTGTTGCAAGCACTCATTCTATTAAATGTATCTGCTGTAATTATCTTATCTCAGTCATCCAGGCTCTATTCTCTCACCATCGCCAAAGACAGTGAGAGAGGGAAGCTTGTCATTACCCCTCCCATATTCCTGCTCCTCTGTGATTGGATGAGAGCAGTTCAGTGTGACAGGCTGAGCTGAAACCTGATCCTGTGCTCACACGTGTTTAGAAAACCAAGCCAGATATGACACTGCAGATTGGAGGAGAAAAGTAAGGGAGGAAATGACATCAGAATTTGGCTTCAGTCTGTGAGAAAAAGAGATGGAGACTGCCAGGAACAGAATTATCTTCACTTACTATATAAAATTCACTGAAATCAAAACATGGACAGTACAATACATCTGTCATGTAAGTAAATCAAATATTTATCTACTTATAAATGTTTTTTTTCCTGGCATAGTATGGCTGATCCTCCTGCTTTAAAGAGAATTTTTACAGCAAAAAGCATACCATTCTATTCATTATGTTCTCCTGGACCCCTCTGTGCTGTTTCTGCCACTGTCTGCTGCAAACCTGGCTTGTAATTGTCAGTTTTAGGCAGTGTTTACAAACAAACTAACCAGCTTGTGATAGGCTCACATAAGCAGAGTGTGTGAGTCATACAGAGCCTGCAGAGGGCCTGGAGGGGGTGTGTATAGCTTCTACCAATCACAAGCAGCCCTGCACATACCACACATTCTAGCCTTAGCCCGACTGTGCCGACAGAAGAAAACAGATTAGATCATATAACATAGATAACACAGCCACTGTGCAATTAGGAAAAGCTGCAGTAAGCCAGAGGACATTAGAACAGGCAAAGGAACTTATAGTATAGAAGAACTAAGGCTGAACATTTTGTTACAGAGTCTCTTTAAAAGGAAATATGTATGGCAGCCTCAATATCTTTGAAAAGGAAGAAAGATTCTTTACAGACTCCAGGTTGCAATCTAGAAACCTTTTATTGCTATTTTTCCAGTATAGTCTGAACTAATACTACTACACCATCTTGGCTCTGGTAGTCTCTTTATCATTGGAGATACACCCTCATTAGTATAATAGATCTTCAATATACTACTGAAACAATTTTAGCACTAGATGACCATAGAGAATTTCAACTCAAACACCAGTTTAATCAAGGGGCTTTCACTGAAGGAAATAGCCATCAATATAAGTGTTCAAAATTACACAAAGGAATCAATTCCTGGTGTTGGAAAATTGTTTGGATGTTTTATTGTTCTAAGTATTCAGCAGTGTATTATCGACTTATACTGGTGTATAGTGGTGCTCAGCAGAGCTCGAATATTCGAGTAGCTCGAATATTCGAGCTCTTTTTCAGCTATTCGAGCTCGGTATTCGAGCTCCGAATAGCTGGAGCTATTCGAATGGGCTATCCGAGTACACTCGAATAGCCCATTCACTATTCGAGCTATTCGAGCAAACCGGCGCTATTCGAGCTCGGTACCGAGCTCGAATAGCGTCATAGCCCAGATTGATGTCCTTAGAGCCAATCAGAGGGCTCCCAGGCCCTCTGACGGCAGCCAATCACAGAGGGGGACCCTGGCCAGCCCCTACCCTATAAATAGCGGCCGCCATGTTACGTTTCTCCGTCCTTGCCTGATACTTGTACAGAGAGAGAGTTGCTCCTTTGTGCTTTGGCTTAGCAAGTGCTCTATTGTGGTCATTTACCTAGCGTTTTTGCTCACCTACACCTGCCATATACACCTATATTGTTGTTAGTTAGATAGACATTGTATTTTAGTTAGTAGCTTGTGTGTTACATTAGAGAACTGCAGGCAGCTGCTGCAAGCTTACAGGTTTAGGCCTCAGGGGGGCCTTGCCTCTGTGGGCAGCTGTCCTCTGTTTATTTCTCTCATCTATACCAGTATTTCTGCTGTCCTTTACTAATAGTATTGTAGTTATACTGTACTAGGAGTAGGACACTCACTGACTGTCACTGTTTATAGGCTACTAGCTAGCTCCTGCGTGTGTGCACTCACTCACTGTCTGTGTGTACACACACTCTATTTCCTTCTGATTACTGATTGATTATTGTTAGTTGTACTTACTTACTACTTACTCTTACTGTACCCGTAGGGACACTCACTGTCACTGTTCATATAGGCTACTAGCTCCTGCGTGTGCGCACTCACTGTCTGAGTGTACACACACAACACACACTCTATTTCCTTCTGATCGCTGATTGATTATTGTAATTAGTTAGTTCTACTTACTGGTGTTACTACTTACTCTTACTGTACTAGGAGTCTAGGACACTCAGTCACTGTGTTCATAGGCTACTAGCTCCTGCGTGCGTGCACTCACTGTCTGAGTGTACACACACCCACACTCCATTTCCTTCTGATCGCTGATTGATTATTGTAATTAGTTAGTTCTACTTACTGTTACTACTTACTCTTACTGTACTAGGAGTCTAGGACACTCAGTCACTGTGTTCATAGGCTACTAGCTCCTGCCTGCGTGCACTCACTGTCTGAATGTACACACACCCACACTCCATTTCCTTCTGATCGCTGATTGATTATTGTAATTAGTTAGTTCTACTTACTGTTACTACTTACTCTTACTGTACTAGGAGTCTAGGACACTCAGTCACTGTGTTCATAGGCTACTAGCTCCTGCCTGCGTGCACTCACTGTCTGAGTGTACACACACCCACACTCCATTTCCTTCTGATCGCTGATTGATTATTGTAATTAGTTAGTTCTACTTACTGGTGTTACTACTTACTCTTACTGTACTAGGAGTCTAGGACACTCAGTCACTGTGTTCATAGGCTACTAGCTCCTGCCTGCGTGCACTCACTGTCTGAGTGTACACACACCCACACTCCATTTCCTTCTGATCGCTGATTGATTATTGTAATTAGTTAGTTCTACTTACTGTTACTACTTACTCTTACTGTACTAGGAGTCTAGGACACTCAGTCACTGTGTTCATAGGCTACTAGCTCCTGCCTGCGTGCACTCACTGTCTGAATGTACACACACCCACACTCCATTTCCTTCTGATCGCTGATTGATTATTGTAATTAGTTAGTTCTACTTACTGTTACTACTTACTCTTACTGTACTAGGAGTCTAGGACACTCAGTCACTGTGTTCATAGGCTACTAGCTCCTGCCTGCGTGCACTCACTGTCTGAGTGTACACACACCCACACTCCATTTCCTTCTGATCGCTGATTGATTATTGTAATTAGTTAGTTCTACTTACTGGTGTTACTACTTACTCTTACTGTACTAGGAGTCTAGGACACTCAGTCACTGTGTTCATAGGCTACTAGCTCCTGCCTGCGTGCACTCACTGTCTGAGTGTACACACACTAAATTTACTTGTGATTACTACTGATTATTGTAACTGCTAGTTGTACTTCCTGACTGTTACTACTTACTTACTGTACTAGGGGACACTCACTCAGTCACCTCACCAACCAACCCACTCCATTAAAGTACCCCACTTTTCATCCGCCCTTTTAAAAAAGTTTTGTCTATACGCCCAAAACATTGAAGATGTCTGGAAGTGGCAGCCAGCGCGGTTTGGGCAAGGGGAAGGGCAGCAAGGGAATCAGGAGGAGAGGGAGCAGCATTGTGGCAAGCCGCGGCCGCGGGCGCGCCACCATGCACAGTTCCGCAGCAGCAGCAGCAGCGTCAGTGGCTAACATTCCTCCCATAGCCACTGGCCGTGGACGCCTTGGGCGCCGCCCAGCAGGAGCATCTGCAACTCACGCTGCAGAGACACAGCAGCAGCAGCGTGTAGCACCTGCTCCGATTTTCCTCCAGCCGGGTCGGAAACGTCCCATTGAGGAAAAGGATGCAGACACTGTGGTGCAACTCATGACGGAGGATGAGCAGCCCGCCATCAGCTCTGCATCCGAGGCCTCCACCCTCACCACCACCACCACCACCACCACCCCTGTTCGCAGCAGCCGCCCAGCAGGGTCTGGGGAGGAGGCCAGTTCACCGTCAGTCGCCGACCTGTCATTCAGCACTCTTTTGACCCCAGGCATGATGAGTCAATTGTCTGCTGTTGTTGGCGATTTTGAGGAGGAGATGCTGATGGGCACTTTGGGGGATGAGGGATTGGACAGCAAGACTGTGGCGACAGTCAAGCAGCCCATCCATGCATCAGGAGAGGAGTTTGGGGGGTCATCATCCCAGCAGGACATGTTTCAGGAGGGGGAGGATGATGGTGATGACCCGGTGACAGACAGAGACTGGGTGCCACCACCTCCAGGGGATGTCGTCCTCAGCAGCTCGGAGGAGGAGGAGGATGCGCTTGTGGGCCTTGCAAGGAGGCGCATCATTGCAAGCATTGGCAGCGTCCCACAGCCTGCTGGTGTCTCAGGCTCAGCAGCAGCAGCAGCATCAGCCAGTACCACCACCAGCCGCACCCAAGCCCCCCCCCCCAACCACCACAGGGAGACAGGCAGCAGCGCTTCCATGCCGTAGGGGGATGTTTCTGTCACCAATCTGGCGCTTTTTCACCATGCCCACTGTGTACAGCAAGTACGCCACTTGCAACCACTGTCAGCGGAAGTTGAGCAGAGGTGCAGACCCCTTAAAGTTCAGCACCAGCTCGCTCATCAACCACCTTGCGGCTAAACATTTCCACCAGCATGAGGAGTTCCAGAGGTTGAAGGCATCTGGTGCTGGCAGTGGCACCACACCCATCACTGCACAGCCTTCAGCAGCAGCAGCAACAGCAGCCACCCGCCCTCCTGCTCCTCCAGCAGCACCAGCAGGAGTGCGGAAACGCACTGCTCCTCCCCCCTCTGCAACTCCTGCCGCCGACACTGAGGCCTGTTCTGGCAGCCAGTCCTCAGTGGCCTCCTCCGCTGTGTCTGCTGATTCCCGTGTCAGCAAAAGGCCACGCCAGAGCCTTTTGAGCGAGTCCTTCCAGGGGGTGGTTAGGGCTCTGCCTCCCAGCAGCCGTCGCGTGCGGCAGCTGAACGGCTTGCTGGCACGGGCCATGTGCTCCCAACTCCTGCCGTACACGCTCGTGCAGGAGGGGAGCGACATGCGGGCGCTGCTTGCTTGCGCAGCCCCAGACTGGCAGCTCCCCAGCAGACACTTCTTCGCCCGCAAGGCCATTCCTGCACTGCACCGCTTTGTGATGGCCAATGTGGAGCGAGGGCTGGAGCACGCGGTTGGTGAAAGGGTCCACGTCACCATGGACTCCTGGAGCAGCCGCTTCGGGACAGGCCGCTACCTGTCCTTCACTGTCCACTGGGTCAGCTTGGTGGAAGGGGGTGAGGATGGGAGAGCAGCAGCGGGCACAGCAGCAGCAGCAGCAACACAGTGGGTGGTGCCACCCCGCAGGGTCAGGGGAACTGCAGCGGGTTCCTCCGATCCTCTGCCATCCTCCGCCACACCTGGCCAAACCCCCCGCCTCAGCAGCAGCGTGAAGGCCCGCCACTGCCAAGCGCTGCTGCACTTGGTCAGCCTTGGCAAGACCAAGCTGACGGCAGCCCACGTGTTGGCCAAACTCCAGGAGCAGGAGAGGATTTGGCTGACCCCCAGAGGCCTCAGAGTCGGAGAGGTGGTGTCCGACAATGGGGCCAATCTGGTTGCTGCCATAGACAGGGGAAGCCTGACCCACATCCCCTGTCTTGCCCACGTGCTGA
This sequence comes from Hyperolius riggenbachi, assembly GCF_040937935.1. Taxonomy (NCBI): domain Eukaryota; kingdom Metazoa; phylum Chordata; class Amphibia; order Anura; family Hyperoliidae; genus Hyperolius; species Hyperolius riggenbachi. Next base: position 453,174,179 of record NC_090648.1, on the reverse strand, counting down.
ACCTGGTGGTGCAGAAGTTCCTGCGCACCTACCAGGGGATGGGCGAACTGCTGGAAACGGCAAGGAATGTTGTGCGTCACTTCCGGCGCTCGGCTGCAGCCTGTGCGAGCCTGGAAGACGTGCAAAAGGAGCTGGATCTGCCACGCCATCGGCTGATCCTTGACGTTCCGACCCGCTGGAACTCCACCCTGGCGATGTTGGAGCGTCTGGTTGAACAGAGGCACGCTGTCAAACAGTACCTTGCCCTGGCCACTGTTTCCGCAGCTCAGAGAAGGGACAAGACCAGCAACATCCCGTCCATCGTCCCCGATGATGACTGGAGGCACATGCAGCAGGTGTGCTTTGTGCTGGCTCCCTTCCTGCAGGCCACAAACATGGTGAGCAGGGACCATGCTATGGTCTGCGAGTGGGTGCCCCTGGTTTCTCTGCTGAACAGGGCCCTCGATGCTTTGCTGGAACAGGGAGCGGCAGCCTTGGACCAGCAGGAGCGGCAACCAGCTGCGCAGTCCACCTCTGAGGGGGAGGAGGAGGAGGACTTGGTGGAGGTCCCTGACCTGGCTGCTGATGAGGGGGATCAGCACAGCGCAGCTGAGTTGGTGCGGGGGTGGAGAGAGGATGAGGTGGCAGAGGAGGAGGATGAGGACAGCACTGACGTCAATGTGCCAGCAGACGTGGCCCGCCTCTTCCCAATGGCAGCGCACATGCTGACGTGCCTGCGCAGGGACCCCAGGGTGATCCAGATGAAGCAGAGGGAGGACATCTGGATCAGCATGATGTTGGACCCACGCCTCAAGGGGAAGTTGAGCCAGTTCCTGCCGCCTGCAGGAGGAGACCCAGCGCAACAAATAAGGAGCTTGCAGCAGGCCCTTGTTGAGCGCTTGGAGGAAGCCTTCCCCCAGCCTTCCACCCCCACTGTCCAGCAGCCAGCACAGAGGCAGCAGCAGGTGCCTGCATCCAGCAGCAGCAAGCGCCCCACAGACCTGCTGTCTCTCAGCCACGAGCTCTACAGGACTGTAGAGGCTCCGGCAGCAGTGACTAGAGAGGAGATGCATGCAGCAGCATCCTCCTCCGGTCACAGCCAGCGCCTGACCCGCATGGTGGCTGACTACATGGGGTCGTACAGCGGGCTTGACAGCGATGCCCCTGTTGATCCCATGGAGTATTGGGTCAAGCGCATGGAGATCTGGAGCGAGCTAGCGCAGTACGCCCTGGAAGTGCTGTCCTGCCCCCCTTCCAGCGTGCTGTCCGAGCGCTGCTTCAGTGCAGCTGGTGGCGTGGTCACCGAGAAACGCTCACGTCTGTCTCACAAGTCTGTGGACAGACTGACGTTTCTGAAGATGAACCAGGCGTGGGTGGAAGGCGAGTTCCTGGCCCCTGTTGTCGGCGAGAGGGGGACATGAACTGGCTGCCGGAACCATCGTTAATGTGCCTTACCACCCTTTACCACCTCCTGGCTCCTGCTCACTAAGCCAGCCTGGTTCACTTTGACTATTACGTCGCCTGCAGCCACACATTTTACACCTACAGTGGGCTGCTGTGTACTGCCCTTCTGCTGTCTGTCTGTGTTTCCCACTGCCAGGGTACACAGAATTACCTTCTTCTGCTGCCACTCTGCCACCAGCTATTACGTCAAACAATAGTTATATTGGTTGCAAAACCAAAACCAAACAAACCATTAAAAAAAAAAAAGGTTTAATTTTTCTGAGGTGCCCGGGTTGAAAACTGTGTTGTTCCAGTTGTGTATTGGACACAATGTGGGCTGCACGACCGCTGTCTGGGACCTCCTGTTGTGTTTATTTACAGCCCTGGTATCACCGCTAGGTACCAGGGCTATTATGTCACGCTGCCTGCCTGCTGCCACACTCACACTACTCCTCCATTCCTCCTGCTGCTGCTGTCTGTCTGTGTTTCCCACTGCCAGGGTACACAGAATTACCTTCTGCTGCCACACTGCCACCAGCTATTACGTCAAACAATAGCTGCTCACATAATTACTCCTCCATTCCTCCTCCTGCTGCTGCTGCTGTCTGTCTGTGTTTCCCACCGCCAGGGTACACAGATTTACCTTCTGCTGCCACTCTGCCACCAGCTATTACGTTAAAAAATAGCTATATATCTGTGTAATTGGTTGTAAAACCAAAACTACGAAACCATTACAAAAAAAGGTTTAATTTTTCTGAGGTGCCCGGGTTGAAAACTGTGTTGTCCCAGTTGTGTATTGGACACAATGTGGGCTGCACGACCGCTGTCTGGGACCTCCTGTTGTGTTTATTTACAGCCCTGGTATCACCGCTAGGTACCAGGGCTATTATGTCACGCTGCCTGCCTCATTGACTGCATGCTGCCACACACTCATCCTCCTCATCCTGCTGCTGAATTTACCTCCTGCTGTCTGTGTGTTTCCACTGCCAGGGAGCACATACAATGGCGCTTCCAACATGCGTGCGCCACCAGCTATTTGTTGTTACGCTCAAAAATAGCTGCATTTCTTTAAAAAAAAAAAATGAAAAGAGAAATAAGTGAAGAAGAAGACGATATAGAAGAAGAAGAAGAAGAAGAAGAAGAAGAAGAAGAAGAAGAAGAAGAAGAAGAAGAAGAAGAAGAAGAAGAAGAAGAAGAAGAAGAAGAAGAAGAAGAAGAAGAAGAAGAAGAAGAAGAAGAAGAAGAAGAAGAAGAAGAAGTAGAAGAAGAAGAAGAAGAAGATGAAGAAGATGAAGAAGATGAAGATGAAGATGAAGAAGATGAAGAAGATGAAGATGAAGAAGATGAAGAAGAAGATGAAGAAGATGAAGATGAAGAAGATGAAGAAGATGAAGATGAAGAAGAAGATGAAGAAGATGAAGATGAAGAAGATGAAGAAGATGAAGAAGAAGATGAAGATGAAGAAGATGAAGAAGATGAAGAAGAAGATAAAGAAGATGAAGATGAAGAAGATGAAGATGAAGAAGATGAAGAAGATGAAGAAGAAGATGAAGAAGATGAAGATGAAGAAGATGAAGAAGATGAAGAAGAAGATGAAGATGAAGAAGATGAAGAAGATGAATAAGAAGATGAAGAAGATGAAGATGAAGAAGATGAAGAAGATGAAGATGAAGAAGAAGAAGAAGAAGATGAAGAAGAAGAAGATGAAGAAGAAGAAGAAGATATAGAAGAAGAAGAAGAAGATATAGAAGATAAAGAAGAAGAAGAAGAAGTATATACAGTACTGAACAAAATTCTGGACACAACTTCTCTTTTCACCTTTTTTTTTTTTAAAGGAACATCCCCACATAATCACTTGCTGTTGTTACTTGGAAAAAAATATGTTTCTTGCATCATTCACCCTCAAAACAAGTGTTGGGAAGCTTTTTAAGGCCAATTCGAATAGTCAGCTCGAATAATGAGCTCGAATACCGACTCGAATAGTGAGCTCGAAGTCCGAGGTCGAATCGAATAGTAAAATTTATTCGACTCGAATATTCGACTGACCTCGAATAATTTACTATTCGAATTCGACCAAACTCGAATTTTAAAAAGGGGTATTTGAGCATCACTACTGGTGTAGAAATGGCAATGCATATACAGTATATCACTGTGATATTCAACTGACCTGTTAACCTCCTTGCTGGTTATCCTGAGCTCAGCTAGGGGTAACCTGCGCAGGAGGATTTCTCAGGCCCCGCTGGGCCGATTTTCACAAATTTTTTTATTGCACGCAGCTAGCACTTTGCTAGCTGCGTGCATATTTCGATTGCCGCTGCTCGCCGCCGATTCGCCGCTTCCCGCCCCGCCGCGCCGCCCCCCCCCCCCTCCAGACCCCTTGCGCAGCCTGGCCAATCAGTGCCAGGCAGGGCTGAGTGGTGGATCGGGATTCCCTATGACGTCGGTGACGTCATCCCGCCCCGTCGCCATGGCAGGGGGAAGCCTAGCGCTAGGCTAGCTACATGAATTAAAAAAAAAGATTAAAATAACAGTGCTGTGCTGCCCCCTTGCCGACACAATTGGAACGGCAAGGGGGTTAACAAGCGTGGCGATTATGCTGCAGGACTGTTTAACATTATAGTATTTTTATTCTTCAAGGTCTTAAAATTAGATTTGGCTATGGGGGAAGCTAAGGAACTATGGACCCACGGGCCAGAGTACAAGTTTTATGCCAGGTACACACCGTGCAATTTTCCTATCAGAGCGACAGGAAATTTCCTGTTGTTCAATAATTTCCAGCATGTCCTATCTGCAAGGCTGGATTTTCCATAAGGCACTGTAGGCACGTACTTACAGGTGGCCTATGTTGGAGTGGCGACCCCTCAGACTGACCTCAGGAGCTTACAGTCTAATCCCTGCCTCATATCACTAACCTCAGGCACTTACACCCTAATCCTTGTCTCATGTCACTAAGGATGATATGATACCGTGATTGGAGTGTAAGATTCTAAGGACAATTAGTGACATAAGTGTAGTGAGACAGACTTGATCACTAGTGAATGTAACAGGGCCTCTTAGTTGTTACCGTCTCCAGTGACACCCTGCCTCCCAAAATCATGCAGACACCAGTCTCAATGCAATATATTTATTCCCCACAGACAGTGGCGGCGCCAGGGGGTGCTCAAGCACCCCCTGAATTGGTCCAAGCACCCCCAAAGCACCCCCTGGCGTGAACTGACTTCAGGCGTCTAAGAGACGCCGAGTCAGTTCACAACGGCAGCCCGAAGCAGCAGAGCAGGGCTACGATAAGATGGCCACCCGAAGCCCTGCTCTGCAGACTTGGAGTCTGCAGTGCAGGGCTTCGGGCGGCCATTTTCCCGTAGCCCTGCTCGCTGGGTAATGCAGGCTGCTGCAGGAAGGAAGAGGATCGTGGGAGCTGAGCTGCGTGCCACAAGGAGGTCGGGAGAGGAGGAGGTCGGAACAGGAGGTCTTCTGACTAGGTGAGTAAATGGGTTTTTCTTTTCTTTTTCAGGTGGTGCTGCTGATTGTGGTCAGAACTGCTGAGCATTGTGCATATTGGGGTCAGAACTGCTGAGCATTGTGCATATTGGGGTTAGAACTGCTGAGCATTGTGCATATTGGGGTCAGAACTGCTAAGCATTGTTCATATTGGGGTCAGAACTGCTGAGCATTGTGCATATTGGGGTCAGAACTGCTGAGCATTGTGCATATTGGGGTCAGATCTGCTGTGCATTGTGCATATTGTGGTCAGATCTGCTGAGGATTGTGCATATTGGGGTCATATCTGATAAGGATTGTGCATATTGGGGTCATATCTGATAACGATTGTGCATATTGGGGTCATATCTGATGACGGTTGTGCATATTGGGGTCATATCTGATAACGGTTGTGCATATTGGGGTCATATCTGATAACGGTTGTGCATATTGGGGTCATATCTGATAACGGTTGTGCATATTGGGGTCATATCTGATAACGGTTGTGCATATTGGGGTCATATCTGATAACGATTGTGCATATTGGGGTCATATCTGATAACAATTGTTCATATTGGGGTCATATCTGATAACGTTGTGCATATTGGGGTTATTGAACGTGTTTTTTGTTCAAATCTGCTCACATTACGTGTATTTTCTTGAGAAAACCTGCACAATTCTGTGAATTTTCTGGGGAAAGGGTCACCAAAACTTGGGCCCTCTGTCTTTGCATTGCACTTTTAAGGGGAACCCGAGGTGAGAATAATATTAAGGCTGCCATATTTATCTCCTTTTAAGCAATACCAGCTGCCTGGCTGCCGTGTTGGTCCTCTGCCTCTAATTCTTTCAACCATAGACCCTGAACAAGCATGCAGCAGGTCAGGGGTTTCTGACAATATTGTCAGAACTGACAAGATTAGCTGCATGCTTGTTTCTGGTGTAATTCAGTTCACTACTGCAGCCAAATAGATCAGCAGGGCTGCCAGGCAACTAGAATTGTTTAAACGGAAATAAATATGGCAGCCACCATATCACTCTCACCCTGGGTTCACTTTAAATTACAGTTAGCCCCGCCCTCATCCGGTCATGACCACGGCGCGGCGCGCAAAGCCACACCCATTTTTGGCCGCGCCGCAGGTTGTCAGCTCCCCGGAAATTGGTCCAGCACCTGCATAGCACCCCCTAAAAAAAATTCCTGGAGCCACCACTGCCCACAGACCAACGTGGACTAATCGGGGTAAGCAATTAGAAAGTATAGCACTAATTAAACACTTGTTAGCTCAGCAAGATCATAACAGTAAAGTAATAATCTTCACACATTCCAAGTGCATAGAATGTGTATGTCCAAAGTAGCAACCTTCTGCGCCCTTCCAGTGTCACTTTAAAGAAGTGTACACTACTAGACTAGCGCAGAAGGCACCATAGCAAAGGGACAAATTTAAGAAACTGCAATCAACACATGATAGTAACCTCTTGTGACCCTCCAGTGTCACTTTAAAGAAGTGCACACTACACTGACGAAAGACGCACAACCATAGCAAAGAGGCAAACCTAAAGGGATACTGTAGGGGGTCGGGGGAAAATGAGTTGAACTTACTTGGGGCTTCTAACGGTCCCCCGCAGACATCCTGTGCCCCCGCAGCCACTCACCGATGCTCCAACCCCGCCTCTGGTTCACTTCTAGAATTTCAGACTTTAAAGTCTGAAAACCACTGCGCCTGCGTTGCCATGTCCTCGATCCCGCTGATGTCACCTGGAGCGTACTGCGCAGACACAGACTCTAGATCCTAATGAGGCTTCCCATTGTGTCCTTCGGTCCCCTTGTTGCCACTCATGGATCCCACAAAGATTACCAACAAGGGTGTGTTGGAAATCTAATCAGGGCCGCATTCCACTTCAAGCAAGAGCGTGATTTCAGTGGGTCTACGTGAAATTCGGTCTTACCTTTGCAGTAAGCCAGAGCTGCCTCTATACCAATGCGCAGGCCCTAGCCGTGTTTGCACGAGTAAAGCAAAGCCGCACTCATGCCAGAAGAGGAACGCACCCCCGATGTTAAAGAGGAACTCCAGTGAAAATAATGTAGTAAAAAAAGTGCTTCATTTTTTACCATAATTATGTATAAATGATTTAGTCAGTGTTTGCTCATTGTAAAATCTTTCCTCTCCGAGATTCACATTCTGATATGTATTACATGGTGACATTGTTACTGTGGGCAGGTTATGTAGCTGCTCCTAGCTGTTTTGGCTGTTAGAGCCAGCTGTAAACAGCTAATTCCTGTCTGTGAACATTGTTACATTGTGGCAGTTTGCCCAGAGTACCGCGGTACTCAGAGCTTCTTGTGGGAGGGGTTTCAGCACAAAATCAGTCATACAGCGTCCCCTGATGGTCTGTTTGTGAAAAGCATTATATTTCTCATGTAAAAGGAGGTATCAGCTACTGATTGGGATAAAGTTAAATTCTAGGTTGGAGTTTCTCTTTAAGGAGGAATGACTAGGACCCAGGAAACCTCTATAGCAGGGGTCCCCAAACATTTTGGGTCGGGGGCCGGGTCAACATACTTCAGACTGCTGGGGGGCCGGAGTATACATAAAATTACGTCTTTGTGGGCCAGAAAGTGAAGGATACCCAGGTGACAACCGAACTCTAATTGGACAGCAGTGTCACCTGATGTGGAATTTGATTGGAAACCAGCAAATTACTGCTTTCTGGCTTCAATGTGGATGGGTGGTGCCAGCACTGCTATTCTATTTGTGGACCACCAATATTTAAAGATGTAGCTGACCGCATCTATAAGTAATACATTTTGTGTATGGGGGCCGGTAAAAAAGACTCAGGGGGCCGCATTCGGCCCGCGGGCCTTAGTTTGAGGACCACTGCTCTATAGGATCCAGAGGCTTCCCTTAGTTAAGGATTTCCTTTTTTTCCCTTTTGACCCGAGCTTTGGCTTGAGTTCACTTTGAAGCAGTGTTACAAGTATAGAAATGGAGGGTGATGCTAAAGGAAAATAACTTACACATGAGACATCTCCATTAAGGGTCAAAACTTAGAAATCTTTATTTACTTGGCCAAGGACTTTCTCACAGCCAGCATGTAGAAACTGAAACTAACACAGTTCTGCACAGCAGTAGAAAGTGGCTTTCTCCTGGTGTGCAAAGTCCTTTTAAACCCTAATTAATATGATAAAATATTCCTCCTTTCAGGCAGTTCTTTCTGGTAAGTGTCCAATTAGCATTATATCAAGGTGTCTCAGTCCTCCTTTCTTGGGCGGGGTTACTTGACTTCTCTCTGTCCTCCATGAAAGTGAAAGTCAACTTTGGAGGAAGTCTTCTGAAATCAGTTCCTTGTTTCGTTTTTCAAAGTCAGACCTGCCCTCAGAATCTGGTTCAAACTGCTTCTCAAAGAGTTGTTTCTTTCGTGCCTAGTACAACATGACACGAGGGGGAAGGGAAGTGTTCTGGAATTCCACTGCAAAGGACATAGGAAACTGTGCACAGTAAATGGTTCAAAAACATATATAACATATATTCAGTGATATTGTGATAACTCTTAAGGTAATAATAATCCTATTATTTAAAATGTCACTCTAACACACTGGTCTGATTATGTGCATGTGGTCCTTATAGCCACGTGAGAATATAAAGGATATAAAGGATACATATATATAAAGATTAATTATAAATCTACACAATTCTTTCCACAGTGCCTAACGGCCCTTTTCCTCTAGCGGTGATTGCGACGCTGAATCACAAAATCACAAACCGCTAGTGATTTTTAAATCGCTACGGTTTGCTTTTTAACATAGAAATCGCAGTAGGTAATTTCCACTACATTTTTTACTCAAGCGCAATCGCGGCACGGAGCATTTTTTGCCGCAATTTTGCTATGCCTTGCATTGAATAGCAAAATCGCAATCGCAAACGCCAGGAAAATGTGTTCACTTTGCTAAATCGCAATCGCTAGCGTTTAGCGTGAACGCTAGCGATTGCTAGTGGAAAAGGGCCCTAAGAGGAATCCACCAGACACTGATACATAAGAGTTAGTTCAATTTGGATTTATCAAAACCAAATCAACTGATGAAAGAATAAGGGATGAACAAGAAGTATACTTTAAAGATGGCCCGAACGGTTCGCCCGCGAACTTATTCGCGCAAACTTCGGTGGTTCGCGTTTGCAGTGAACCTCGAACTATATGCGAGTTTGACCCACCCCCTATACTACATCATTAGGGTCAACTTTGACCCTTTACATCACAGTCAGCAGGCACAGGGTAGCCAATCAGGCTACACTCCCTCCTGGAGCCTCCCCCCCCCCCCTTATTTATAAACCGCAGGCAGCGTCAGCCTTTTCACTCACTCGTGTGGCTGCAGTAATTAGAGAAGGGTGAGAACCTTAGTTAGGCACTTGTTAGGTTGCTCTTTCGTGCTTATCTTATTGCTAAAAAGCATTCCTCATCCTCAACTGCTCTTTTGAGAGCTAATGTTGTTCTTGTGATCTATTTTTTTTTTTGTGTTTGTGTCCCACAGACACTTGTGTTGCATACACAGCTCTGTCAGTCAGTCGCAGCTGCTGGTGGGACCTTGGCCCCTTGGTAATTCCTACTGTGCCACTGCCAGGCCCAGCACATTCAGTGACTACCTGTGTGTGACAGCTGCACATTTGTAATACCAATCACTGCATACCCACCTGTGTTCAGTGCACCTACCTGCCTACGTGAGCGCACGCAGTGTCACTGCACCTGACTCCACTGCCAGACTGCGTCACACGCCTGAGGGACCACTGTTTAAAACCAGTTTTTCAATGGTCCCCTTACGCGCACCTCTTCCCGCCGCCTCTACGAGTGCTGACTCTGAGCTCCCTTGCTCCCACATCCTCGCGTCATGGTTGCCTGGCAACCACGAGGATCGCACGCGCTAATATATGTACGTCTACACACCTCCTTCCCCCTCTCTCCACATTCGCTGGCCAGTCCTCCCTCGCCCTTCATCAGCCTGAGTCAGCACCATAATATAAAAGACAAAGTAAAGCTGCTGACCACTTAAGGACCAGCGGGTTTTCTCATCATCGGTGCTGTGTGGGCTCTACAGCCCGCAGCACCAATCAGGATTCTGGCCGGGCGATCAGACTTCCCCCCTTTTTTTCCCACTAGGGGGATGTCCTGCTGGGGGGGTCTGATCGCCGCCGGCTATTACGGAGTAGCGGGGGGGGCTCCTCAAAGCCCCCCTCCGCAGCCATTTCCGCCCTCCTTCCGCTCACCTCCCTCTCCATCTGTAATGCGCAGGACGGAAGTCCGTCCTGCGCATCCTAGGATAGGGTTTAGCCTATCATATGCCGGCGATCCATGGCCAATCAGAGGCCGGGGATCGCCAATCTGCCTTACGGCGCTGCTGCGCAGCAGCGCCGTATGATGTAAACAGTGGGGATTTCTTCCCCGCGTGTTTACATTTAGCCGGCGAGCCACGATCGGCGGCTCTCCGGCTGTTCACGGAGACAGCCTCCGTGAACTGGCATGGAAAGGCCGCTCGATTGAGCAGCCGTTTCCATGCTATACCACTAACAACCCGCCGACGCCTATCGGCGTTAGGCGGTCGTTAAGTGGTTAATAACAAATAGCTATTTAATAATAAATAAATATATGTACAGGCTACCACAGCAGGGTCAGTCATACTATGCCAGGAAAAAAACACATTTATAAGTAGATAACTACTTGTTCTACCTACTTAACATGGATTGTACTGCCCATGTTTTGATTTCAGTGAATGTTATATAGTAAATAAAGAGAATTCTGTTTCAGGCATTTGCCATCTTGGATTCCCTCTGACTGAAGCCAATCCTGATGTAATTTCCTCCCTTACTTTTTTCTCCTAGAATCTGCTCTGTCGTACTTCTCTTGCTTTGTAAACATGTGAACACAACAAGATCAGATTTCGGCCTTGTGTCACACTGAACTGCCCTCAGCCAATCAGTGAGGAGCAGGAATGTGGGTGGGGAGATGACAAGCTTCCTTGTCGTTGGCAATGTACCAAATAGAGCCAGGCTGATTGAGATAAAATGTATTACTGCAGAAACATTTCTGATTAGATGGGGATGCTTGCAATGCTGGGTTGGGTTGCAGGCTGCATAATAAACACAGAGTAGTGGGTACATGGAATTTGATTTTATGGCTGACAATCCCTCTTTAAGGAATTTGTGTTGGTTTTACAGGCTAGAAACTACTTACTGTATATTCTATAACCGATGTCTATTTATATTAATCCTGGTTGTTGTAAATACTTATTTACATTTCATTGCCTTATCGAATAAAAATTCAGCAGAAGTATTGTTGAGTTAAAAAAATAAGTACCGTTATCGCAATATCTCGTGTTTTCTCTTCCCACCTGTGACTGGACTCCTGCGATCCACCTTGCTCTGCGAATAACCACCCACCGAACGTTAATCGCCTGTTTATTGTCTCTACTTATGACCAATAATTTGTAGCTGACTAGCTTAATTATTTTGCTGATATCTTCCGCAGTGTCTGCATGGATTCTTCTGACGCATAATGCAAAGTTTGTAGTTATAGTTCGTTCTTCATTTGATGCCGTTATTAAAGAGGAACTCCAGTGAACATTTTACTGTTGGCAGGTGATGTAGCTGCTGCATGGTTTTTGGAAGTTGGAAACAGCTGTAACAGCTATTTCCACAATGCAACAAGGTTCACAGACAGGAAACTGCCAAAAAAGTACGCACTTTTCTTGTGGGAGGGGTTTCTTGTGGGAGGGGTTTCACCACAATATCAGTCATACAGAGCCCCCTGATGGTCTGTTTGTGAAAAGGAATAGATTTCTCATGTAAAAGGGGGTATCAGCTACTGATTGGGATAAAGTTCAATTTTTGGTCGGAGTTTCTCTTTAAGTTTGAGCCAGTCAGTTCCCCGCCCCCCATAGTGAGGGGCCTTGTTAGCCAGCATTGATGTATCTTATTACGCCAGCCTCCAATCTGCTTTATAGAAAGTCTTATTTTTTACAGTCACTATTACCATGTGAGGTGAAAACATTCGTGCCCACCGCTTCTTCTCAGACGCCCACGCCCGTGACACCCGCTAGCCTCCATCATCACTGTTATAATGACTTCATAATAACTGGTCGTAAATTGCTTGTCTTTTTATAAAGTCAGATATGGTCTGCTGGAAGAGTGACTTCAGACATCAAGCACATGGAGCTGTGCAAGCTCCCTCCCATGATTCCAAGTGTGTGTGTGTGTGTTTGTGTGTGTGTGTGTGTGTGTGTGTGTGTGTGTGTGTGTGTGTGTGTGTGTGTGTGTGTGTGTGTGTGTGTGTGCCCTCGCATGCGCGTACGCATGTGTGTGTTTTTGGATAAAATTCAGAAGAACTTTCTTGTATGTAAGTTGCTTTTTTTCTATTACTTTTTTTTTGTGTGGACAATATTCATTTATCAAAGGACACCTGAAGCGAAAATAAACTAATTAAATAAACGATTGTATCTATCTTCATTCTCCTAAAAATGACTTTTTAATATATTCCATAGTTTCAGTTTATGTTTAAATCTACTTTTTAAGTTTTAACTGTTTTATTGTTTTTGCTCAATGACACATTCATTGAAGTATGACAGAGCTAAAATCTATGAACTGTGTCAGGCAGTTTTTTATGTGAATTAGAACTCTGAATTTGTACCCATATGTCTTGTCCACAATTTGAAGACACTGAATGAAGAATAAATAAGAGAATATATTGGTTCATAGAACACCCTACATAGTGTATTCATTTGGAATTGTTTTGCTTTACAAACTTAGACAGCAGGCCAGGTAATAAAAACTGAACTATGCAAAAAGTTACACATCCAGGAAAATGCCTTTTTTTTTAAAAAAATAAACAAACCAGCAATGGCTGGGTCTGCATTGCCATCATGAAAGGCTCACTCAGAGCTCTAAAGGGAAAGAGGCACAAGTGTTGTGGAAGTGATGTCGCTGCTTTTTCCTGGAGAGGTTGATCAGCGCTTGCCTCTGTAGTGCGGCACGTGTTCAGGCACTAGAATCAAGTCAAATGGACCTCTCGAGTGCTGATTTAGTAAACGACCCCTGCAATTCCGCATAATTAGGCCCATTGGATAGAGAACACAGTGACTCCTCCGCTCAGTGTGATAATTGGCCTCTCCAGGAAGTACGGGGGAGAGAATATTTCCTTAGAGATCCTGGAGGCAGTGGGGGATGATTAGAATGAATTAAGTTCCTTAACAACGAAACGCAATCACGGGGAACCCTCTGAGTGAACACCGGCCATCATTTCTTTTTACCTTATTGGCACCGTAATCATAACCTATAATACAAAAGTGGCCTTGAAATATAGAAACCAATCTTCATATAAAGGAGGTTTATACTTTGTCATGTGGAGGTGGTGGCATAGTGGTTAGCACACTTGCCTTGTAGTGCTGGGTCCCCAGTTCAAGTCCCAGCCAGGGCAACATCTGCAAGGGGTTTGTATGTTGTCTTTGTGGGTTTCCTTTTGGGCACTCCATTTTCCTCCCACATCCCAAAAACATACAGAACCCTGTCCTCAAGGCCCACCAACAGTACATGTTTTGCAGGAAATCACAAACATTCACAGGTGGAGTAATTAGTGTTGCAGCAGAGCTTGATACCGGGCATGGCTTAAGCTCCCTCTATATGCTTACTTAAGTAATAAAAACTCAGTCATATTTTATTAAATACCGTAAATAAAATTATTGAAAAATTTTAAACATGCAAAACTTGTAAACAAAAAGAACAGGTAAAGGGGTCCGGAGGTTTATATAAGACCAAATATTGACAAACAGCCTTAATGACCAGCCCCCAGACGTGGGCACCGTCTCGGGGACAACTGTTTGCCCTCCATTACCAAACTCGAAGATGACCATGTTCTTTTCGGTGTCTGCCCCGCGGCGAGACCTCCTTCATAACCAGAAAAACCTGCCTCCGGAGCCTTACCCCGTCGGCTGCAATGACAACCAATTCAATTACACGTAGCAGAGTAACAACACCTGAAATAAGGGTGGGTGGGTTGGTCTCTAAAACTTTTCCCACAAACCCCTGCTCCTAAAACTCCTCCCTCCTATTATATAACTTCCTAACCCTCCCAGCCAATCAAAAACCAGCCCAGGAACAAGGAAGGGATGGACCAGAAAGGAATAACACTTTCCTTTCCGGTCGCCTCCAGCCCTATCATGCTGGCCTTCTCCATGCCGTATCACGGCCCAGTCCAGGCCCTTCTGATTAACTACCTCTGTGGATTTATACAAAACATGCAGTGTTGGTGGGCCATGAGGACAGGGATTGGGAACACTGTGAGGAATTGTAGTGTAACTATCCCCACAACTGTGTGGGAGCAGTTAAGATGGTGTCTCACTGACAGCAGTGACCTCTTTCCCTCCCCCAGAATCCACAGTGACCTCTCCCTCCACCTTGCACCCACAGGGACCTTGGTGGGCCTTGAGGACAGGGTTGGGGAACCCTGCTGTAAGGCACCTCTTTACTCCAAAGTGTTCCAGATGGGGTGGAGCTTCCTATGTGTGTGGGTGGGGCTTCCCACAGGAAGGGGCAGAGCTTATCGCAGCCAAAGCATTGTTTTTGTGGTTAAAGGGGCCTTTTTATGGGAATTTAAAAAGGGGGGTTCTTGGGCACCCAAAGCACCCCCCCCCCCCCGTGCATGCCTGTACCAGAATGCAGTGAGTGGTGCACTGTGGTACCATACTGGTGCAGACACACCCTCATAACTGAGTGTGGGTGCCCAGACCCAAGAAGGAACTGTTACTTGAGTTGGTGAAGCTGACACACTGCGTGAGCAGCTACACACGAGCCATGAGGCTGTACTTACTCTGAGTCCAAGACTTTGGACTGAGGCAGTGCTCAACTGAGGACTCAATCTGAAGGACAGAGAGGTGAGATGATACCAGAGGGTTTGAGAGAGGGGACACCAAGTCCAAGTCTCTTGAAGAGCGGTAAGAAGTGTGTTACAATAGATCTCAAGCTCACATCCTAGTAGTTCCACAGCAAAACAATTGTAAATAGAATCGTAATCGAATCACACAAAGAATCGTGTCATGTAGATGGAGCTTTAGACCTGTTTTAAAACCTGTTCTAACATTCAGTAATTACACAATTCACAAAGGCAAACACTATTTCTGACAGAGATTAGACCAGCTGATTTCTGTGGGTAAAGTAATTCTGTGAGGTATTTTAGATGTGAAGGTGGAACCTTTTGAATTCATTATGCAGGAGTTTAATTGTATCCAGAAGAGAGCTCATCAAAGGAGAAGGATGTCAGTCATAGCTACTTGTTTGTGAACTTCATCTTTTGATCATTTCCCCTGCTTTACCCAGCTAATTACCAAATGGTTTAGAACAGGTCTAAAAACAGGTCTAAAACATTTGGTAATAGTGAATTCCCTTGATGCAACTGACCAAACCATCAGTAGATTAAAAACCATCAGTAGACTAGTCTAAACTGCTTAGTGAATTGAGGCCAATGCCTAATTTGGAGATGTGCTGCTTAATTATGTTATTTGGAGATGTGTTTAAGTGATTCGGGGTTGGGCTGCCTATTATGTGATTTACAGAAAATTAGCTACCTAATTATGTGATTGGTAGGAATCTGGTTCTCTGGAGTTGGACTGTTATTTTTGTCCACCATGGAGGTCTAGCCTTATCTGAAATTACCCCTTTTTAAACTTTAAGATGGTTTTAGAAGTGCAGCATTGCTGTCACTAAAGTCCCAGCTTGCCGGATCTTTATGCAATGTTAGGGACACCTGTACACACAATTCTTGGTTGAGTGCCTTTAGTGACCTGTTTTGGACTAGTCCAGTGATAGTCAAACTTGGCTCTCCAGTTGTTAAAGGGGCACTACAGCGAAAAACTGTAAAATTTAAAATATGTGCAAACATATACAAATAATAAGTAATTTTTTTCCAGAGTAAAATGAGCCATAAATTACTTTTCTCCACTGTTGCTGTCACTTACAGTAGGCAGTAGAAATCTGAGTGACAGGTTTTGGACTAGTCCACCTTTTCATAGGGGATTCTCAGCAAGGCTTTTATTCTTTATAAATATATTCCCTAAAAAGGATTTATACAAAGATGCTGGCCAGCTTTCCTGCTCCCTACACAGTTTTTTTGGGCAGTTGGACAGAGCAACTGCCATTCACTAAGTGCTTTTGAAAATAAATACATCCCTGAGAATCCCCTATAAAGAGATGGACTAGTCCAAAACAAATTTCTACAACCTACTGTAAGTGACAGCAACATAGGAGAAAGGTAATTTATGGTTCATTTTAGGCTACTTTCCCACCAAGACGTTGCGTTTTAGGGGACGTTATGGTCGCATAACGTGCCCCTAATGCAACGCATGGTGGTGTTGAAGTTGGACGTCAGATTCAGCTGCGTTATGCAGCTCTCAACCAGGTTAATGATAGGAAGTCCGGATCTTTTTAAGGATTCGGATCATTTGAATCGGATCATTGAAAAGATCCAGATCTTTGAACCGAATCATTTGAATCATTTTACTAGGGAAGCAGACTGGGTGAAATGACTAGCAGGACAGGACTTTCCCTGCACTGTACATTCTGTATGTTCCTGTTTCTTCCAGACAGACATCCACTGTGAACCGAATGTAATGATAAGTGTCAGCAAGTAACAGAGTTCTGATTATCAGGTGATCTGCAGTATCACCTATAATACAGATATATACCTGATTATATGGTGATCTGCAGAATCACCAATAATACAAGTATACCAGACAGCTAATGTATAGCAAGTATAGTGCTTGGTGCAACAGTAGTACTGATAGGTTAGCTATACCTCACCAGAGGAGCTGGTGGGCACTAACAGTACAGAGCCTCTCACCAGAGACAAGGGCCCTCTGGTGAGAGTAGAGTAGTCAGACTAACTGAGTTGGTAACAGAGAGACTGATACAGTACCAAATCGGAAGGCAAAGGCAGGAAGGTATAAACAGGCAGAGTCAGCAACAAGATCAGATGGGCAGAAGTACAGAATCACAGGACAGAGTAGTGGTCAGAACTAGCAAGAGTCATACACAGATAATAAACAGTATTTCAGTTATAATTATAGCTATCAACAAATCCTATCTCTGTGTGAAATCCCCGGTTTCCTCCCGGATCAAAGCACACCAGATCTAACTAAGGTCTGAGCGCTAACACGAAGTATTCGCAACAGCAGACAAGTTGCAAATGATACTGCGAGGCTTAAAGAAAACCTGTACTGAAAATTAAAAGTCAAAATAAGTATACACAAGTCATATTTACCTTCCATGTAGTCTACTCCTCAGTGTCTTTCTCATGTCCTGTGTCCTGTTTGTTCACTGTGATCAAGGGAATTTTCCGTCCTCCATTTTGAAAATGGCCATTACCCATAACAGCTTTCTGGTCAGCACACAGTTAAACTGTAACATCGCCCACTTGAGCCATAGAGAAACATGGACATTACCTGGTACATCAGTTTTCCTCTCAGCTATAACTGACAGCAACTGATATTTTACTGACAGCAACTGATATATTTCAGTTCTGACAAAATGTTGTCAGAACTGGAAGGGATCATTGTCAGAAGAAAATGGTGAGCTTCTGAAAGGAACTGATGGCAAGGTAACTATGTAATGTTCATTTGAAATTACCTCATGTGTTTATTTTAAATATTTTTACTCAGTACAGGTTCTCTTTAAGAAGCAGAGGAGACTGCTCCGGCACGCCCCCTCTCATCAGCCAATGAGGAGCGGTGGACGTCTCCTCTGACGTCAGCCGAACGGCCGTTCAGCTGACGCGCCTCCTCCCCGCATAAAGGTCCTTTCTGTGCGCACGCGACAATGCGACCCTATGTGCTGCTGACAAACCCATCCTAGGCGTGCTAGACGCCGGAGGCATGGATAGCTCACTAGGCAGGGAGATGGAGGCAGCTGCGGTGGTATCGCTGTTTACCGCAGCTGTCTCTTCTACGTTTATTACACCGAATCTTTCATTGTGGTGATCCGGATGATTCGACTCACAAAAAAGATCTGGATCAAATGAACGATTCGTTAAATGATCCGGACAACACTACAGTCCCACCAGAGTCTCCACAGCGCAGTGAATATTAATTAGCCATGTGGCTGGCCGCGAAGGAGGAGGGGAGACCTCCTCCTCCAACATTACTGAGCATGTGCAAACAGTCTAATGTGGCTTAGCCCAGTATAACGTACAGCATGCAGTACTTTGTTTAAACGTGCTGCGTTACTATGTACTGCAACGTGTGCACTGTGAACAGCACATTGATTTTACAGTGCTGTGAGTTAGGCTGCGTTACTGGCTGCTGTAACGTGGGACTTTAACGTCCCACTGTGAAACCAGCCTTACTCTGGAAAAAATGTACTTCTTATTTGTGTGTGTTTGCAGGGCCGGATTTAGACCAAGGCTGCCTAGGCCATGGCCTAGGGCACCACAGGAGCAAGGGCACCAAAGCAGCAGGCTAAACTGGTGCAGCATTTGCAAGCTTGCAAATGCTGCATGCAATGCAGGAAGATCAGGCGACCACCTGACCGCAGTACTTTGCCGCTAGCCGCCTATGCAGCAGCCACCTTGCTCTCTGTGCACGTTTGCATTGTGATCAGCGGCTATGGACTTGGGCAGTATTGGAGACGAAAAGGAAGAGGAAGCTTCTGCACTGGAGATGAGCGGAGAAATGAGTGACACTGATGGCTGCTGCAGTGTGAAGGTGAGCTGGCTACCTATACTGAAAGGTGGGGGGGGTGAGAAAAAGAGGGATTAAGAGAGTCATCTAGCTACCTATACTGGGGGCAGGTCATAAGGCTACCTAGAAGGAAGGGGGGGTCATCTCGCTACCTATACTGAAGGGGGCAGCTGATGACAATGGCCTAGGGCGGTAAACAGTCCAAATCCGGCCCTGTATGTTTGCACATATTTTAAATTTTACAGTTTTTCGCTGTAGTGCCCCTTTAAGGAACTTCAAGCCCCACAATGCATTGCAGGAGTCTGATAGCCACAGTCATGATTTATAAAGGCAAATGCATTGTGGGGCTTGTAGTTCCTTAAGAGCTGGAGAGCCAAGTTTGCCTATCACTGGACTAGTCCATCTACTCATCTGGGATTCTACTTTATTTTTAAACGCACTCCCTGAATAGCAGTGGCATAGTCCAACCGTCGGAATAGTGGTAAGCAGGCAGACTAGTTGGCATCTCTGTATAGTTCTTTTTAGGAATTGTTTTTGAAACTTTGAAAGTTTCCCATGAATAAATGGACTAGCCCAAGACCTGCCAGTAAGAAACTTAGAGCTGTCTACTCTAAGTGACAGTGACATTGACAAATGCACAACTTAGGGCTCGTTTCCACTATAGCGAATCCGCATGCGGGCACTGCACGCGGATTCGCATAGGCAATGTAAGTGGATGGGGCTGTTTCCACTTGTGCGGCTGCGGCAGCGTTTTTTGGTGTGGCAGAAATCTGCACGGCAGGGCCGTCAGATTTTTCGTGTGCAGAAGGAATGTGCGCGAATCGCCGCTAATGTAACTAATAGGGAAATCGCATGCGGGGTGACCATGCGTTTTTTGACGCGAAATCGCATGCGATTTCGCATAGGTATTAATGTTGTTTTACACAGGCAGTGACATGGTTAAATTCGCATACAGCCTTACCTATGCGGAATCGCATGCGAAATCGCGGCAAAAACGCATGCAGAATCGCACCCGCATGCGATTTCGTCCGCGGTGGAATGCAGGCGATTCCGCACCGTACTAGTGGAAACGAGCCCTTATATGTATTTGCAAACGTGTATTTCAAATTTTACACATTTTCTTCATAGTGGTCCTTTCATGTATAAACGCATATTTTATTATTCTTAATAGTATTCTTAATTTAAATTACACCATTGTGTTTCCTTAAAGTGCTATGAACCCCAGCATTTCTTCTTTGCCCTAAAATATTATTTACAGCATAAAATCTACTACCCCCAAAAATTGCAGCAGAACAGCATTCAAATAGTTAAGCACAGCACTTTGTTCTTCAGTGGAAAGTTTCTTGTTTCAGTGGAAAGCTATTGGCTGCATCCAAAGAGGTGATAACATTATCTTTTGTTTATATTCCATTGTCTCCTACATTCCTGCTGAAAATGAGCTCTCTCTGCTGTAGAAGCAGAGAGCTGAGAAGTGATCACTAGATACTAGATAGATCACTAGATAGATTTTAATATATAAATAGCTGTGGAATAAAATTCAATGGCAGCTTTCAGAGCAGGTAAACTGTACTTTGGGAACTTGTAATTTGTAAACAGACAATATTACTTGTGCACAAAAGCAAATATAGTAACTGTAGGGTTAATACAAAGAAGGAAAACATTTTAGCTGAATGTACATGTTCTTTTTAATGAGTATTCATCATAGTGACTGGTATTAGTTTCCTTTTTTTTGTATAACAAACCTCTTAATTATATTGGCCTCATTAGTTCCCTCTTTATTATAATGTTCCTGTTTTGTTGCCTCTTCTTTATAATGTCTTTCATTAGTAGCTCATTCATTAGAACGAACCCCATTAATGCCCATTTTAATAATGTGCCCCACAGTGGTACTCTGTTTATGATAATGACCTTCCATTAGTGCCCTGTTCAATATAATACCCCCCTCCCCCCATTAGTGCCCTGTATTCACAGTGGTATAGCTAAGGAGCTTGGGGCCCCCGTGTGAGTTTTACATGGGGCCCCAAGCACTCTATTGATATGAAGCACCAAAACTTACTAAGGACAGCTGGAGTGTAATCAGAGTAAGAAAACAGTTTGTTAAAGTACATCCGAGGTGACATGTGACATGATGAAATAGACATGTGTATGCATAGTGCCTAGCACACAAATTACTAGACTATGTTCCTTTTTTTACTTTCTCTGCCTGAAGAGTTAAAAATCAGGTATGCAAGTGACAATTTCTGTGTGGGTCGGGACTGGGTCGGACTATAACGTAACCCTCACTGAGGGAATTGTAGCCATAAAGCACTTTCCTGGCAGTAAATGGCTTCTGAGAGTAAAAAAGAGATAAAAAAGGACAATTGTTCATAGATTTTAGCCCTGCCATACTTCCTTTAACCACTTAAGCCCAACTGGACAAACATTCTCATCCAGTTGGGCTGCGCGCACTCCCACGGGCCACTCCCAGGCACACTCCCACCGCCGGCTGTTAGGCCAGCGATCAATGTAAGGGATTATAGATGCCTTTCATTGATCAAATCCCCCCGCAGAAAAGCTGACAGCGTCTCATCAGACGCTGCAGCTTTTCTGAGTTCAAAAAGTTCCCCGTCTTCATTCTTGTTCCTGGTCGATCGCTCCCAGGACTTTTTGACTGTGGCCATCTTGTGGCCAAATAGTAAAACTACACCCACGTCCACTTTTTATTAAATAAATACATTTTTAACATTTAAAATTAGCTGTTTACCTCCCACATCAAAAAATACCCAAATTAAAAAAAAAATTACAATAAAAAAAAAAAACATAAATAGTTACCTAAGGGTCTGAACTTTTTTAATATGCATGTCAAAGGAGTATATTAATATAATTATTTTTTAAATTGTGGGCTTGTACATAGTGATGGACGCAAATTGAAAAAATGCACCTTTATTCCCAAATAAAATGTCGGCGCCATACATTGTGATAGGGACATAATTTGAATGGTGTAATAAGCGGGACAAATGGGCAAATAAAATACATGGGTTTTAATTATGGTAGCATGTATTAATTTCAAACTATAATGGCCAAAAGCTGATGATTTTTTCCATTTCTTTCTTAATATTCCTGTTAAAATGGATTTAGAATAAATTAATTCTTAGCAAAATGTATCACCCAAAGAAAGCCTAATTGGTGGCGGAAAAAAACAAGATATAGATCAATTCATTGTGATAAGTAGTGATTATGTATTTTAATTATGTATTATGTATGTGTAGTACAGATAAGAAATAAAACATTAGGATCAGAGACATAAGTCTAATTGTTTCCAGTACAGGAAGAGTTAAGAAACTCCAGTTGTTATCTCTATGCAAAAAAGCCATTAAGCTCTACGACTTTCAAAGTCGTGGAGAGGGCTGTCTTCTGAAGTTTATTATCTCAGCTGTCAGTGAAGAATTTTCTTTTTCTCTGCCAGAGGACAGGTCAATAGTTCACAAGACTGCTCTGAAAAAAATCATTTAGAATGCTGAGTAGTGTGTAAACTGCAACTATTAAAGAATGATGCAATGTTATAAAGTAGTGGATGATTGGTGTCAGGACACCTTCTGGGGAAAAGACACAGGAAACAAAAAACACGGGAGCGGGGAGCCTAATAGTGTAATATGTTTAGTCAAAATTGTCAATGTAGAAGATAAGAATCTACTCACAAGAGTGGGTTGCAAGGGGGCAACCGACCACAGGAAGCAGGTGGAGACAATTAACCCGACTCCACTCGGGGAGGTCACTAAGATACAAAAGATTTTATTGGTAGCACAGGCAACGCGTTTCACGGGTCTGAGCCCGCTTCCTCAGGCCAATAGCCTGAGGAATATAGGCACTAATAATATAGGCACTGCTATTGGCCTGAGGAAGCGGGTTCAGACCCGTGAAACGCGTTGCCTGTGCTACCAATAAAATCTTTTGTCCCTACAAAGATTTGTCGTCCTTGAGGTAAGCAACCTCAAACCTTTCTCGGTTTTAAACTGCTTTTAAACGCTTTTATATACCACCAGGGCGCCTCTTTAAACCATTTAGTGCAATGTTATAAAACACACTATATAACTGAAAATAAAAATATGATATTTTCTTTGCTACTAATCTTGTAGTAATTATCCGTACTCTAGGGATGCTCTTCGGGTTCCGCGGAATGGAGATTTCTGTGATTCCGGTCGGAAATTGGCAATTCCGTACCGGTCGGCCGGAACGGAAAAGCCATAGCGCTAATCAGGAATAGCGGAATTTATATGCGGCATTCCATCGGAATTTAAACAGAAGCGTGTAAAAGCTGCATTAGCCAATCAGAAGGATCGGAAGGGGATAGACCCATCACAGAAGCTTAAAACATGATGATTTCTGCATTAAAAATTGAATTTCTGCACCAATTAAGGTGGCCATACACTGGTCGATTTGCCATCAGATCGACCAACAGATGGATCCCTCTCTGATTGAATCTGATCAGAGAGGGATCGTATGGCTGCCTTTACTGCAAATAGATTGTGAATCGATTTCAGCATGAAACCGATCACAAATTCACAATCTGTGGATCTGCCGCTGCCACCGCTCCCCGTCAGCTACACATTACCTGCTCCGGCCGGCGCGAGTCCCCCTCTGTCCCCACTGCTCTTTCTCCTGCTGGGCTCTGGGTTCCGTCTGGCTTCACTTCTTTCTGTCCTGGGAAGTTTAAACTGTAGAGGGCGCTCTACTGTTTAAACTTCCTGTCGGGACAGGAAGTAAGTGAAGCCAGGCGGAACCCAGCGGAGAAGGAGCAGCAGGGACAGAGGGGATATGCGCCAGCGGAGCAGGTAATGTATTGCCGATATCGTTGGTCGACGGGCATTCGAACACCGCTATCAATGCACTCCCGCTATCGACGATCCTCTGCATCTCCTACGACCCTGCATATTAATGCCCCCATTAAAATACAAAATCACTAGTATAGCCCTGATATAGTCAGCAATGTTTTAAGCAAAGGGGAATATCAC
Organism: Hyperolius riggenbachi; assembly: GCF_040937935.1. Classification (NCBI taxonomy): domain Eukaryota; kingdom Metazoa; phylum Chordata; class Amphibia; order Anura; family Hyperoliidae; genus Hyperolius; species Hyperolius riggenbachi. The sequence continues at coordinate 453,150,587 of NC_090648.1, read as the reverse complement.
TGACAGACCCATTTACTATAGTGGCAAATACACTTTTCCTTTGATCAATGGATTGGAATTGGAAAATCACACTTAGGTCTTGTATTACCATTAATTATTATTATTTAGTATTTATATAGCGCCGGCATCTTCCGCAGCACTGTACAGAGTATTTTCTCTTGTCATTTAACTGTCCCTCAGATGGACTCATAATCTAATCTCTACCATAGTCATATAGTCCAGAGGCTTCCCCGTCCTCCTCCACTGGGCCATTCCGTCGCTGTGTCCTCCCAAAACGCAATAAACAAGCCCTCATTGACAGCTCACGCCCTTGCATGGACTCGACCAGGCTTGCTTTTTCCCACCGAGAACCAAGTGGGTCCATTCTACTGTGCAGGTGTGGGCAATCTACACCTGCGCAGTAACACAGACCAAATCGGGCTTGGCTTTTTAACATGCAGACGCAGTGTGGCCGAAGTTCCATGGGGTTCCGGCCTACCAGGAGGGGTCTGGAGAAGGACGTGGGAAGCCTCGGTAGGATGTGAGTTTGATCAGGCGAACAGTCAGTACATTTTCTTTTGCTTGTTCAGCCCCTCCTCCTGTGTGAGCACCTCCTACCCGCATCCTCCACCTCACATCTCACGCCATTACAATAATATGCTGCAGAAATAGAGGGAAAACGGCTCAGTTATTCTCGGCACTCCTTGTAAAGCCATCGGAGCGTGTTTCCAGCAGAGCCAGTGATTATAAGCTCCTCCAGAAGTGATAGGAACAAGCTGACTTTACACGGCTCCGCTCTTCACCATCTCTTCTCATTAAACCCACTGTCACCTGGGGCCGCTTCCCCCCCCATCTCAGCTGTCATGCCAAAGCAGCATCGCCGGTTAATAATGCACTTTATGCTTTGCTGGCACCTGGCCGCCGAGAAATACCGAGCTCTACACAAAGAGGGGGAAATGATGGGGGGAGGGTTCCAGTTAAACGCGCTCTCGCCAAGGAGAGTGTCAGTGAATATGTCTGAGCGGTTCTCCAGCCACTTCCAAGGTGTCAGAGAGGAATACATAAAATAAATCTCTAATCAGTTTCCATCAAGCTGGAGAAAGGAAGTTGCTGAGAAAATGAAATCAGGCAGGACGGTATATTATAGGAGCGTCTGTGCGAAAACAGCATCAGCTTCGAGCCAATGAAATCACAGCTCCGTGCTGATAGCTAAATACACAGCCCGAGTACAGGATTTGTGACATGTCTACAGGTTCATACAGTTTTCTGCTATCTGACAAGATCCTTTTTTGCCTAACTCAGGTGATAAAATGAAGGCTAACTAGTTCAGCAATGACATCATCCACATGTAAACATCACAAACAGAACTCAGAGGCTTCTGAGCAGAGCAGATTGTCCAAATCATGGTGTTATTATGGAAGGAAAGCTACCCACAGATGTAATTGGATGGCTAGTTGGCTGGCATGATTTAATCCTTACTTGCTAGCAAGCTGCTCCTGTGTGGACAGATCACAGACAAATCATTCCAGTCCCCAGCCTGTTTCTGACGATGCTACAAGCAAGGGGAGGGGGAAGAGGTAGAAGGGAGAGAAACACTGTGTGTGTATTTCCTTATCTTAGCAGCTAAGCATTGCTGCAGACTAGAGCTTGTATTTTATATACAGGAAGTTTTGAATCAGAATAATACCATTTATTGGCTAATTTAAAAGAAAAAACAGTAAGCTCTCAGCAAGTAAGCATTCTTCAGACTCCTGTTCAAATTCCTGTTGACTGACAATTTTGCAACACACAATCAGAAGGAGGTAGAGAGAATGTGTCTCCCAGATACATTAATTTCAAGGGATCTTGCAGGGATTGTGAGGTATTCATGTCAAATAGATAAGACCCTTGGTTTACTTATCGCCTACATAGACTCAGGTTGACATGGAGAGTTTTTACAGACCCTATCCTGTTCAGTGTTTGCTGCTGGAGCCTGGAATCAGTTAAATGTGTGTTACTGAAGGGGGTGGAATATGGGTTGGCCACTCAGGGGGCATAGTGATTCCTGGGAAAGGAGAGCAGTGCTCCAGTGTAGCGCCCCCCACTAACAGAGATCTTCATAGAGGGCTCTATATAAAACGGCATGTACTGTGCTTTGATTGAGAAGAGATAGGCCAATGACAGGAAATTTGGGTGCCGTAGGTGCCGCAAAAGTTTTGGTGCCCAACAGGCTCCCATGTAGGCAATTAAGGGTAATCTGGCCAATGAAAGCTGTAGTTGCAATTTGCATAGTGGGTGGTAGGGCTGCACGGTTTTTCGGTTCAAAACCAAAACGGCGGTTTGTGTCAAGACGATCTGGTGATCGTCAGTATCCTCGGTTTTTCTGAGTACCCGCCCGCTGCCTGCACGCTTGTCTGGCCCGCCTTCCGCTGTGCGCCGATGGGCCAGAGCCACCAGAAGCAGTGAATATGAATTATGGTTAATGAGCGGGGGGCGGGTCCACTTGAGCGAGCGGCACACAGCTTTACCAGTCGCTGGATAGCGATAGAATGACGGCAGCAGTAGGCGGAGCTGTACGCTCTGTACAGCTCCGCCTACCGCTGCTGTCATTCCATCGCTGTCCAGCGATTGGTAAAGCTGTGTGTGCCCCCCGCTCATTAATAATAATACATATTCACTGCTTCTGGCGGCTCTGGCCAATCGGCGCACAGCGGTAGGCGGGCCAGACAAGCGTGCGGGCAGTGGGCAGGCACTCTGTAAACTGCAGATAGTGACAATAACTATATTGTCTTCACGTGAACCACCCCCCGCTGCCCTCACATGAACCGCCCCCGCTGCCCGCCTCTTAAAAAGGAACTCCAGTGAACACTGCTGACAGGTGATGTAGCTGCTGCATGGTTTTTGACAGTTGGAAACCGCTGTAACAGCTATTTCCCACAATGCAGCAAGGTTCAGAGACAGGAAACTGCCAAGAGTACCTACTTTTCTTGTTCTTGTGGGAGGGGTTTCACCACAATATCAGCCATATAGAGCCCCCTAATGATCCATTTGTGATGGGGTATCAGCTACTGATTGGGATAAAGTTCAATTTTTGGTCGGAGTTTCTCTTAAAGCAATCGTCCGCCCGCAGTATATGGCTAAACTATACTGGGGGCATAGTGAATTTAGTGTCAAAGCTCGATTTGAAAAAAAGTCGTGAAAAAATCGAAATCGCAATTTTTGAGAGAAAAATCGCAATTTCAATTTTTACCTAAAATCGTGCAGCCCTAGTGGGTGGCCAAATTTTCCTTAATTGCTGACATTACCATGGGCATCAATGGGGCGTCCAATCTTCCCTGGCGAGCGATACTTTTTTGTGTACAGCGGCAAAGTTAGTGTGGGTATTAGTAAGTTTGCAGCGGGTAGTAGATTAGGGTTAGGAATCAGTAGAGGAGGGGTCTTTTGGGGTTAGGTATCTGTGAGTGGATCGGTTAGAGTCAGACATCAATGGGCAGGGAGGCTGGTTAAGGTTAGGCATCAGTGGAGGGCTTGGTTCGGGTCAGACATTGGTGAGGGGATCAGTTAGGGATAGGCACTGGTGGGCAAGTGGCTTGGTTTGGGTTAGGCATCTGTGTGGGTGGGGGGGGGGGGTTGGTTAGGGTTAGGCATCAGTGGAGGGCTTGGTTAGGGTCAGTCATCGGTGGGAGGATCAGTTAGGGGTAGGGGGGTTGGTAAGGGTTAGACATTGTTAGATGAAGGGCTTGTCTCAGAATAGGGTTAGGATTAGCGATAGTAAAATATATCAGTAACATTTACTGATATTTTACTGTTGGAATTAACATTGCCCAATAGTAGAATACTAGTAAGTTTAAGGATATTCTACCAGCAGCTACCAACAGCTATTCTACTCCTAAATTTCCATGGCGGCTATTTTGCATGTAAACAGGCATCTAGATAAGCGCAACTCGAACATGATCGAATGTCCAAAAAAGCTGCTAATGCGAAGTCGTCCACGTTCAGCGATTACTAGATTCCAGCATTCAGAATCCACTGCTTCAGATATGAGATAGGACAGCCTCCACCACACCCAATTACATGGAACTCACCATCCACCTAGACCAGGCCTACAACACGGGCCTAGCAGTGCATTGGGAAAATTAGTGTGTCACTCCCACCATACATTCTGCAGCAGCAATCAATTTTCTAAGATCTGTGCAGGGACTACAACAGCAGCTTACCCAGACTCCACAGGATAGATGTGCTCATAAATCAACCTGAGAAAAAAAATGTTCCCATATCATAAAGCTAAATAGTCATCTAACGGTGCAGGAAGCTGGATCACAGCGACGTCCCCCGACAACAAGCCTTCCCCAATCCATCCTCCTGCCGCCACGGCACACGAAGGGCACAAGCGAGACTTCAAGTGATTGCGGTACTTTGCATGAGAGTTGTCAGGTATCTTAAAGATCTGATCCACTGTGGTGGTCGTTATCACCATATGTCCCCAATCACTCGTCCCTCACAGAACTGCTGGTCGGTGAAAAAAATCACTGATAATTATCGCGTAGTGGGTACGGGCCCTAATACTGTAAGCCTGACTCTGTCTCGGTTTAAAAAAGGTGCATTAACTTAGATATAAAACTCCAGAGGTTAATTACTGTATATACTCGTATATAAGCCGACCCGTATATAATCCGAGATACCCACTTTTCACTCAGAAACCAGGAAAAAGTGATTGACTCATGTATAAACCCCCTCCCCAGTATAGCTCCCTTCACAGTAACCAGATGTGCCCCCAGTACAAGTCAGACCCCCCTCCCTATAGCCAGATGTGCTCCAAAGATAATACAGCTGTGTCTCAAGACGCCACAAGAGGGCATCATAGATATGAGACATCCATTGCCAAACAGGAAGAATCCCCGATCATTGCAACGCTGATATATTGCTTGCATGCCCTTCTCCACAAGCCAAAGGACACAGGTACTCTTGAGCAGCGCACTCTGCACACCATATTACAGAGGATGCAGGGCACTGACACATTAAGGAGCCAGCTGGCAAGAGCAGAGGAGCATTGTGCTTCTCTGTTCTGCTCCACGGACTCGCATATAAGCCGAAGGGGTAACTTTTTCAGCATATTATTTTGCGGAAAAAATAGGCTTATATGCGAGTATATAAGGTAATAAGCCCGAAAAAGCTGCAAGAACACACAAATGAAACACCCAGGAAATAAATAAAGTATGAAAACTATTTTACTTATATACAATGACGATAAAATAATAATAATTATAACAAGGGGTAAGAGGCACCAAGAAGTAGATAAAACTGAGGTAAAAACAGCTATAAACTGAAAAATAGAGGTGGTGACATACCTCAATAACGACAAGCTCATATAAATCTGAATTTAAATAAGCACAGGCAACACTTTTCGTGGGTCTGCACTAGTGTTGGGCGAACATCTAGATGTTCGGGTTCGGGCCGAACAGGCCGAACATGGCCGCGATGTTCGGGTGTTCGACCCGAACTCCGAACATAATGGAAGTCAATGGGGACCCGAACTTTTGTGGTTTGTAAAGCCTCCTTACATGCTACATACCCCAAATTTACAGGGTATGTGCACCTTGGAAGTGGGTACAAGAGGAAAAAAAATTAGCAAAAAGAGCTTATAGTTTTTGAGAAAATCGATTTTAAAGTTTCAAAGGGAAAACTGTCTTTTAAATGCGGGAAATGTCTGTTTTCTTTGCACAGGTAACATGTTTTTTGTCGGCATGCAGTCATAAATGTAATACATATAAGAGGTTCCAGGAAAAGGGACCGGTAACGCTAACCCAGCAGCAGCACACGTGATGGAACAGGAGGAGGCGCAGGAGGAGAAGGCCACGCTTTGTGAGACACAACAACCCCGGCCTTGCATGAGGGCAAGAAGCGTGCGGATAGCATGCTTTGTACCGCCATGCAGTCATAAATGTAATAAAGATAAGAGGTTCCATAAACAGGGACCGGCAACGCTAACCCAGCAGCAGCAGCAGCAGCACACGTGATGGAACAGGAGGAGGCGCAGGAGGAGAAGGCCACGCTTTGTGAGACACAACAACCCAGGCCTTGCATGAGGACAAAAAGCGTGCGGATAGCATGCTTTTTACCGCCATGCAGTCATAAATGTAATAAAGATAAGTGGTTCAATAAACAGGGACCACGCGGCAACGCTAACCCAGCAGCAGCAGACGTGATGGAACAGGAGGAGGCGCAGGAGGAGAAGGCCACGCTTTGTGAGACACAACAACCCAGGCCTTGCATGAGGGCAAGAAGCGTGCGGATAGCATGCTTTGTACCGCCATGCAGTCATAAATGTAATAAAGATAAGTGGTTCAATAAACAGGGACCACGCGGCAACGCTAACCCAGCAGCAGCAGACGTGATGGAACAGGAGGAGGCGCAGGAGGAGAAGGCCACGGTTTTTGAGATACAACAACCCAGGCCTTGCATGAGGGCAAGAAGCGTGCGGATAGCATGCTTTGTACCGCCATGCAGTCATAAATGTAATAAAGATAAGTGGTTCAATAAACAGGGACCACGCGGCAATGCTAACCCAGCAGCAGCAGACGTGATGGAACAGGAGGAGGCGCAGGAGGAGAAGGCCACGCTTTGTGAGACACAACAACCCAGGCCTTGCATGAGGGCAAGAAGCGTGCGGATAGCATGCTTTGTACCACCATGCAGTCATAAATGTAATAAAGATAAGTGGTTCAATAAACAGGGACCACGCGGCAACGCTAACCCAGCAGCAGCAGACGTGATGGAACAGGAGGAGGCGCAGGAGGAGAAGGCCACGCTTTGTGAGACACAACAACCCAGGCCTTGCATGAGGGCAAGAAGCGTGCGGATAGCATGCTTTGTACCGCCATGCAGTCATAAATGTAATAAAGATAAGAGGTTCAATAAACAGGGACCACGCGGCAACGCTAACCCAGCAGCAGCAGACGTGATGGAACAGGAGGAGGCGCAGGAGGAGAAGGCCACGCTTTGTGAGACACATAACCCAGGCCTTGCATGAGGGCAAGAAGCGTGCGGATAGCATGCTTTGTACCGCCATGCAGTCATAAATGTAATAAAGATAAGTGGTTCAATAAACAGGGACCACGCGGCAACGCTAACCCAGCAGCAGCAGACGTGATGGAACAGGAGCAGGCGCAGGAGGAGAAGGCCACGGTTTTTGAGACACAACAACCCAGGCCTTGCATGAGGACAAAAAGCGTGCGGATATAGCAGCAATGCTTTTTGCCGCCATGCAGTCATAAATGTAATACAGATGAGAGGTTCAATAAACAGGGACCGGAAACGCTACACCATCCCAGATGTTCATTGGTCATGTTACTTGGTTGAGGTCCTGGAGTGTTGCGTAGTCATTTCCAATCCAGGATTGATTCATTTTAATTTGAGTCAGACGGTCTGCATTTTCTGTAGAGAGGCGGATACGCCGATCTGTGACGATGCCTCCGGCAGCACTGAAACAGCGTTCCGACATAACGCTGGCTGCCGGGCAAGCCAGCACCTCTATTGCGTACATTGCCAGTTCGTGCCAGGTGTCTAGCTTCGATACCCAATAGTTGAAGGGTGCAGATGGATTGTTCGACACAGCTACGTCATCTGACATGTAGTCCTTGACCATCTTCTCCAGGCGATCGGTGTTGGAGGTGGATCTGCACGCTTGCTGTTCAGTGGGCTGCTGCTGCATGGGTGTCAGAAAATTTTCCCACTCCAAGGACACTGCCGATACCGTTCCCTTTTGGGTACTAGCTGCGGCTTGCGTTGTTTGCTGCCCTCCTGGTCGTCCTGGGTTTGCGGAAGTCAGTCTGTCTGCGTACAACTGGCTAGAGGAGGGGGAGGATGTCAATCTCCTCTCTAAAGTCTCCACAAGGGCCTGCTGGTATTCTTCCATTTTGACCTGTCTGACTCTTTCTTCAAGCAGTTTTGGAACATTGTGTTTGTACCGTGGATCCAGAAGGGTATAAACCCAGTAATTGGTGTTGTCCAGAATGCGCACAATGCGTGGGTCACGTTCAATGCAGTCTAGCATGAATTGAGCCATGTGTGCCAGAGTCCTACCAGAATCCTCATCATCCTCTTGTGAGCGTTGTGATAGTTGTTGTGATGCATCATAGTCGTCACCTTCCTCCTGGTCTGCTTCTGCTGACCATTCGCGTTGAATTGTGGAAGTCCAACGTGCACCGCTCTGGCCCTCGTCAGTGGTGGCATGAAATTCCTGCTCCAACTCCAGCTGTTCCTCCTCCTCTTCTTCGTCATAGCTGCTGGGGCCAGCGTTCCCTGAGGCGGATGGCCTGATGTTGGTACCATCACGCTGATCGTTTTCTCCTTCAGATTCCCCCAGTTGCATCATGACAGCTGTTTCCTTGATTTTTAACATCGACCTCTTCAGTAAACACAGCAGTGGTATGGTAATGCTGACTGAAGAGTTGTCACTGCTCACAAGCAACGTGGATTGCTCAAAATTTTGGAGGACTTGGCAGAGGTCCAACATGTTGGCCCAATCGGATCCACAGAAGCTTGGCAGCTGGCCGGATGCGCCTCGGTACTGCGCCGTCATGTACTGGACCACTGCACTCTTCTGCTCGCAAAAGCGGGCTAGCATGTGCAGCGTAGAATTCCAGCGCGTAGGGACATCACACAGCAAGCGATGGTGGGGGAGATTGAAGCGCTCCTGCATCTTGGCGAGTGCCCCCGAAGCAGTACTGGAAATTCTACAATGTTTGGCCACTCGACGCACCTTCAACAGAAGATCGGCCAGGCCTGGGTATGTCCTCAGGAACCGCTGAACTACTAGGTTCATCACGTGCGCCAGGCAAGGGATGTGTGTCAGCTTAGCCAACCTTAAAGCGCGAATGAGATTACTCCCATTATCACACACAACCATGCCCGGTTTCAGGTCCAGCGGTGCCAGCCACAAATCCGCCTGTTCCTTTATTCCCCTCCAAATTTCCTCCCCTGTGTGCTGCTTATCCCCAAGGCAGATTAGCTTCAGCAACGCTTGCTGACGCATGCCAACAGCTGTGCTGCACTGCTTCCACGATCCTACTGCTGCTGGGTTAGCGTTTCCGGATGAGGTACAGCTTTGAGATGCGTTGGAGGAGAAGGAGTCAGAGAGGTAGGTGCTGCTGTTGTTATCCAGTGGGAGGGACGGCGGTGCAGCTGTTTGTGGCGTGGGCAACACCCGTGCCGTAGCAGGTGAGGAATCGCTGCCAGGCTCCACAAGGTTCACCCAGTGCGCGGTAAGGGAGATGTATCGACCCTGGCCGAACGCACTCGTCCAGGTGTCAGTGGTGAGGTGAACCTTGCAGGCAACGGCATTCTTCAAGCTTCGGGTTATTTTGCTGACCACGTGCTCATGCAACTCAGGCACTGCAGAGCGCGCAAAGTGGTAGCGGCTGGGAACCACGTAACGTGGGATGGCCACTGACATCATGCCCTTGAAGCTGTTTGTCTCCACCACTCGATATGGCAGCATTTCGCAGGCCAGAAGCTTGGCTATGCTGGCTGTTACTGCCACGGCCCGGGGGTCATTTGCTGGCAATTTCCTCTTGCGCTCAAACATCTCCGACACAGACAACTGAACCGTAGCGCTGCACACGGAAGGGCTGTTGGTTGTTGTGTTTGATGAACACTGGGAGACCTCAAGAGCACTACTCCGGAAAGTGACAGTGTCAGCGTCGTCTGATGTTTGTGAATGTTGTGAACCACGCAATGGCTGGGCTACTGCTGCTGCTGAGGCGGGTCTGGTGGTGAGTCTGGTGAACCCAAGGGAGGCAGTGTTGTTGCTGGTACCCTGTCCTGACGCGTTTGCCCACAGAGTGGGATGTTTGGATAGCATGTGACGGCTCATGCTGGTGGTGGAGAGGTTGTTAATACTTTTCCCCCTGCTCAGGCGGGTCTTGCACACCTTGCAAATCGCCATGGTAACATCCTCAGTGCAGTCTTCAAAGAAAGCCCAGACTTTGGAGCACCTGCCTCCTTGCTGGCGATTTCTGTTTGCTCCTCTTTTGCCTCTCACTTGAACTTCCACGCTTGTGGTGCCTGAAATTGCGCGCCGCCTACCTTGTGGCACAAGGCGAACTCGTGCAGCAGTGGGTTCTTCAACAGACTCATCTGTGCTGCTGCTACGACGGCGATGTTCTCGTTCACAAACAAAATCTGGGTCTCTGTCCACATTGTCCATACCCTCCTCTTCCATCTCCTCAAAATCGTCATATGTCATTGTGGGCCGCCGCCGTGGAGTAGAGCTCCCCACAACAACCTCTGCGCAGCACACTCCAACGTCGTCTTCCAGATCTTGTCGGCCGACCTCCTGCAATTGCAACCCCTCCTGCCCAAATTGCTCTGGGATTTGGGTTTCCGAGTCCTCCTCGGACTCGCCTTGTATTTCAGTGCGCGGTGCATTTCCCACAGTTAACGGTTGTGAATCCAGGCACAACATTTCTGGCTGTTCCTCCATTGACCTTTGAAAGGTGGAAGTTTGTTGGGCTGGGAATAGCTCCTGCGAATACCCCATTGTGTCCTGAGGTAATTCATCGGACTGGTTATCTGGCAGTTGTGTGCGTGGTGTCGCTGCCGGTTGTGTCAGCTTTTTGCCCACTGGCTCCTTGTAACTGGCTGAGGACTCGGACCTCGTGCGTGATGTGCTGGTGCTGCTTAACCCACTGCTGGACGCTTGAGAGGTCATCCAAGTAATTATCTGGTCCTGTTCTTTTGGATTTGTGAGGGTTGTTGTCCTGGACAACATGGGCGGTATTGAGTGGGTTTTCTTGGGTGCTCCCCTGTGGCCTGTACGTGAACCGTCAGGGGAAACACCTCTTCCCTTGCCCCTCCCTCTTTCACCGGATTTCTTCCTCATTTCACTTATCCTTACAGTACACGCTGACTGGCAGCAGTACAGTGGCAGTACAGAAATGCTATACAGTACCACTATTTCCAGCAGCGACACAGAGCACAATGCTATACAGTGACGGGTGAGCGGTGTACCACTATTCCCAGCAGCGACACAGAGCACAATGCTATACAGTGGCGGGTGAGCGGTGTACTACTATTCCCAGCAGACACAGAACAGTAAACAGAATGCTATATAGTGTGGCTGAGCGAGCGGTGTACCACTATTCCCAGCAGACACAGAACAGTAAACAGAATGCTATATAGTGTGGCTGAGCGAGCGGTGTACCACTATTCCCAGCAGACACAGAACAGTAAACAGAATGCTATATAGTGTGGCTGAGCGAGCGGTGTACCACTATTCCCAGCAGACACAGAACAGTGAACAGAATGCTATATAATGTGGCTGAGCGAGGTACACAGAGTGGCAGTAAACAGAATGCTATATAGTGTGGCTGAGCGAGTGGTGTACCACTATTCCCAGCAGACACAGAACAGTAAACAGAATGCTATATAGTGTGGCTGAGCGAGCGGTGTACCACTATTCCCAGCAGACACAGAACAGTGAACAGAATGCTATATAATGTGGCTGAGCGAGGTACACAGAGTGGCAGTAAACAGAATGCTATATAGTGTGGCTGAGCGAGCGGTGTACTACTATTCCCAGCAGACACAGAACAGTAAACAGAATGCTATATAGTGTGGCTGAGCGAGCGGTGTACCACTATTCCCAGCAGACACAGAACAGTAAACAGAATGCTATATAGTGTGGCTGAGCGAGCGGTGTACCACTATTCCCAGCAGACACAGAACAGTAAACAGAATGCTATATAGTGTGGCTGAGCGAGCGGTGTACCACTATTCCCAGCAGACACAGAACAGTAAACAGAATGCTATATAGTGTGGCTGAGCGAGCGGTGTACCACTATTCCCAGCAGACACAGAACAGTAAACAGAATGCTATATAGTGTGGCTGAGCGAGCGGTGTACCACTATTCCCAGCAGACACAGAACAGTAAACAGAATGCTATATAGTGTGGCTGAGCAAGCGGTGTACCACTATTCCCAGCAGACACATAACAGTAAACAGAATGCTATATAGTGTGGCTGAGCGAGCGGTGTACCACTATTCCCAGCAGACACAGAACAGTGAACAGAATGCTATATAATGTGGCTGAGCGAGGTACACAGAGTGGTAGTAAACAGAATGCTATATAGTGTGGCTGAGCGAGTGGTGTACCACTATTCCCAGCAGACACAGAACAGTAAACAGAATGCTATATAGTGTGGCTGAGCGAGCGGTGTACCACTATTCCCAGCAGACACAGAACAGTGAACAGAATGCTATATAATGTGGCTGAGCGAGGTACACAGAGTGGCAGTAAACAGAATGCTATATAGTGTGGCTGAGCGAGCGGTGTACTACTATTCCCAGCAGACACAGAACAGTAAACAGAATGCTATATAGTGTGGCTGAGCGAGCGGTGTACCACTATTCCCAGCAGACACAGAACAGTAAACAGAATGCTATATAGTGTGGCTGAGCGAGCGGTGTACCACTATTCCCAGCAGACACAGAACAGTAAACAGAATGCTATATAGTGTGGCTGAGCGAGCGGTGTACCACTATTCCCAGCAGACACAGAACAGTAAACAGAATGCTATATAGTGTGGCTGAGCGAGCGGTGTACCACTATTCCCAGCAGACACAGAACAGTAAACAGAATGCTATATAGTGTGGCTGAGCGAGCGGTGTACCACTATTCCCAGCAGACACAGAACAGTAAACAGAATGCTATATAATGTGGCTGAGCGAGGTACACAGAGTGGCAGTAAACAGAATGCTATATAGTGTGGCTGAGCGAGCGGTGTACTACTGTTCCCAGCAGCGACACAATGACAGGGGGGACCCTGGCTAGCGTGGCTGGAGCGCGAACTACCCTGCCTGCCTACCCAAAGCTAAACCCACAGACAAATGGCGGAGATATGACGTGGTTCGGGTATTTATTTACCCGAACCACGTGACAGTTCGGCCAATCAGAGCGCGTTCGGGTCCGAACCACGTGACCCGTTCGGCCAATCACAGCGCTAGCTGAACGTTCGGGGAACGTTCGGCCATGCGCTCTTAGTTCGGCCATGTGGCCGAACGGTTTGGCCGAGCACCGTCAGGTGTTCGGCCGAACTCGAACATCACCCGAACAGGGTGATGTTCTGCAGAACCCGAACAGTGGCGAACACTGTTCGCCCAACACTAGTCTGCACCCACTTCCTCAGGCCAAATAAAGCGCCAGAATTGTGTCAGAGCCAGGTATAGAGTGCCCTGTAACTGGCTCTGATACAACTGTGGCACTTTATCTCTAATTATTTTTATTCTAAAAATTTTAAGTTGATGCTAATTTTATGAAAATTTTTATACAAAATTAGGTAACTTGAAAATGGACAACTTCAAGGCGCTCAAAGGCTGTGAAAGAACAGAGAGGTACGAACAAATCAATATTCAAAATAAGAAAAGAGACAGTTGTGTCCGCACACTGCAACAAAAATTCCTGGTGGTTCTGGATCCCCACAATCCACCACGGCCGCCCATGAGGCGGGGTGAGGCAGGTTCCTCGGGCGGCAGAAGTGAGGGGGCATTGCAGGAAGTGACGTGGCGGTGGAACGTAATGAAGTGAGTAATTGTGTCCTCGCTCTCTGTGACATAATTAAATGCTGCACTAAAAGATGGAGGGGGAGAGCAGACGGTTGAGCCCCAGGTGAGGGAGGGGGGGTCGCGCCCATTGCATATGCGCGCACACACACGCCCGCCCCTTCTGGCCCCGTCCTCCTCTGGCTCTCGGCAGTGTCTCTGTGTCTGCCCTGCACATGCGCAGTGGCAATAAAGCTCTTACACAGGGACGGTGCAGGGACACTTATTATATACAGAGATACCGGGGAATAGGGAGGGGTGGCAACCTCATGAGTTTTCCTCAGGCGGCAAAAAGTCTAGAACCGGCATCATCATTAGTTCATATTAACATTCGAAAATAAGAATATCAAAATAGTTATAAAAATAAGTAGAATATTAATAATAAATAAAGTTTACAATTAAAGCGATCCTGAAGTGAAAGGGTCCCCAGGGGGTAATTATTACCTCGCAGGGGGGAAGCGTCTGGATCCTTAACGTTACTCGAGGCGAAACTAAACTGAGGAGATAAACAATTGTATTCATCCTGCTAAAAATGACTTTTTTTTTAGTTTTTTATGAAGTAGATTGAATGTTTTGTTGTCTCAGTGGCAGCCTATTAAGTGTCACTAAATGAAAATACGTGAACTATTGACCTTTTTCTATCTCCTCCTGCTCTCAGAAGTTGTATTAATGCCAGGAAAACTTTTATGCTAGGTATACACAATGAGATTTTCAGTAAGATTTACTGTCAGATTGATTATTTCTGACAGGTGTGATATAATTTCCGATAAATTTTACGATTGATTTTCCATAGAAGTGAACGGAAATCAGAACGGACCTGTCGGAAATAATCGATCTGACAGAAAATCTCGTTGTGTGCACCTAGCATTATGGCTATAATTTGCTTATCGGTAGAGATGTGGCGAACGGTTCGCCGGGCGAACATCTCTGGGGGGTTTACTACCTCTGGGTCACTCTGACCCGGAGTAGTACGCCTGCGCTGCCCGGCGGAGCGTGTCCTAGATCGCGCGCCTGTTGCCTGGCACTCTCTGCGCATGTGCGTGTTCATGACGTCACGCACATGCGCAGAAAGTGCCCGGCAACAGGAGCGCGATCTAGGACGCGTTCCGCCGGTCAGCGCAGGCGTACTACTTCGGGTCAGAGCGACCCAGAAGTAGTAAACCCCCCAGGGATTCAGAGATGTTCGCCGGCAAACGGTAAGGGAAATGTTCGCGGGCGAACGGTTCAGGAACCGTTCGCCACATCTCTACTTATCGATGATGTTTACCATATTCCTGACAAGATACTGACAAGACTGAAGCACATGTACACGTTTTGTCCCATTATGTCACAATTCACCTCAGGCACACTTTAAGAGGCTTTCCTCATACTCCTCCACAGCCCTGTTCTGGTGGTAAGGCCCCCTGAAAGTCTACTTGTTGGCGGCTTGGCGCTTGTTGGTGCCTTGTGCATGAGTGCTTGCTATCTCCATCCTGCTTAGCTTTTTTTGGAAATCTACTATGCAGACGCGAGCTATCTCTGGCTGTGCAGTAGCACAGACCGAATCAGGCTATTTCCCCCAAAGCCTCAGCGGCGCACTGGTAGTGTGCATGTGCACAGAGGCCACACTGGAACAGGGCTGCGGAGGACAATGGAGGAAGCCTCTTTATGTTGGGCATATACTGCTCGATTTTGAGCCATTAAAGAAAACCTGTAATGAAAAAATCCTCCCCTCGGGCGTACTCACCTCGGGTGGGGGAAGCCTCTGGGTTCCTATTAAGGCTTCCCCCGTCCTCCTCGGTCCCACAGCGGCGGCGATAAAGCGCCCCGAACAGCTGTGATGTAATTATTTACCTTCTCGGCTCCAGCTCAGGCGCAGTATCGGCTTTCCACTCGGAGATAGGCGGAAATAGCCGATCGCTGTCGGGCCGCTCTACTGCGCAGGCACAAGTCTCCTGCGCCTGCGCAGTAGAGCGTAGCCAACGGAGATCGGCTATTTTCGCCTATCTCCGTGCGGAGAGCCGCAACAGCGCCCCCTCTGGAGCCAGGAAAGGTAAATAAATCAGTGCTTGTCAGGCTTGTCGAGGGAGGATTGCTGGACACTTCGGGGGAGCCAGCGCTGGACTGCCTGCAGTTACAGGGATGGGGGAAGCCTCATTGGGACCCTGAGGCTTCCCCCTCCTGAGGTGAATGCCCCCCAGGGGAACTTTTTTTTGTAACAGGTTCTCTTTAAGATGGCTCGATAGATAATTTCCGACATGTCCAATCTCCCGACTGATCGTTTTGCCACTCGATTCCAGATAGCAGTGAATGGAAAAAGTTAAGAAAAACGAGCGGAAGATAAGAGAATTGACTGCAGAATCGAGCGGCGAAATGGTCGAATGGGAGAATCGAGTGGCAAAAACGAGCCGTGTATGCCCAGCATTAGGATCCAGAAGATCTTCCCTCCTGAGGTAAGTATCAAGAAAGGTGACTAGGGATGCTCGGAAAATTCCACGGAATTTTCTACATGCTTTAGCATGTGGTGTGGGTCATGGTCTAGAGGGTAAGACAGATACCTACTACACACTAGGTTCTGGGTTCAAATCCCAGCTATGGTATATAAATAAGCATGCTTTTCAAAAAGTACAAATCCTTAATCATGCTACTTTTTCTATCGAATTGATCATAATGGAAGTATGGTTTATGCTACCGGCAGCTTTAGCATGTAGTGTGGGTCATGGTCTAGAGGGTAAGACAAATACCTACTACACACTAGGTTCTGGGTTCAAATCCCAGCTATGGTATATAAGCTGTTTTGAAAATCTGCAATTCCCTACTGCGAGAGAGAGAGAGAGAGAGAGAGAGAGAGAGAGAGAGAGAGAGAGAGAGATTTTTCCGACGGAATTCTGTGTAAGAGAGAGAGCGAGAGCGAGAGAGAGAGAGAGATTTTTCCGACGGAATTCTGTGTGAGAGCGAGAGAGAGAGAGAGCGAGAGAGAGAGAGAGAGAGAGAGAGAGAGCGAGCGAGAGAGAGAGAGAGAGAGAGAGAGAGAGATTTTTCCGACGGAATTCTGTGTAAGAGAGAGAGAGAGAGAGAGAGAGAGAGAGAGAGAGAGAGAGAGAGATTTTTCCGACGGAATTCTGTGTGAGAGAGAGAGCGAGAGAGAGAGAGCGAGCGAGAGAGAGAGAGAGAGAGAGAGAGAGAGAGAGAGAGAGAGAGAGAGAGAGAGAGAGAGAGAGGAGAGAGAGAGAGAGAGAGATTTTTCCGACGGAATTCTGTGTAAATCGGAATTCCGCGGAACTGACCCGGTATACCGTCGGAATGGAACGGTAACGGAATTTCTATATGTCGGAATGCGGAATTGTGCCGGAAACGGAAATCGGCTATTCCGACCATGCCTGAAGGTGACTTGCAAATCTACCGGGTTAGCTTTAATAAACACATTTTTCTGTAGAAAAATACATAGGTTTATAAAGATCTGAACATCACTTCTGAAAGAGGAGGGACAGAAGGTTTTAGTCACCAATGAGGGACCGTCCTTCTGAAAAATAGACAGTTGGATGCTATGCCGTAAGCATAGGGGGTACCATGTAACTTTTAATGAATTACGTGATTGGTTTAGGGATTGGAGAGAGTTCGGCTTCCTGTGGCCTGTCATTTCGAAGGACTTTTTGTTGCTTAACAGAATTTATTTTAAAGCCAACAATATCTGCGGCAGAAGCACAATGAGCTACGTGCAAGAGATACCAACTGAAGCAATTTAATCCTTTTGTCCAACTAAAGGGAAAACTAAACTAATTCAAAGAGCTTTTCATCCCCTGGAGAAGGCGAGATAAAACACTGTACATTGCTGACTAATACAGCCAAGGCCGTGTGACTCCCGAGTTTAATGAATAGCCTTTAATTGTGCCAAGTACCACTAGATATACGCGGCATCCCATCTCCAGGCATAAAATTAGATAGCCGAATCAAAGCCCAGGGATTTCTAATAGAAGAGAAAATTAAAGTCCCTGTTCAGGCACTTTTTTTTCTTTAATTAACCATGCATTAAAAAGTTGCGTTGAAAACAAAAGTTTCCTTCAATGCAAAAGATGATAGGAAAGTACCTGCTGTGCCAATTCATAGATCCTGACCATCTCCCTAGCAACCACAGCTGCCAATACTCTCCCCTTCCACCTCTCAGATGGTCTAGAGTCACACTTCACCGCTAGAGACTGACAGCTGTGATAGGCTTTCAGTCAGGCAGGAGGTGTGGCCACCAGCAGGAGACACACGTGGGCCAAGCAGCAGCACAAGTATGACCCTCAACAGCAGTACCATTGTGCCCCCCAGCAGCAGTTCCATTGTGGCCCTCAGCAGCGGTCCCATTGTGGCCCCCAGCAGGACACACGCACGTGGGTCAAGCAGCAGTCCCAGTGTGGCTACATGCAGCAGTCTTAGTGTGGCCCATAGCAGCAGTCTCAGTGTGGCACCAAGCAGCAGTCTCAGTGTGGCCCCCAGCAGCATTCCCAGTATGGCCCCAGAAGAAGTCCATTGTGGCCCCCAGCAGCAGTCCCAGTGTGGCCCCCAGCAGCAGTACAAGTATGGTCCCAGCAGCAGTCCCAGTGTGGCCCCCAGCAGCAGTCCCAGTGTGGCCCCCAGTAGCAGTCCCAGTGTGGCCCCCAGCAGCAGTCCCAGTATGGCTCCAGCAGCAGTCCCAGTGTGGCCCCCAGCAGAAGTCCCAGTAACACCCCACCAGCAGTCTCATTGTGGCCCCCAGCAGCAGTCCCAGTGTGGCCCCCAGCAGCAGTCCCAGTATGGCCCCAGCAGCAGTCACAGTGTGGCCCCCAGCTGCAGTCCCAGTGTGGCCCCCAGCAGCAGTTCCAATATGGCCCCAGCAGCAGTCCCAGTGTGACCCCCAGCAGCGTTCCCAGTATGGCCCCAGCAGCAGTCCCATTGTGGCCCCCAGCAGAAGTCCCAGTGTGCCCCCCAGCAGCAGTCCCAGTATGGCCCCAGCAGCAGTCCCATTGTGGCCCCCAGCATCAGTACCAGTATGGCCCCAAGCAGCATTCCCAGTATAGCCCCCGCAGTCCCATTGTGGCCCCCAGCAGCAGTCCCAGTGTGGCCCCCAGCAGAAGTCCCAGTATGCCTCCCAGCAGCAGTCCCAGTATGGCCCCATCAGCAGTCCCATTGTGGCCCCCAGCAGCAGTACCAGTATGGCTCCAAGCAGCAGTCCCAATATGGCCCCAGCAGCATTCTCATTGTGGCCCCCAGCAGCAGTACCAGTATGGCCCCAAGCAGCATTCCCAGTATGGCCCCAGCAGCAGTACCAGTGTGGCCCCCAGCAGCAGTCTCTTTGTGGCCCATAGTAGCACTCTCAGTACAACACCAAGCAGCAGTCCCAGTGTGCAGCACAGACTGTACCCTCAAGCAGCAGTACAAGTTCAGCAAGCAGCAGCAGCACACCATGCTTGACAGGAACCACCGTAACCCTGGCAGTAGACACAGGTGCCCCCCCAGTAGCAGGTCTCAGTGTGGTCACAGGCAACCTTTCCTTCCCCCATTAGCTCCCCCCTCCCTTTCCCAGCACATCACATCACAGGCAACCAACATAGCAGCCACACTAAAGGGTCATATATCTTTGCTAACACAATGTGATCCCATTTTATCACTGCCAGTGCCAAATCTAGATGTAAACCGCAGTTTCTTTTAGTCAAGGAGCAGCCCTCACTACACAATCTGTCAGCAGTCTGTACTAACCCTCAAAGCCTGTTGACAATATCTTCCCAGTCACTATCAAAAGGTCATATAAGCAGAGCAAAGCAGGGTACATACATAGGGGGAGGTGGGGGGACTAATGTGGGATACACTGTGGGTGGCAAAAGAAATCTGTATATAAATGAAAATGCTGTACTTTTATGCATCTGTGTAGCAATATGTAGTATTGCAGTTTAGCCACTAGGGGCTTGATTCACAAAGCGGTGCTAACCTACTTAGCACGTCTAAAGTCTTTAGACGCGCTAACCAGGGTGCTAAGTAGGTTAGCACTAGATTTCTCAATCAGATCGCACGCTAACTTTACGCGCGCAAAGTTTTACGCGCGCTAAGTCCCATAGGCTTTAATGGGCACTTCGCGCGGAGCGCACTGCGCTCTGTGCAGTACGCGCGTAAAGTTTTACGCGCATAAAGTTTTGCGCGCGTAAAGTTTTATGCGCGATAAGCTTGTTTAGACGTGCTAAGGGGGTTTTCACAGGCGTGCTAACAGTTAGCACCGCTTTGTGAATCAAGCCCTAGGTGTCTCTCTACTGTTATTAAGGATTTCGTTTTGTACAACTCGTGTGTGTGTGTGTGTGTGTGTGTGTGTGTGCGTGCGTGCGTGCGTGCGTGCGTGCGTGCGTGCGTGCGTGCGTGCGTTTGTGTATGTGTGTAGGGGACAGGGTTTTAAAGCCTCTAAGTTATACTCTACCATGTGTGTCTGCAAATAAAAGCAACCTAACATAACAAACAATATGCAAGATCAAAACTGGATCAGTCCATAAGTAAGAACCGGTTCAGGTGTTAAGCGTGGCAGTTGCAGCGTTCTTCCCACAAATTAATGGAATTGCTTTTTAAATGGTGGATACGGATTTTCGCCTCATTTGCATAAACGCCCATCATCTCATTTCATCCTGGATGCTACATGAAACATCCAGAATTGGCTGCGTTCTGTGCTTACATGCTCCCTTAGGGGGCTCAAAACACGACTAAATGACAGGAACCGGTGCCAAACACTTTTCTGCTCAGTTTCAGAAAAATGTTAAACATAGGATAAACGAGATGGCCGCCAGTAATGTATGTATTTTTTTTCTTTTTGCCCATCTCGGGTTTACTTAAAGAGAATCTGTAAACTTATCCTGGGGGGTACTTACCCTTTGGATTGTAAATCACAAACACTGGTCCGCACGACAGCCAGGGAGCCCCAGGTCTCTCTCACTAGCTGGGGCCCCCAAACCACCATGCAATACCCAGAGGGAAGTGTGGGCAAGCCTTGGACCTCTCACCTCCAGGGAACTCACCCCACCACCTCTAAACTGAATGCCAACTGTTGCCTTTGGATTGTAACAAGGCTTCCCCCGTCCTCCTCCGTCACATGGTAGCAGCACTAGAAGCCCCCAAACGGTGGGCATGTAAATATTTACTTCACTACGGCTCCAGCACAGACGCAGTAGCAGTTCTCTCCACTTGCGCTCTGGCAGAAATAGCCAAGCCCGATCGGGTCCACTCTACTGCGCAGGTGCAAGTCTCCTGTGCAGAAGAGAGGGCCCGATCGAGCTTGGCTATTTCCGTCTGAGCCCATCAAAAGGCAGCTACGGTGCCTGCGCTGGAGCCGGGGAAGGTAAACATCCAATATCAGCTGTGGTTTTGGAGGGCTAGCGCTGCCACCATGGGACAGAGGAGGATGGGGGAAGCCTCCCTAGTATCCCGAGGCCTCCCCCTCCTGGGGTAAGTACCCCCCAGGGGACGTTTTAAGTTTACAGTGTCTCTATAAAACTCAGCCTTTTGGGAAGCTTCTACAAGAGAGAAGTGTTAAAATGTACAAGAGATGGCACACTACAAAGATTTTTTACTTACCCGGGGCTTCCCCCTACCCCTCCAGCATGTCCCTTGCCATTCACCCGCGGTCCTCCGTTCAGCGGCAATCAGCCTTGGTAACTGGCTCAGTTGCGTCAGTCGGGGTCTTCTGCGCATGCACCGACCTCCCGCGCATGCACAGAAGACCCCGACTGACGCTACTGAGCCACACGGGAGGAGGAGGGTGAAGGACTCAAACATGCTTATGGGGCAGGAGGAAGGGAAAAAATATTTGTAGTGTCTCTGGTTTTCTTTAAAGTTCATTCCATCCTTCTCATTTAACCCCGGAAAACATGTGTTTGTTGATCTGTTCGGCCCTGCCCTGGCAAGGTCTTACCAGAGAGTGACTTTCACTTTTGTTTCTCTTTAGTTCACAGCAATGTCATCTGCTGACGTGAGGAAGGAGCTGCTGGATTGTTCTATCTGCCTGAACATATATACGGATCCTGCGACACTGAGATGTGGACACAACTTCTGCCGGGGCTGCATTGATCAAGTGCTAGACTCACAAGAGGGGTCTGGACGTTTTTCCTGCCCAGATTGCAGAGCAGAGTGTGTGGAGCGGCCTGTGCTGATCAGGAACATAACTCTGTGTAACATTGTGGAGAGTTTCCAGCCGCGTACGTACGAAAAGGGCGTCGGGAAAAAAGGGCGCGTGGTATAAACGATAAATGGAAATATCGTTTATAGAAATTATTGTGTAGAATTTCGTTTATAAATAGTGATTTAAAAATGTATAAATCACTAAATAATGTGTATGAGATCGGCAATTCTTAAAACGTTAATCTTCCCTGTTTGTAAAGTGAAACGTATATTTTCGTTTATTAAAAACCCTCCCTGTACCTATCCCTAACCCCTAGACCCCCTGTTGGTGCCTAAACCTAAGACCCCCCTGTTGGTGCCTAACCCTAAGACCCCCCTGTTGGTGCCTAACCCTAAGACCCCCCTGTTGGTGCCTAACCCTAAGACCCCCCTGTTAGTGCCTAAACCTAAGACCCCCCTGTTAGTGCCTAAACCTAAGACCCCCCTGTAGGTGCCTAACCCTAAGACCCCCCTGTAGGTGCCTAACCCTAAGACCCCCCTGTTGGTGCCTAAACCTAAGACCCCCCTGTTAGTGCCTAAACCTAAGACCCCCCTGTAGGTGCCTAAACCTAAGACCCCCCTGTTGGTGCCTAAACCTAAAACCCCCTATGGATAATAATGTTTTACAGACATGAATAAATAAAGAATGTAAAGAAAAAAAATGTAAATTATTTTTTTGGGTGGATAATAATGTGTTAGAAATGTTTTAGAAATAGTGATTTATTATCTTCATAAACGTTATTCGTCACGGGCTCATTTTGTAAACTTAAATCATCACAAACATAGTTATAAATCCTTAAAAATCTCCGGGCGCCGTTATAAATCCTTAAAAATCTCCGGCGCCTTATTTTCCCCGTTCAGCGCCCATTAAACGATATTTATAATGAAAGTGAATGGGGCGCCCTTTTTGTCCACTTGTCTCATGCGCCCAAATCTACTGCTTCCTTTCCAGCCTGCTCAGCCACATCAGGAGGAGAGCGGAGTCTTCTGTACCTACTGTGTAGACTCTGCTGTACCTGCTGTTAAGTCATGTCTGATGTGTGAAGCTTCTCTGTGTGATAAACACCTAAAAGTCCACAGCAAGTCACCAGAGCATGTCATCATTGACCCCACCACTTCCCTGAGGAACAGGAAATGCTCTGTACACAAGAAGATCCTGGAGTACTACTGCACTCAGGATAACATATGTATCTGTGTGTCCTGCAGGCTGGATGGAGAGCATCGAGGACACGATGTGCAAATGCTGGATGAGGCTTCTGAGAGAAAAAAGATGAATCTGAGACAAGATGTGCAGAGACTGATCATACAGAGACAGAAGGCAGAGGAAGGAGTCCAAAATCTGCAGGTGCACCAAAAACTGATGCCTTTAAAAGTAAATGGTATAACAGAGAGAGTCACAGCCCTGTTCAGAGACATCAGGAGACAGCTGGAAGATCTAGAGAAGAAAGTCCTGAGTGAGGTCTCCAGGCAGAAAGAACAGATGCTGCTTTTCTTCCCCAACAGGATCCAGCACCTGGAATTTAAGAAGGAGAAGCTGTCCGGGAAGATGTGTCACATTGAGGAGCTGTGTAACATGACTGACCCACTGACTGTCTTACTGGATCCAGACACAGGGGACTTGTGTGACCCTGATGTGGGGATTAATGAGGTCAGAGAGGAATGTCATAAGTTTGGAGGAGATCTGGATGTCTCTCTGATGTCAAATACATTGCACATCTTGTCTGAGGTAATAATAGACATAAAGAGTGGGATTTATGTACAGGAGCTAGAAGACATGGTAAATACGTGTGAGAGAAAGTACGCGTTTATAGGGAAGCGGAAGTACAAATAATCTTATGATATATTGACTTGTATGTGTAGCACAGCTAAGAAAAAAAACATTATTAGCACAGATATTAATCTCATATTGTTTCCAGTACAGGAAGAGTTAAGGTGACCATACACTTATAGATTTGCAGCAGATTTGACCATCAGATAGCTTTCTGTCAGATGCCTGTCAAGTTGAATCTGACAGGAATCTATCTGATGTGTGCCACACTCTAGGAACAGATTTCTAATAGCTTTCAGAATGAAATCTATTGGAAATCAATCTAAATGCATTATTGGACCATTAGATCCAATGCAACTCTATGGGCCATCGATCTGCTGCCAGCAGCGATCGACCTAGATTTTCCAGCCTGTCATATAGATCAAATTGATCAAAATCGGCTGCAAATCGATCAATCTATAGATTTTATAGAATCCATAGAATCGATCGATCTATTGATGGCTGAAATCAACCAGTGTATGGGCCCCCTTAAGAAACTTCAGTTGTTATCTATGCAAAAGAGCTTATTTAAAGGACTTACGAGGCCAAGTCCATCAAAAAAAATAAAAAAAAGTTAGCTACCTTGCTCAGCTTGTAAGGCACGGAGGACGCCGTCCGCGCCCTCCGTGCCGTTCCGCCTGGTCCCCGCCGCTGCACAGCCCCCGCGAACGGTCCCCGACCAGCCTGTACCAAGATGGCCGGCGGAGCTGGCCGCGGCTGCGCAGTCCGCATAGCCGCGAGTGCGGCTGCGCAGCTCTAAGGCCAACCCCCCGATCCACGCTACTGTTGCGTGGATCGTGGGGTTGGCCTTAGAGCTGCGCAGCCGCACTGGCGGCTATGCGGACTGCGCAGCCGCGGCCAGCTCCGCCGGCCATCTTGGTAAGGGCTGGGGGGCTGTGCAGCGGCGGGGACCAGGCGGAACGGCACGGAGGGCGCGGACGGCGTCCTCCGTGCCTTACAAGCTGAGCAAGGTAGCTAACTTTTTTTTAATTTTTTTGATGGACTTGGCCTCGTAAGTCCTTTAAGCTCTGAGACTTTGTAAAGTGGACAGCACTGCCTTTTGAAGCTTTTATCTCAATTGTCTCTCATTGTTTCTTCTTTTTTTATGTTTTTTCTGCAGAGAAAAGTTCAAAGAGTCAATAGCCTGTGTGAAATAATTTAAAATGCTGAGAGTATTGTGGAAACTGCACTTATTAGAGGATGATTCAATGTTATAAAAAAAAGCTATATATATGAAAATAAAAATGTTGACACTATTACCCAATCAATTCATTATATCACAAGATTTTTTTGTTTTGTTTTTTCGCTTCAGTGTCACTTTAAAGGGACTCAGAGCTCTTGAATTAAAAAGATTTTATACATACCTGGGGCTTCCTCCAGCCCCATCCGCTCTGATTGCTCCCAATGCGCCATCCTCCGCTGCCCGCAGCTTTGGGAACCGGGTCCCATCACTGATGTCAGTCGCCACCAGCTACGCAGGAGAAGTGTGCTCTTTGCGTATCTCTCCAGCAGCTGCTGGAGATATGCGTACAGGGCGCGCTTCTCTTACGCCAGACTGACTCCGACTGACGGAAGTGCGGGGACTCAGTTCCTGAAGCTGCGGGCAGCGGAGGATGGCTGCATGGGAGCAATCAGAGCGGATGGGGCTGGAGGAAGCCTCAGGTATGTATAAAAACAATTTAATTCAAGAGCTCTGGTACATTTTAAGCAATAAAATACCAATAATCTTACAGAAATTCTACTATCACCTTACCAAATCCTCTTCTCACACTTAGCCTCACTCTACCTACTCCAAGCACTAGTAGTCAATGTACCTGGTAAGGGGCTTTCCATAGATGAACTCCAGAACCAAAAAGTGAAAGAAAAAAAAACAAGGGGAAAATGCTAGCCACTACGCCACTCTGCTGCCTTTCATGCTATGTGATGCCTCCTGTTGTTCATTTTCTACCCATCTTTTATTATCCAGTCTGCAAAGAACCTCTTCCCAAAACTGTAGCCCTAAAGATGTACTAACAAACAGACAGGCATTTAAACAATTGACATCTACATAATGAGGGTCATTGGCTTAAGTGAATGGTCTATCTGAACCAGGATTGTGGAGTCAGTACAAAAATCATCCAACTTCGACTCCTCAATTTATGAAACCACGACTCTGACTCCAGGTACCCAAAATTTCTCTGACTCCGACTCCTTCATCTAATTCTTACCAGGGCTGTGGAGTTGTCCAACTCCGACTCCTCAATTTATTGAAATCACCGACTCCGACTCAAGTTACCAAAAATTGTTCAGACTCTTCGACTCCACAGCCCTGATCTGAACTAGAAGTGTGCATATGGACAGAATTTGCCCCCATCTGTTCAACGTTTCCTTCCCTAGTCCCTTTTTTTTTGTATTTTATTCCTTCCAATCAAATTTCCATCCACATCTCTCTCATTCCTTTTCCATCTTACATATTAAGAAATTGCTTACATTAAAACAAAAAAAGGTCACCTTGAGGTTTTTGGGCGCAGGGGATGCCCTTGTTGTTTTGCTCCTTCTTGGAGAATCCCTGGCATCCTCTTCTGCTTGCTCT
Organism: Hyperolius riggenbachi; assembly: GCF_040937935.1. Taxonomy (NCBI): domain Eukaryota; kingdom Metazoa; phylum Chordata; class Amphibia; order Anura; family Hyperoliidae; genus Hyperolius; species Hyperolius riggenbachi. The sequence continues at coordinate 453,124,517 of NC_090648.1, read as the reverse complement.
TAGTCTCACTGGTGGCTCCAGAAATCGGTGACTTCAGGTGAATTTGCACATGCGCTTCCCTGCCGCGCGCCCATCGCATCATCATCACATTGGTCGCTGTAAGCATCCAGTGCATGTGTGGTTCTCTAAAGCCTGAACCGTGCATGTGCAGGATACTTACGGCAGCCGTGTGCTGACACGACGGACGCGCAGCGGGGCGTACACTTGTGACTTCACCTGACGTCCCCGATTACCGGAGCCACCTGCAGGACCAAGAAGAGGATGCCGGAGGACCTTGCTGGCTACAGGGGTGCTGGAGGATGCCCCAGGTAAGTCCAAATTTGGGGGGGGGGGGGTTTACCACTCAGAGTCCCTTTAATACGCTTACTTATATGACTCAGATGGGTATAGTTTAATATATGAATTTCAACATAATAAGCATTGATGTTACACTTTTTCTAGCTGTTGGAGTGACTGTAGTGATGGTCATGTCTAGGAGAACTCATGGAGAAGCATGTGATCAGATTGGTCAGGTGATAGAGATGTACCATATTTTTCAGACCATAAGCTGCACTTTTTCTCCCGGAAAAGTGGGGGGAAAAGTCACTGTGTCTTATGGTCTGAAAACAACAATTTAGAACACTGTCCCCTCTCACATCATGAACCTGCTCCTCCTGTGTCACCAGTCACATACTTGTAGAGGTCTGCTACCACCAGTCACTGCTTTTGTGACTTGACAGCTGACCAGGCTGAGGGGACATCGGGCAGGCTGTGGTTTGTGCAAGAGAGATCCCACGGAGAGCCAAAGGAGAGATGCTTCCTTTACATGGCTGCTGCTGAGTGATGGGCAGCCTTTTCAATCATGACTGCGCTTAGCTACTGGTGCCGATGGTCTCGCAGGCCGGACCGTGGTGCCGTCATTGGGCCAATTACTGAACTTGCTTAGAAATTAAGTGAGAGTGCCGTGGTCCCACAAGTTAGGCAGCGCTGTGGAGTCGGTACACTAATCATCCGACTTCTTTTTTTCTGAAACCACTGACTTCGATTCCAGGTACCCAAAATTGCTCCGACTCCTCAACTATGACTTTACAGCCCTTGAAGGGCTAAGGCGTGGATACAAAAACCTTTCAACTCTGCCTCCGATTCCTTAGTTTATGAAACCTTTAACTTCAGGTACCCACAAATTGCTCCAACTCTGACTCTGCAGCCCTGGTGTTAGGCAGTAGGAGGGAAGGTTAGTGTTAGGCATGAGGGATTTGGTGTAAGAAAAATGTGGTGGTTAAAGAGACTCAGGGATGAATTAAAATAATAGATTTATACATACCTGGGGCTTCCTCCAGCCCCATCCGCATGGATAGCTCCCACGCTGCCGTCCTACGCTATCTCTATCGCGCTACCGGGTCTTGTAACTTCGGCCAGTCGCGGCCAGTTTTAGGCATGCGCAGTGACTCTCTCCTTCTGTCCGGCGCCTGCCTTACGCATGCATCTGCGCAGTATGGAGGGAGAACACTGGCCAAAGTTACGGGACCTGGTATTGGCGATAGAGACAGCTGAGGCTATCGGCGTGGAGCGATCCATGCGGATGGGGCTGGAGGAAGCCCAAGGTATGTATAAATCTATTATTCAAATTTGTCACTGAGTCTCAGTACAGTCCACAGTAAAATATCACTAATATTATTTACCAATATTTTCTCTATTGGCACCACCCAGTGCCCAACTCATCCAGTAGTGCTGCAATAAATACTGCTGCGTACTGCGTCTGTGAGGCGCCAGAAGAGATAGGTGCTACTGTCATGGTAACACCGCAGCCACCCCTACCATCCTTTCAGTAGTACTGCTAGGCATTGCACCATGCCCCAATGCAAAATCGCAAGGGCTTCTTCCATACTCAAATATGACCATGCTACTGTATCTCTGCATTTTCTGGTGATGCAGGGGCAGTCCATGGCTATGATTTCAGAAGGCCCGGATTGACTAGTTGACGTCACTGAGGTTACAACTGCCAGTGCGGACTGGAGGGGTACTAGACTGCAGTGGCTGAACATGGTAGGTACAGGGCCAATTTTGAATTCAGTTTGGGGAACAGGGCAGTTTCTAGGCTAATTTGCACCCAGGGCGAGGATGTAATAATTGTGCCCCCTCCCCCCCCCCCCCACCCCCGTGGACACACAAACCCTTACTCTTTAGGGACAGTCACACAGTCACAGGTCACAAGTAGATCTACCTACGTACTCGTGACCAGCGGCTCATCCAGGAGGAAGCAGCTACCAGAAAAACAAACAGGCAAAGAGAGCCAGGAACGCTGACTCCTCCATGGGCGCTGAGCACTGACAGCCTGCAGTACCGCTACAGGACATCCGGTGTCATTACTCGGGGTGAAGTTATGATGACATCACGCAGGGGTGCAGTGATGATGACTAGACTTCGGATGCAGGCAGCCCTGGAGGAGTCAAGGAAGGTGAACGCGCTGGTAATCTTCTTCCATTTGGCTGCACCGCCCACCACTAGCTCCCTAGTGGTTATGTGCTTCTGCCTGCGCCCTCCTTCTTTTACTTGCCGGTCGGCCCCCTGCCTGCACTGCCCAAGAAACGGCTCTGTTGGGGAAAAATAGTAGAGGCATGCAAACAAATAGCTCTGTTTGTGTAAGTATAGCTATCCTTAAAAGGCAGAACTGAATTTACATCACAGGAGCCTATAGGCACGGATGTTCTGGCACCCTACACTTCAACCCACAGGTGTCCCTTAATAGTTAATACTGATGTACCTCTGGCTAAATAGCTACAGAAAGAGCGTAGCTAGAAATCCCCAGGGCCCGCCTGCAAAAAAAAAAATCCCAGGCCCAACCCCCCCAGAGTCTATCAGCAGGACAGCCAGGCAACTGGTATTGCTTAAACAGAAATAAATATGGCCTCCATATCCCTCTCACTTCAGTTGTTCTTAAAATATGAATTTCAAGCAAACTATTGCACTGCTCCTCTCTGTATGCAGTCTTCCTTTTGTCACAAGAAAACCAAGACATCTGGGCATCCCTTTAGTTGCGTGTAGTACCCCCTAGTGGAGCAGCTGAAATATTTCTTGTGGAAATTAACCCCATTGCTTTGCTATACCTGTAACTGCTGTTCAGCAGCACTCACCAGCAGGGCCGGGCCGAGGCAGAGGCTGGAGAGGCTCCAGCCTCAGGGCGCAGTGTAGGAGGGGGCGCAGAATTCATTCAGCTGTCATTCCCAATTGTGTTTGAAGCAGAAAGAAATAAGAAAAGGTGATACATGGCAGCGACTGCAAGCCAGATAAGTAGAGATTAAGGTGTTGGGGGCCCTGGGGCGCCTCTTAGTGTAATAGCAATCAGTGTGTGACGGCTGGGTGGGAGGGATGGGGGAGGGGCCTCTTAGTGTAATAGCAATCAGTGTGTGACGGCTGGGGTGGGAGGGATGGAGGGGCCTCTTAGTGTAATAGCAATCAGTGTGTGACGGCTGGGGTGGGAGGGATGGGGGGGTGCACTTTGCTGTCTCAGCCTTGGGTGCTGAAGGACCTTGTCCCACCTCTGCTCACCAGGCTTCACTCCTCTCATGGTTCCACACAGGCAGAAGAATGACAGGTTTTAGCGTCAGGAACATGTGGACTCCAGCTGATGACCTGGAAAACAAATGGTTAGTGGAGCTCATTGTGTTGCAATTTTCTATAGAGGGCTCTGTCCTCATTTACAATTATAGGTTCATTTCCCATTTAATAAAGATGGGAATCCCCAAGATATGGTCACATGACATCTTTCTGACATCACTTGATCACAGTTGAAAAGTCTTACACACTTCAACAGTGGAATATGCCATAGATGCCATTAGCATAAAAATCCCCCTACTTGTGTCAGCAGTTAATACATTATTTTAATACTGGTTTCCCTTTCTTGTAATATGCTTTGAACGATTCCTAAAAACAGCATTTCTGTTACTGAAAACACTGCATACCATAGAGTGAGATAAATGGCCTTAATCCACACATCATGTTGTGCTGAGGCTGATAAATTGCTTTTCTTAAAGCGGACCTGAACTCAGAACGTCCTCTCTGCTCTAAAAGATACCCAACAGCATAATAACCTTTAAACAAAAAACATTACTTTGTTACACCTGATTCACATCCTAGAATAAATCTGTACTGTTTCTACTTCCTGATTCATGGAAGCAGACATATTGTTAAAGTGAACCTCCGGACTAAAAATCGACTCAGCAGCACTGAAAAGGCCTGGTGTTTATTTAACAGTTTCACAGCATCAGAACTTTGTTTCTCTTATCCAAGCCTCAGTTTTAGCTGCACAGAAGAAAACTGCCCGGGCTTTTTTCCCCTGATGCTGTGCAAAGCATGATGGGATTTCTGATGTTGTTGCTCTCGTTCTGCTGTTTTGGTGCAATTTTTTTTTTAACATTTAGAATTTGACATTTGAAGCCTAGCGCGTGCAGCTGGGAGGGGTTATCAGGACACAGGACACTTGGAACTGTGTCTCCTGCTCCTTGTCACCTCCTTTCAACCAAAAAGATGGCTGCCCCCATGACAAAGATGGCAGCCCCCATGAATCACAAACATTTGCTTGTTCTTTTAAAACAGGGTGGGTAAAAAATTATATTACCTATCTATTCTAATTAACATAACTAATGTAACTTAATGACAGTCAGTTTGTTTAGGCTGAAGTTCCCCTTTAACCTCCTGTACTGTTAAATGGCCTTGTATGCCATCTCTGCCATATTCAGTCATGTGACACAGGGGAGAGATCAGATTACAATTTGTGATTAGACACAAATGAGCAGGGTTGCTCGTAAACTACGCCAGCGCGAATCTACGCATCGTAGTACACAACTACGCATCGTAGTTCGTAGGCGTAGTTTAAGAACTACACGTACGCATTTCCGCGTAGTCGTAGTCCCGCTATGCGAAGCTTCGCCCGCTACGCGTAGTTGACGTATGTATTCCGAAGTCAACTACGCTTGCGGTAACTGCATTTATATGGGTCATTGCGCATGCGCAGAAATTTTATTGCCCTTTATACGCATACAATTCTGCATTGGATGGTGGAATGTATGCTTATATTAGTTTATGTATGTGCATAGTTAGCAGATTATTGCGGAAATTTTTCCGCATAAGGGCATAAGCGGTCGCATCAACTACGCTACGCACTACGTGAAGCTTGCGTATTTTAATGCGTAGTCTACGGTATGCTAACGTAGCGAAGTGGCTGATTTCGGAGGCGTAGATTGTGAAGCGTATTTGCGTAAAAATACGCGTAGTTCCAGCGTAGCGAAGTTGGCTGACTACGACCATCCCTGCAAATGAGGGGAAATTAAACAGGCTAAACTCTCTAAATACATACAGGGTGCATTTCTCTATTTATTTCTTCAGTCGTGTGCAAGAGTTCAGGTCCACTTTAAGGTACGTGCACACCTGATTTTCTGCCCAACTTGTCATCTGACTTGTTGTTTGTCCAACTAATAGACGTTCAAATATACAGTTGTTTGACCAGTCGTTTAATCCAGTCTATTGTTCTATCCAGTCCAATGTCTATTATCAAGCTGGTTAAACGACATGTAAATTAGGATATCAGCAGCTTTTTTTGGTCAGTGTGTACAGGACGTTAGGACGACTTGTTGTTTGCATGACCAGTTTAAGCGACAATCAGGTGTCAAGTTGGACGTGTGTACGCATCTTAAAGTGAACCTCCGGACTAAAAATCTACTCAGCAGAACTGAAAAGGCTTGGTGTTTCTTTAACAGTTTCACAGCATCAGAACTTTATTTTTCTTACCAACGCCTATTTTTTAGCTGAACAGAAGCTAAGCTCCGCCCCATCAAAGAAAACTGCCCAGGCTTTTTTTTCCCTGATGCTCTGATGCTGTGCAAAGCATGATGGGATTTCATATGTTGTTATTCAAGTTGCCTAGCAACTAGGAGGGGTGATCAGCACACAGGACAGTTTGAACTGTATGCTCCCTGTCACCTCCTTTCAACCAAAAAGATGGCTGCCCTCATTAAACAGGGCCAGCCCGCACACCAACCACAGCTCATGTGTCTCTCGCTGACATATGGCACTTGTTCCCGCCCACTGTCCACTATAGCAGGATACAGACTACCACAAGGGCCAAAAAACAGGTTTACTATAACAGAAGATCTATTATATCAGCATTTACTATATCCCTGACGTTACTCCCGTATACTAATAATGGTGATTGGCCGCCCGGGACCTGGACATTTAGTTTACTATACCCAAATGTTTACTATATCAGAGTTTACTATAATGATATTATACTGTATTATGTAGCTTCCTCTTGGGCCTAGGCACAAGTCAAAGCCAGACAGACCTTTTTTTTTTTTTTTTGATAATAAAGGCATTTCGTAAGATTTTTTTTTTTACTCAAATTAGAATAACGCTGTGATCTGGTAATAATTACATGTCCCCTGTCGATATATGTAAAGTATGATTTTAATGACAGGTTTTCATTAATTAGCCTGACTTTGTTAACAGAGTGTCAATTTCTGGACGGTTCTTAGCCCAGCATCGATCAGAATGGTAGCCAGCTCTTAATAATGAAAGCTTTTAGTGGAAGCCAAGAGGTTAACACACTTAAAAATGCATTTTTTTTCACCCTGCTGGAAGTAAGTGGAAAAAAAAAAAAAGAATGGATTAAGCCATAGGGCCTAAATTTCTCCATCCCGTCTCCTCCCGCGGCGCTGCCTTTGAGGCCGGCCTGTGTCCGAAACGCAGCAACGCCAGACCGTGCAACATTAGTGACACCAATCCAATTGAAAGTGTAGTTACACAGTGACTGCAAAATCAATGATACATTAAGAGCCTGCGCTGGAGAGAGAGAGGTTGGCGGCGTACAAAGGTGTAGGGGCCACATTAAAATAAGACAAATATCGAGCTGGGAAAATGGCTTCACTCTTTCGAAAGGAGAGAATGAGATCACCGCAGGTGAGAGATTTAACTCAAAGGAAGCGTCGGGGAGTCCGTTTTATTATTACCTTCACCGCCTTGTGAAAACATCTCTTTATCGCGGCTGACGACTATCTACGGAAGGGGAAGTCATTATTTGATCCGCTGTTAAATTTATAAGTTTGCCGCTTACAAAGGAAGGAACAGTTCATAATGTTTCTGGTAGTTTCATTTCAGGCCCCTTTTACACTGACACGTTGTCATTGCGTTACGTTATCCTTTTTTACCACAGGGTAACGCTATAGCAATGAAAACCTATGGGGTCTTGCATACCTATTGCGGCGTGATACGATGCGCCGGAAGTAGTGAATTTACCACAACAATAACAGCGTATTATCGGTGATGTCATGTAAGTCGCCACAGATATTTTAACCACTTCACCCCAAAGTTGTTTTTACCCTAACGGACAAGAGATTTTCACCTTTCAGTGCTCATCCCTTTCATTTGCCAATAGCTTAATCACTACTAATCACAATGAAATGATCTATATCTTGTTTTTTTTTCACCACCAATTGGGCTTTTTGGGGTTGATATTTGTTCTCAGTAATTACTTTATTTTCTATGCATTTTAAAGAAGAAAACAAGGAAAAAATAAAAAAATACACTATTTCTCCAATTTCATCCCCTATAGTTTTAACCCTCCTGGCAGTTCAATCCGCCAGGGGTAGCAAAGCCGTTGTTTTTTTTAGTTTTTTTTTCAAGGTCTCGCTACATGATAGCCGCTGCTTGGCGGCATCCCCCCAGTCCCTCCGATCGTCGTTCAAAGAAGGGGATCTCCTGGAGGGCTTCCCCCGTCGCGATGACGACGGGGCGGGATGACGCCACTGACGTCCTTGACGTTGTGACGTCAAAGGGGACTCCGATCCACCCCTTAGCGCTGCCTGGCACTGATTGGCCAGGCAGCGCACGGGGTCTGGGGGGGGGGGGCGGCTGCGGCGCGACGGATCGGTGGGTAGCGGTGGCGATTGGATTGCACACGCAGCTAGCAAAGTGCTAGCTGCGTGAAGCAAAAAAAAATTATGCAAATCGGCCCAGCGGGGCCTGAGCGGTGCCTTGCGGCGGCATAGCCCGAGCTCAGTTCGGGCTTACCGCCAGGAAGGTTAATATAAACACTGCTACTGTACATAAAACCCACACATTTTATCTGCCTATTTGTCCTGGTTATCACACCATTTTAATTATGTCCCTAGTACAAAGTATGGTGACAATATATTATTTGGAAATAAAGGTGTATTTTTTCCATGGTGTTTTTTATCTCACTAAGCTCATGAGCACCTGCGGGAGCGTGCACACGCATGCACACAGCGGCAGCAGCACTGTTTGACTTATAAAAACGTCCTGGAGCCATTAACCTCCTTAGCGGTATGGACGACTTAATACGTCCATTACCGCCGGAGGTCGCCGCTCAGGCCCCACTGGGCCGATTTGAATAATTTTTTTTAAAACACGCAGCAAGCATGCCGCCCGCCGCCGATCCGCCGCCACCTGCCGTGATGCAGGGCCCCCCCAGGCGAGACCCCGTGCGCTGCCTGGCCAATCAGTGCCAGGCAGCGCTGAGGGGTGGATCGGGTCTCCCTGTGACGTCATGATGTCGCCGACGTCGATGACGTCACGACGTGCGTCGCCATGGCGACGGGGGAAGCCCTAAAGGAAATCCCGTTTCAGAATGGGATTTCCTTATTGCTTACAGCGCCGGCGGCGATCGGAGGGGTGGGAGGGATGCGGAAGGGAGGGGGGCATCATGTAGCTAGCGCTAGGCTAGCTACATGATTGAAAAAAAAAAATTAAAAAATAGCGCTGCGCTGCCCCCTGGCAATCTTTAATAGAACGCCAGGGAGGTTAAGAGGCTCTAGCAGGACGTTTTTATAAGTCTGGTTGTCATTAAGTGGTTAAACTGTTTGCCGCTCGCATGCATGGAAGCATTTCTCGACATTACACTTCCGTGCACTTTCTATTTCCGCCACAGGAAGTGAGCGCTAGAGAGCCTCACTCATGGCTTGGCTTGGAGCCAGAAGTGAGATTACCGCACATTGCCGCGGTAATCTCTGAAGGCTGTTTGGTGCAATCGCACCACAACAAAAACGCAGATTTCTGATGTGAAACTGGCTTTAATGAAGAATATCAACAAAAAAGGCATAATAAAAACATATTACTTGAATAATATTAAGAAGATAAATGTGCCCCCTCATGCAGGGTAACTGCAGAGAAGAATGGGAAAATTGGTAACTCCCCCATTCAGGCTTCAACAACACAGTCCCCCTTCCTTCTCCAATGTCCTGGTCTTTAGTCTCTCCTCGCTCAGCTGCAGCTCTTTCTCCACCTGAGGCTACCCCGTGATCGTGGATATAGCCGTGATCACAGGCCAGGATTAATACCTGAAAACCAGCCAACTTTAGTGGTTAATAGCAAAGCCCCCTTACATGCTATTTCTTTAAACTTTTTTTTTAATCTTCAGAGGGTGGGAAATGTTTTTAACCTCCTTAGCGGTATGCCTGACACTGTGTCGGGCATACCGCTCTCTGGCCTCGGGAGTCCCCATGAAAATGTTTTGTGATCCAATGGCTGTGCGGAGAGACTGCGCCGATCGCTGGATCCAGGCTGGGTAATGTATTAAGTGGCTGGATCTGGGGATTGGCGGCGAGCAGGGGGTGTCGGCCACATATACTAGCTAGCCTAGTGCTAGCTAAAGGTTTTACAGCCATTGGATCACAAATTATTCATACCGGGCTATAAAACTGTAAAACCTCCTGAGCGGCGTAACGTTTAGAAGGTTAAAAAATTACGTATTAAAATACTTTACTCGTTGTTGCATTTTTATTTTATTTAAATCTTTGTGGAAATGGATAAGGGGTACTTTGTACCCCTATACTCATTTGTCCTGGGAGGGGGGGAGGGCATCTGGTTAAAGGGGTCTCCCAGATGCCACTATGGCACCATGGGGAAGAGCCCCTTGTCAATGGATTGGACAAGGGCTCCGGCTCTCCCCCGGAGCCTCCCTATATCATGGACCATGCAGGCTGGTATAGTCAGGGTGCGAAGCCCCACTTGGCCGGGGCCCTGCATTCTGGCTAACCCAGCCTGCATGGGGACAGGGATTAAAGAGGCTCAGGAAGGGGGGGGGGGGGGGGGGGGGAGGGATTGCACGTCATTTTTTTACAATTTCCCACCCTCTGAACATAGAAAAATAATCATTTAATACTTTTAGCCATTGACCCTGAACAAGCATGAAGATCAGTTGTTTGAGTGAAGTTTGCATCTCTAGCAGCTACCCTAGAAATCACTTGTATCTGTCATACACTCTTATTCAATTATTTTTATTATTACGGCTGTAAAAAATTAAAAAATGCCCACCGCTCCCCTCGTTCTCCTCTGTCCCCCTCTGTTATGTTCTAAAGCGGGACAGTTTTAGCGTTATAAGTGTTAAAAAAAATGGCACATGCAGTGTGCCTTACACTTATAACACTAAATAGCAGTGGGCTACTGTTAGGCAGCAGGGGTGTGGGGGAGTGGAGGCAGTGGGACACTGGAGGGAGTAGTATTGGGGAAGATGTTTGCATATGCATACATTGCCTTGTCCCAGCCGGTGATCGCTCCTTCACTTCCTCAGTTTGCTGTATTCCAGCATCCAGCCAATCAGCATGTGGCTTCAGTTCCTGCATGGTGATTGGCTGGATGCAGGACTACAGCAAACTAACAAGGAAGTGAAGGAGCAACTGGGATTGTTTACAGGGAAACATCCATTTTTGTGTCAGAGGCCAAAACTGAGGGAAGGAGGAAATTTGGGCGCATGAGGCAGGTAGACAAAAAGGGCGCCATCATTCACTCACATAATAAATATCGTTTAATGGGCGCCCAACAGGAAAAAAAGGGCGCCGGAGAAAAATAACCTTTTACAAGCGGCACCCGGAGACTTTTAATGTTTTATAACTGCTACTCATGATTACACATTATTTAAGGATTTATAATTTTTTAAACATTATTTTTAAACGAAAAACAGCGCAATATTTTTTTAAAACGTTATTAATGCTTTTCACAGGGGGGTCTTAGGTTTAGGCACCAGCAGGGGGTCTTAGGTTTAGGCACCACCAGGGGGTCTTAGGTTTAGGCACCAGCAGGGGGGTCTTAGGTTTAGGCACCACCAGGGGAGGTCTTAGGTGTAGGCACTGTCAGGAACCGGCCCGCGGCACGCCTGCGTATACGGTTCCCGACTGCGGGTTTGACCAGATTGAGAGGGGAAGCAGCCTTAGTCAAGCTAAAACAAGGCTGGGACCCCTCAGAACACCTCTCACTGCCACCACTAGCGGTTCGCTAGACACTTCCACTCTGCTGTCGAGTCCTCAGCGCGCACCCCGCGTTTTCGTATTTGGGTCAGCTTTGCGCTTAGGCCAAATACGGGAACGCCACGCACCCACACACACACACAGTTGCAATCTTACACTGTCGTGAAGCAAAGACCCACTGACAGTCGTTCCGAACGATACTGTTAGCCACTCTGCTGTCGCTACTCGCACTGGCGTTGTTCGTACGTTGGGTCAGCTGCGCGCTTAGGCCAACGTATGACAAACGCCCCCACACACAATGCAATTACAATTTCATACGGTAGTGTTGCTCAAGCGTACAATTAGGCATGAACTTATACACGGTTACACTTCAGTCTCTTCTAGGCTATGAGTGTTAGTTTAGTACGGCAGAAGTCAAACTTATTAAATAATAATTTAATATTCTAGAAAAACATAGAACAATGCAGAACTTAATATATACAAAAAGATTACAAAAAACAAAGTAAAAATAGTTACAAGATAAAAGTTACAAAGATAACACACACGGATATTTGTGTAAAAATAAACGGGGGAAAAAAGAACGTTACCAGCTTAGGTTAGAACGTTGTTTGACGGGAGGACGCCGTTTCGACCAGAAGTCGCGATCCTCCCTAGCTATTCGCTACCTCCGAGAGAAGACACCGGTGGCTGCCCTGGGCCACCTTAAATAGTCCGAAGTGTCCCCTGGGGCATTTAATGTCCAGCCCCCAGGAACTAATACAGTTTCCCCGTTTGTGACATCACCGAACGCTTGTCATAATCCTTCTTGTGATATGCACTTCAAAGGGGTTCCTGCTTTAGCTTCTTGAAGTTTGCAGAATTCGAAAGGTGAGATTGTATCCTATCAGACATCAAAAAAGCTTCCTCCACATTATTTCCTTGGGTAAAGTGTATATTAGCACATACATGAAAAGATTGCCTGTAGACAGAGGCAGACAATCACACCTGGGACAGTAGATCAAAAGTGACTGCTAGTGGCTTAATGAGCTGCTTCCTTGCCTGTTGAAGGTGACTGGTCGTATTCACTGAAGACCTCTTTAGATGCAAATGTAGGTCTAGTGACCCACCCACACAAATACATGAACAGTCCATGAATCTAGCCTGCATCTCTACACCTTTGACATACCACAGCAGATATAAAAATGGGAAAATGAAAATATATTACTGTATTATCCTTAACAGCATCAGCACCCCAATATATCTCCACACCTCCGCCGTTAACTTGGTGCAAGGCAGATGATCTTCCCAGATTATCCTGCCAGCACCTACATTGTTGGTTCTGCTTGACGGGACAGTCCATCAGCATTCCCATGATTGCTCCCCTTCCTATGTTGAATGGTGAAGCTATATTGTTGGAGAACTAAGCTCCATCTCAGCAGTTTTCCATTGTCCCCAGAAACCCGATGTAACCAACTAAGAGGGTTGTGGTCGGTTACGACGGTGAATACACGACCGTAGAGATAGTGCTGCAGCTTTTGTAGGGCCCATACAATTGCCAAGCACTCCTTCTCTATGGTGGCGTAAGCTACCTCCCGGGGTAGCAGCTTCCGACTTAAGTACAGAATCGGATGTTCTTCCCCAGTTTGGTTTACCTGGCTTAATACAGCACCTAGGCCAAAGGCTGAGGCATCCGTCTGGACTACAAACCGTCGGCTGAAGTCTGGCGCTTGCAACACGGGAGGGCTGGCTAGGGCCCTCTTCAGAGCTGTGAATGACTGTTCACATTCTGGCATCCAGAGAATCTGCTTGGGCAGCTTCTTTTTGGTGAGATCTTTCAATGGCTTGGCGAGGGCACTGTAGTTGGGGACAAACTTTCTATAGTACCCAGCCGTTCCTAAGAAGGACTGAATCTGCTTCTTCGTGTGGGGGGTGGGCCAGGACACAATGGCATCTACCTTCCCAGTATCTGGACGAAGCTCTCCCCCCCCCCCCCCACCACATGTCCCAGGTACTGTACCTGTTTCTTGCCTATCTGACACTTGCTAGGCTTGACTGTTAGTCCTGCTGCAGTGATACGTCCCAGAACCTGTGACAGCTGTGCTAAGTGGTCGTTCCAGTTGGCGCTAAACACGGCGATGTCATCTAGGTAGGCGACAGCGCAGTCTTCCAAACCTTCCAGGAGACCATTTACAACCCTTTGGAAGGTGGCCGGGGCGTTTTTCATTCCAAAAGGCATTACATTAAATTCAAACAGACCTGAGGGGGTGATAAAGGCAGACCTCTCCCGTGCCTCAGCTGTTAGAGGGACCTGCCAGTATCCCCGACTCAAATCCACGATTGTTAGCTATTGCGCGCCAGCTAGCTTATCTAACAATTCGTCGACCCTCGGCATTGGGTAAGCATCTGACGCAGTTATCAAATTTAGTTTTCGATAATCTACACAGAACCGAGTGGTCTGGTCCCGTTTGGGTACTAGCACTACAGGTGATGCCCATGCGCTGTGCGACCGTTGGATCACCCCTAGTGACAGCATTTCCTCAATCTCCTTGCTGATGTGGGCCTGAACCTCAGGGGAGACTCTATAGGCTGACTGTCTAACCGGCTTGTTATTTCCGGTGTCAACATGGTGTACAGCCAGGCTGGTCAGACCAGGGCGGGCTGTAAAGGTACCACGGTAAAGGGTCAGCACATCAGATAGCCCAGCCTGCTGCTCTGCTGTCAACTCCGGATTGATCTGCACCTCGGCAACAGAGTCGGTTTCCTGGGTGGATGCCAGGATGTCAACCAGGGCCTCTGCTTCACCGTCCGGTAGCAAACTGCAGACAGGGAGAGCGCAAGCGGTTCTAGCATGATGTTCCTTTAACATATTTACATGGTATGTTTTCAGCTGCTTACCTCGGTCATCCAGCGCGACCACATAGGTCACATCACTAATCTTCCTATGTATGGTATAGGGCCCATCCCAAGCGGCCTGCAGCTTATTCTGTCGCATCGGGTTTAGGACCCATACCTTGCGACCTACCTCATAAACTCTCTCCCTAGCCCCGTGGTCATACCACTGCTTCTGGGTGGCCTGGGCTTGAGTCAGATTCTCTCGCACTAACCCCACCAGGGTGTCCATCTTTTCCCGGAACTTTAGAACGTATTCCACTATGGAGACCCTGGGACCCATGTCCTGCCCCTCCCAGACCTCTCGAATGAGATCGAGGGGTCCGCGTACCCTCCTCCCATATAATAGCTCAAAGGGCGAGAACCCGGTGGATGCCTGGGGCACCTCACGATAAGCAAACAGTAAGTGGGGCAGGTATCGCTCCCAGTCTCTCCCTTGCGATTCAACAAACACCCTTAGCATCTGTTTCAGAGTACCATTGAACCGCTCACATAACCCATTTGTCTGGGGGTGGTAAGGGCTGGCCATGATGTGTTCTACCTGCATTTGTTTACAGAGGCATTCCATTAGGCGCAACATGAATTGCGGGCCGTGATCGGTGAGCATTTCACGGGGAAAACCGACCCGTGAGAAAATGCGCACCAATGCGTCCGCAACCTTGTCTGCCCGTATGGAGCTCAGGGCTACAGCTTCAGGGTAGCGAGTGGCATAATCTACCACCGTGAGAATGAAACGTTTCCCTGTGCTGCTGGGTATTGCCAGAGGCCCAATTATGTCAACAGCAACCCTTTGGAAGGGCTCCTCTATTATGGATAAGGGCCTCAGTGGGGCTTTGTCGGTGTCACCTGCTTTGCCGACCCGCTGACAGGCGACACAAGACCGGCAAAAATCAGCAATATCTGTCCCCATGTGGGGCCAATAAAAATTGTGGGCAAGCCGGGATTTGGTCTTGCGGATCCCCAAGTGACCAGCCAGGGGCACCTCATGTGCTATTCTTAATAGCTGCTCCCTGTACCTGTGGGGAACAATCAACTGCCGGTCGGCCTCCTCCACTTCAGACGGCTCAGAGGGAATAACCTCTCTGTACAGTCTGCCGTGTTCCCAGTACACCCTCACTTTGTCGCCCTCCACCGGTGCCCTGTCCGCCAGACTCCTGAGCTCTTCCAGGCTGCTATCAAGCCGCACAGCCTCGGAGAACTCAGCGCTGTCGGCCACAGGCACCAGGGAGGTGGCAAACTGAAAGGCCTCTGGGTCCTCAGAGCCAGGCTCTGAGGTGGAAGAGCCTGACCCAGTGACATAAGCCCCTTCAGTGGACAATTCGTCTGCTGCAGCCCGGTGAGCACTGCGGGTCACCACTGCAGCTGACGGAGCGTTCACTGTACACATG
This sequence comes from Hyperolius riggenbachi, assembly GCF_040937935.1. Classification (NCBI taxonomy): domain Eukaryota; kingdom Metazoa; phylum Chordata; class Amphibia; order Anura; family Hyperoliidae; genus Hyperolius; species Hyperolius riggenbachi. The sequence goes on along the minus strand of NC_090648.1, from coordinate 453,109,027 downwards.
TCATCATGCAACACATCACATATTACATCAACATTATCTGCATTCATGGTAACAACGTGTCCTCCTCCAGGCCTGGGCACTGGAGACTCACTAGGGCTGGCTCCTAGTACACAGTCCGTAGCCCCTGGGGCCTCACCAGCACTCCCCGCTTGCACAGCATTATCACACAGTACCTTGCAAGAGTCCTGAACTTCTGCGGGGGATGCAGGCTCCATGGGGTGTGGAGTAGGCTCATACCGGGCCACTAACCGTCCCAGGTCAGTACCCAACAAAACGTTCGTGGGGATGGCATCCGTTACCCCCACTTCTTTCATTCCGCTGCCGGCCCCCCAATCCAGGTGGACCAAGGCGGTGGGTATGGCGGGGGTGACGCCCCCAACTCCTTTGACAGCAATAGTCTTGCCAGGAATGTACTCCTCAGGGTTCACAAGCTGGGGGTGCACTAGAGTCACCTCTGCTCCAGTGTCTCTTAGACCGGTGGTAACTGTATCCCCAACCGTGACAGGTTGCAGGTTCTCTGCATAGCTACCTGCATTCCTGGTGGCACACAACGAATTCCGGGCCCCGCCAGAGTTTGGGGCTTCCTTCTTCTTTTCTGGGCACGTAGCACTGATGTGACCCGGTTTGTTACAGGCAAAACATCTCCGAGTGTCAACGGTGGCTGTTCTACCTCCAGGCGGCTGCGGGACTTGGCTTCGCTGGGTGCTCAGAGGAGAAGGTCTCGCAGGCTTTTCTCCCTTCCAGCTGGGCGCCATAGTCCTCCGAAAATCAGATGCTCGATTGGACGTGTAGGCATCAGCAACTTTCGCTGCCTCATCCACGGTCTTTGGCTCTCGGTCCCGTACAAACTGCCGGACCTCAACAGGGCAAGTGTGGAGGAACTGGTCTTTTATTATCAGTTCCTGCAGGGCATCAAAGGTTTCAACAGCCAGTCCTTTTACCCACTGCTGGAAGGCAGTGCGCAGGTTGCACGCATGATCCAGGTAACTGTCATTAGGACCTCGCTGCACTGTCCTGAAACGTTTGCGATACACCTCTGGCGTGAGGTGGTATCGTGCAATGATGACTTTCTTAATTGCCTCAAAGTCTGTTTCTTCCTCCTGGGGGAGACTCACAAACGCCTCCAGGGCCTTGCCTCTCAGCCCTGGTGTGAGGTATCTTGCCCACTGCTCACGGGGCACCCCATACTGCCGACAAGTCCTTTCAAACCCCTGTAGGAAAGTGTCTATGTCAGAGTCCTTGTCCATAGCGGGGAACTTATCCAGGGGGATTCTGTGGACTCGCTCACCTTCGCGTTCTGCGGGTCCAGCAGACCGGTTCTGCTGCTGAAGTTTAGCCAGCTCCAGCTGGTGTTGCCGTTCAGCACTTTCCCTCTCGGCCTGGTGTCGCTGTGCAGCTTGTTCCCTCTCGGCCTGGAGTCTGTCCCTCTCGGCCTGGAGTCGCTGTGCAGCTTGTTCCCTCTCAGCCTGGAGTCTGTCCCTCTCGGCCTGGAGTCGCTGTGCCGCTTGTTCCTTCTCTGCCTGTCGGTGCAGTAGGATCAGCTTTAGGCGCAGTTCAGGATCAGCCGAGTTCAGTAGCTGTAGATCAGCTTCCAGAGATGTCATCTCAGTGTTCGGTGGATCATCCAGGACATCGTCTCCACTCGCATCCTGTAGCGGGAGCGATTCCTCCTCTGGCGTGTCGTGAGCTGCATCCACTGACGTTGAAGCACGGGCTTGCTCTGTCTCATCATACTCCTCCAGCGCACGAACTAACTGCTCCTTAGTCTGGCCGCTCACCGTCTTGATGCCTTTGTGCTCACACAGGTTGAGTAGTATCTCTTTGTTTTGCCTTGCATAGCTGGATGCTTTCTGAGCCATCGTGTTGCACAAAAGAAAAAGAAAAAAGGGGGGAGGGAAAGCAAACACCAAGTGTGTATCTTTGAACCAAAAAAAAAAGTATATAGATTCTGCACTGAGTAGACTTCTGTAGGCTAGTTGCTTCTAGCAAGCTTCCAGCCTTTAGTACTCAGAATAGCGAGCTAAACTGCGTACTAATGTACTAAACGATGCCACCACTGCCAGCCAATTATGTCAGGAACCGGCCCGCGGCACTCCTGCGTATACGGTTCCCGACTGCGGGTTTGACCAGATTGAGAGGGGAAGCAGCCTTAGTCAAGCTAAAACAAGGCTGGGACCCCTCAGAACACCTCTCACTGCCACCACTAGCGGTTCGCTAGACACTTCCACTCTGCTGTCGAGTCCTCAGCGCACACCCCGCGTTTTCGTATTTGGGTCAGCTTTGCGCTTAGGCCAAATACGGGAACGCCACGCACCCACACACACACACAGTTGCAATCTTACACTGTCGTGAAGCAAAGACCCACTAACAGTCGTTCCGAACGATACTGTTAGCCACTCTGCTGTCGCTACTCGCACTGGCGTTGTTCGTACGTTGGGTCAGCTGCGCGCTTAGGCCAACGTATGACAAATGCCCCCACACACAATGCAATTACAATTTCATACGGTAGTGTTGCTCAAGCGTACAATTAGGCATGAACTTATACACGGTTACACTTCAGTCTCTTCTAGGCTATGAGTGTTAGTTTAGTACGGCAGATGTCAAACTTATTAAATAATAATTTAATATTCTAGAAAAACATAGAACAATGCAGAACTTAATATATACAAAAAGATTACAAAAAACAAAGTAAAAATAGTTACAAGATAAAAGTTACAAAGATAACACACACGGATATTTGCGTAAAAATAAACGGGGGAAAAAAGAACGTTACCAGCTTAGGTTAGAACGTTGTTTGACGGGAGGACGCCGTTTCGACCAGAAGTCGCGATCCTCCCTAACTATTCGCTACCTCCGAGAGAAGACACCGGTGGCTGCCCTGGGCCACCTTAAATAGTCCGAAGTGTCCCCTGGGGCATTTAATGTCCAGCCCCCAGGAACTAATGCAGTTTCCCCGTTTGTGACATCACCGAACGCTTGTCAACAACAACAACAACAACAAATAACATTTGTAAAGCGCTTTTCTCCCGTGGGACTCAAAGCGCATAAGCATGGCTCCGACCATCGTGGTACAGGGGAAGAATTTTATAAATCTGGAAATGCCAGGCTAAACAGGTGGCTTTTCAGTCTGGATTTGAATAGCTCCAGGGATGGTGCTGTCTTTACTGGGTGTGGTAGGGAGTTCCAAAGAGTAGGGGCAGCATGACAGAAGGCTCTGTCTCCAGATTTTTTGAGGTGCACTCTGGGAGTGACCAAGTTTATAGAACTTGCTGATCTGAGGTTGTGAGAGGTGTGGTGCAGCTTCAGCAAGTCCTTCATGTATCCAGGGCCCAGATTGTGCAGGGATTTGAATGTCAGCAGTCCAATCTTGAAGAGTATTCTCCATTCTACTGGTAGCCAGTGCAGTGAGCGAAGGATCGGTGTAATGTGACAGTGGCGAGGCTGGTTTGTTAGCAATCTGGCAGCAGCATTCTGCACTAATTGCAGGCGACGCAAGTCTTTTTTGGGGAGGCCAGCATAAAGGGCATTGCAGTAGTCCAGCCGTGATGTGATGAAGGCGTGGACTAGGGTTTGAAGATCCTCTGGGGGAATCAGATGTTTAATCTTTGCAATGTTCTTCAGATGAAAGAAGGAAGATTTAACTACAGATGAAATTTGGTTTCTGAAACTCAATTCCCCATCGATTAGTACGCCAAGGCTGCGCACAAGGTTGGAGCTGTTTATGTCTGAATTCCCAATCCTGATTGGTGTTGCTTTAGGATAGAGCTGTTTTGATGGCGAGCACTGGCTTTGGACAAACAGGACCTCAGTTTTGTCAGCATTCAGTTTCAACCAGTTATCATTCATCCATGCCTGAAGCTCAGCTAAGCAAGAGTTTATTTTTGGGGTAGGGTCTGTTCCACCAGGTTTGAAGGACAGGTATAGCTGTGTGTCATCGGCGTAGCAGTGGTACGTCAGGCCATGTCGTTGGATAAGTGTACCGAGTGGCAACATGTAGATTGCAAACAGCAGAGGGGATAGGATTGATCCTTGTGGCACTCCGAATTGTAGAGGTGCAGGTTTGGACATTATAGGTCCTAGGGATACTCTCTGTGTTCTGTCAGTCAGGAATGATCTGAACCACTGGAGGACTGATCCACTGATGCCACAGTACTCCTGCAGTCTGTTAAGCAGGATTTCATGGTCAACTGTATCAAAAGCAGCTGAGAGATCCAACAGGATTAGGATGGAGCATTCCCCTCTGTCCCTTGTCCCTTGTCATAATCCTTCTTGTGATATGCACTTCAAAGGGGTTCCTGCTTTAGCTTCTTGAAGTTTGCAGAATTCAATAGGTGAGATTGTATCCTATCAGACATCAAAAAAGCTTCCTCCACATTATTTCCTTGGGTAAAGTGTATATTAGCACATACATGAAAAGATTGCCTGTAGACAAAGGCAGACAATCACACCTGGGACAGTAGATCAAAAGTGACTGCTAGTGGCTTAATGAGCTGCTTCCTTGCCTATTGAAGGTGACTGGTCGTATTCACTGAAGACCTCTTTAGATGCAAATGTAGGTCTAGTGACCCACCCACACAAATACATGAACAGTCCATGAATCTAGCCTGCATCTCTACACCTTTGACATACCACAGCAGATATAAAAATGGGAAAATGAAAATATATTACTGTATTATCCTTAACAGCATCAGCACCCCAATATATCTCCACAGGCATCACCAGGGGGTCTTAGGTTTAGGCACCACCAGGGGGGTCTTAGGTTTAGGCACCACCAGGGGGTCTTAGGTTTAGGCACCAGCAGGGGGGTCTTAGGTTTAGGCACCACCAGGGGGGGTCTTAGGTTTAGGCACCAACAGGGGGGTCTTAGGTTTAGGCACCACCAGGGGGGTCTTAGGTTTGATTTATAACTTTATAAAACATTATTTTTAAACAAAATATAGCACAATTTTTTTAAAACGTTATTCATGCTTATCGTTTAAAACCCTGCGCCCTTTTTTCCCCGACGCCCTTTTTTAATGTACGCAAAGCTGAGTGCCAGAAATTATTCTCACTGACTCTGAAGTCTACATAGATACTGAGAGATTCAGCAAGAATTGAGGCAGACTCTAGGTAAAGCCATTATTTTCTCTCCAGGTTTTTTACCCTTGTCACGGCTTTGATGCATAACAGTGATTTACAGGAATAGCATTTATGTCACCGCTTCCGCCTCTGCCTCTGCCCTGGGACTTGTCCAATGTATCACAAGATGTGAGTTCCCAGAAACACACCACCGACACAGAGAGCGCATCTAGATTTCATTGGCCCGCTGTGTGTTCTTCAGAGAGATTCTGGCGCTTCCAGCAAACTCACCCAACTTTATTATCAGCTCATATCTCTTCCTCCTGCACATCTCTCAGCGAATATTCCCAGGAGGAGACAGCAATGGATATAGTCTGTGCAGTTTCTGTTTACTTCTGTTATAACTGTATGTTTAAATCATAGGTTCACCTTTACAGCTCAGAAATGGGGGAAAAAAATAATGATACGCTATACAGTATGTGCCGGTATACTTTGTTAAAGAGGAAACTCCAGTGAAAATAATGTAATAAAAAAAATGCTTTATTTTTACAATAATTATGTATAAATGATTTAGTCAGTGTTTGCCCATTGTAATATATTTTAAATCCCTGATTTATATTCTGACATTTATCACAAGGTGACATTTTCACTGCTGGCAAGAGATGTAGCTGCTGCTTGCTGTTTTGGCAGTTGGACACAGCTGTAAACAGCTATCTCCCACAATGCAACAGACAGGATACTGTCAAGAGTACGTACTCAGAATTTCTTTGTGGGAGGAGTTTCACCACAATATCAGTCATACAGCACCCCCTGATGGTCTGTTTGTGAAAAAAGAATAGATTTCTCATGTAAAAGGGAGTATCAGCTACTGATTGGGATAAAGTTCAATTCTTGGTCGGAGTTTCTCTTTAAAGGGCAACTGAAGAGAAAGGTATATGGAGGCTGTCATGTTTATTTCCTTTTAGACAATACCAGTTGCCTGGCAGCCCTGCTGATCCTCTGCCTCTAATACTATTAGCCATAGCCCCTGAACAAGCATGCAGCAGATCAGGTGTTTCAGTGGTTCAGACTTATAAGTCTGATCTGACAAGACTAGCTGCATGCTTGTTTCTGGTTTTAATCAGATACTACTGCAGAGAAATAGACCAGCAGGGCTGCCAGGCAACTGGTATTGCTTAAAAGGAAATAAACATGACAGCCTCCCTATACCTCTCTCTTCAGTTCCCCTTTAAAGTGAACCTTAAGTGAGGAAAAAAAATTGAGTTTTACTCACCTGGGGCTTACCTCAGCCCCCTGCAGCTGATCGGTGCCCACGACGAGTCGCTCTGATGCTCCGGGTCCCGCCGGCGGCCACTTCCGGTTTCGCCGTCAGGACCCGTCAGGCTGGGGAACGCGGCTCATGCTACGCGTTCCCAGCCAAAATAGCACCCCCTATGCGGCCATATGTCCGCATAGGCACCCGTATGCGGACATATGGCCGCATAGGGGTGCTATTTTGGCTGGGAACGCGTAGCATGAGCCGCGTTCCCCAGCCTGACGGGTTTCCTCACTTAAGTGCCTCTTTAAGCCAGTCAATGAAATGACTATTTATACTGAACATTCTGGAGTACCAATAGCCTCAGTGTAACTGGCATACGTTAATTAAAGGCACCTGAAAATTTGGGCGTGCAGTAAGGCTGATAGTAAAATATTGATATTAAATACCAATATTTTACTATGGCCAAACCTAACCCTACTCTCACACAGAACCCTCCCACCTGATGCCTATACCATAAACCTCCCTCCGCACAAAGTACATACTTAATGCCTAAAACTAACCCCCCCCCCCCCACCCGCACACACTACCTGCCTAATGCCTACACCTACCCCCTTCCCCCAACACACAACCCCTGCCTAATGCTTAATGCCTAAAACTTAAAGCGGTATAAAACCCTGACATAATAAATAAAATCATTTTTTTCCTTTTTATATGCCATACGGTTATCATATTTGCTTTTGTGCATAAGTATTATTATTCATTTAGTAATTACAAGTTTCCAAAGAACACTTTTTTGTTTTGAGAGCTGATTTTGCATTTTATTTATAACTGTTTTTTTCATGCTGAAATATAAGCAGAAATACTTTCTGACTCTCTGTCTTTGTTCAGGAGAGCTTGCAGTGTCAGAGAAGTCTGTATTTACAGTTCTCACTTGATATAATTAAACACAAGATAACTTTATCTCTAGTTCGGATTCATCCAGCTTTCCCAGCATTGAGCTTTTCTGCCCTTTATTTAACCTTTTGAATACTGTCCTAGTAAAAAAAAAATGCTGGTAGTATGCTGTAAATAATGTTTTAGAGCAAAGAAGAATTGCTGGGTTTCATTCCGCTTTAAGTCCCCCCCCCCATTCCGCACACACTACCTGCCTAATGCCTAAACCTACCCCCCCCCCCCTCCCTCGCACACACTACCTACCTAATGCCTAAACCTACCCCCCCCCCCCTCCCTCGCACACACTACCTACCTAATGCCTAAACCTACCCCCCCCCTCCCTCGCACACACTACCTACCTAATGCCTAAACCTACTCCCCCCCTCGCACACACTACCTGTCTAATGCCTAAACGTAATACACACTGCCGCGCACACACTACCTACCTAATGCCTAAACCTACCCTCGCACACACTACCTGCCTAACGCCTAAACGTAATACACACTGCCGCGCACACACTACCTGCCTAAACCTAAATACCCCCTTCCCCCCCGCACACACACACATACCTGCCTGATGCCTAAACCTAGAGCACACACTACTTGCCTAATAGCTAACACTTTCCCCCTTCCCCCCGCACACAATACCTGCTAGAAAAAAAAGTAAAATATCAGGTGCAGCAAAAATATAGACATTTGGGAGTCCGCGGTGCCTGATACATAGCAGGCGCTATTTACCAGGCGCTCAAATTTCCGCTCCAGTGCCCAAATACCAATATTTTCTATCGGCTCCTATGACGGAGCTCAATTAATCCACTTGCCATAATGCGCCCTTTTCTACTGCTTTGCTATAACGGTCTTTCTTGTAGCTGCTTCATGTAGCTGTACAGCAAATGGCAAGTCAGCAACAGCAATAGGGGATGCTGAGGTTGTGACCACACCAGGGGCCCTGGGCCCCTATCAACCACTGTCTTAGCTCTACATTGGGGCTGTGCTGGTAATGATCACCTTTGTATGTTCTTTGAAAAATGGGAAGTGGTTAGAAAAACTGCTTACACCTGACGCTGGGGCTGCCCCTGGCAAGGCTCTGGTGCTTTATATATATATATTGTTATGTAGAGAGAGCTTGAGAGGGCAAACAAAGATCTTAAAGGGAAACTGAAGTGAAAATAAACTTATGATATAATGAATTGTATGTGCAGCACAGCTAAAACAGAACATTAGTTGCACAGTCTCATATTATTTTCAGTACAGGAACAGTTAAGAAACTTCACTTGTCATCTATGCAAAAGAGTTTCTTTGAGCTCTTCGACCTAATTTGGGTTGGCTACAGTGCTATTTTCTGAAGCACTTATACATCAAAGGAACGGTTAAAGACAGCTGCAGATAAGGTTTTACTGCAGGGAGTTCAAAAGGTCATTATTAGCTCTGCTCTGTTTCATAGTTTAAAATACAGAGTGTAGTTTGCAAACTGCAAATATGACAGAATGATACAATGTTATAGAAAAAAAACTATACAACTGAAAATAAATATGAGACTATTTTCTTTGCCACTAATGTTCTATTCATGGGCAGCATGGTGATGTTGTGGTTAGCTCTCTTGCCTTGCAGCGCTGGGTCCCCGTCTCGAATCCCAGCCAGGTCAGCATCTGCAAGGAGTTTGTATGTTCTCCCCGTGTCTGCGTGGGTTTTCTCCAGGCAGTCTGGTTTCCTCCCACACCCCAAAAACATACAGATAAGTTAATTGGCTTCCCCCCTAAATTGGGCCTAGACCAGGCATGGGAAAACTTGGCCCTCCAGCTGTTAAGGAACTTCAAATCCCACAATGCATTGCAGAAGTCTGACAGCCACAGTCATGATTCATAAAGGCAAATGCATTGTGGGACTTGTAGTTCCTTAACAGCTGGAGGGCCAAGTTTGCCCATGCCTGCCCTAGACTCTGATATATACACTTGGCACTCCAGGTGTGACAAAACTACAAATCCCATCATGCCTCTGCCTCGTCGAGTTATGCTTAGAGCTGTCAGAGTATTGCAATGCCTCATGGGACTTGTAGTTCCACCACAGCTGGGGTGCCAAGGTTAGCCATCACTGCATTACACGGTACATACATAGACATATGACTATGGTAGGGACTAGATTGTGAGCCCCTCTGAGGAACATTTAGGGACAAGACAATATACTATGTATAGCGCTGTGTAATATGTCAGCGCTATATAAATACTTAAATAAATAAATATTCATTATCTGTACTACACATACAATCCATTATATCATAAGCTTTTTTTCTCGCTTCAGTGTCACTTCACTTTAAAGGACTTACGAGGCGAAAAAGTCACAAAAAGTTAAATACCTCCATGTAATATCAATGCACGGAGGGCGCCGTCTGCGCCCTCCGTGCCGTTCCGCCGGGTCCCCACAGCTCAATGTGCCCCCCGGCCGGTCCCGACCCCTCCTTCCTTCACTAAGATGGCCACCGGAGCTGGCTGCGGCTGCGCAGTCCGCATATGCGCGAGTGCGGCTGCGCAGCTCTAGGGCCCCCCCCCCAATCCACGCAACAGGAGCCGACCTGTAGCGTGGATCAGGGGGGATGCCCTAGAGCTGCGCAGCCGCACTCGCGCATATGCAGACTGCGCAGCCGCGGCCAGCTCCGGCGACCATCTTAGTGGAGGAAGGAGAGCTCGGGCTGGGGGGTCGGGACCGGCCGGGGGGCACATTGAGCTGCGGGGACCCGGCGGAACGGCATGGAGGGCGCGGACAGCGCCCTCCGTGCATTGATATTACATGCAGGTATTTCACTTTTTGTGACATTTTCGCCTCGTAAGTCCTTTAAAGTCTTATATAAGCTTAAAACTTTGAGAAATTTCCATATAATGTTTGTGTGCAGCCTCCTTGGCTGCTGGCTGGACAGTATGGACACATAACGATCCGATATTACCTCAGCAGCAGTGAAGGATCATAGCAATAATGAAGGTAGCAGGTAGGATAAGAAAGGCAATAATATGGTGAACTGACAGCATCACTTTGACACCCGCACAATGGCAGAACACAATCGATGCAGTATTGACCAACACCACAAGATAAGAGCGCCGATCAATAGGAATCAGATAAGGGAATACTGAATGGCTGCCTCCATCAGGCCGCAAAGAAACAGGAGCATGATGGCTGTCTTATGACTCATTAGCATTTAGTCTTTAGCGGCCTTTAACCTCTGAGGAGGGTTTTATTTTGACTGTCACGATAATTAGTGTGTGACAATCTAGTGGCATTTGTCTTTCTTTTGGGGACAAGTAACTCATCACTGCCAGTTAGAGGGAGACGAAACTTGCTAACGAAAAAATTAAATTGAACGTTTTATATAATTTAGTGAGAGTCTTGAATAGCTGGAGGTCACTGGAAACAAATCCAACCCATGTGAAAGCATCATTATCACGTCAGCTACCGACCAAGCAGCGTGTAATGGCCCATACTCACGGGCTACAATTGTCGCCCATGAGTATGCGCCGTCGCACAGGCGCGCACCCCGAACTGTCGCCCGTCGCTGATGTTGCCAGGCGATTGCCGCGGTCAATCGCCTGGCGACAGTCGCCACCGCAACTCCGCCGCAACTGTCGCTAGTCCGCGTGAGTACGCGGACTAGCGACAGCAACCTCCATTGAGGTATACGGAGCTTCCGGCGAGGGGAGGAGGAACGTCGGCGACAGCTTCCGTCGCGCCGCTGGTCCCTCTTCCACGTGTGTACGCGGAGGGACCTGGCAAGGAGCTGTTGCCGGCCTGTCGCCCACACACTCACGTGTGCTGGCGACAGGCACAAAAAGTTGCCCGTGAGTATGTGCCATTAGTAAGGATGGTCGAAAATGCCCATTTCCGACTCCGCAAAAAATGACAATTTCCCCCAATACCAATTTCCGATTTTCTTTTCATTTCCGAGGAGTATTTTATTTGTCAGGTTTTGCATCAGATTATGCAAAAAATGACAACAGAAAAAATCGGAAAATCAGAAATCGGAAAAATGGAATCCGCAGATTTCGGATTTCCGCAGAATTCTGATTTCTGAATTCCAATCGGAAATGTGGAAATTTGAATTCCGTGGAATCTGGAGGAGCATCCATTATGTTAGGTGCACTGCAACGTGGCGGAATTTGTCTTCTACCATTGCAGTGTCTTTGCAACCAAAGCAAGATGGTGACGGTTATAGCGGTTGTCCCTTTGGTACCACTTATGAGACAGACAGATTCTCTGTGGTGAGGTGGGATGGCAAGATGTTTCCTCAAGGTTGGGCATTCGTGAGCTAGCTACTCGTTTATGTTACTTACTTATGAGTTGGTTTCTAAGGGGGGCCACTAATGATACAATTTGCTGAACTTTCGATTATGAACGATTCTTTATATGAACAATCGTAAATGATCGCTTGGGACCACTAATGGACAAAAATCTCCTAATCAATCCAATCAGATTGGTTGGATTGAACCGAAATTCTATCAATTTCATTAACCTTTTGGGGACCGCCTGTTTTAGATCCTACGCCGCACTTGTGGCTCTGGCTGGCATCCCCGCTCTCTCTGACGTCAGTGCAGTAGAAGAAGAGATGCCGGCCGGAGCGGAAGGGTCCACTGTGGCTCATCGCTGGAGCCTGGACGGTGAGTGATGGCTGCCAGCTACAGGGGAAACACCTGGCTACAGGGGGGACACTGTGCCAAGCAAGCCCCATTGGGGATCCGGCTGCCTGACCCCCCAAATGCACCCCCCTTCAGCAAAAATGCCTGGTCCTTAAAGAAAACCTATACTGAAAATTAAAAGTCAAAATAAACATACACAAGTCATACTTACCTCCTGTGTACTCTACTCCTCAATCTCTTTTTCCTCTCCTGCGTCCTGTTTGTCCACTGTGATCAATAGAATTCTCCATCCTCCATTTTGAAAATGGCTATTACCCCATAACAGCTTCCTGGTCAGCACACTGTTAAACTGTAATATCACCCACTTGAGCCATAGGGAAACATGGACACATCAGTTCTCCTCTCAGCTGTAACTGACAGCAACTGATATATAACTGACAGCAACTGATATATTTCAATTCTGACAAAATGTTGTCAGAACTGGAAGGGATCACTGTAAGAAGAAAATGGTGAGCTTCTGAGAGGAACTGATGGCAAGGTAACTATATAATGTTCATTTGAAGTTACCTCATGTGTTTATTTTAAATAATTTTACTCAGTACAGGTTCTCTTTAAGGGGGGTTAGGCGGCCAGTCCCCAAAGGGTTAATGTGATCACATTGGTTTGGAGATTTTCATCCATTAGTGGTCCCAAATGATGATTTCTGATCGGTCATACAAAGAATCATTCGTAATCGATCTATCAGTAGAGTGGGGCCGAACCTCCGATTTTCGGTTCGCGAACCGGGTTCGCGAACTTCCGTGGAAGGTTCGGTTCGCGTAAAAGTTCGCGAACCGCAATAGACTTCAATGGGGATGCGAACTTTGAAAAAAAAAAATTATGCTGGCCACAAAAGTGATGGAAAAGATGTTTCAAGGGGTCTAACACCTGGACCCCCAGGTGGAGAAGTGGGATACATGCCAAAAGTCCCCGGGAAAAATCTGGATTTGACGCAAAGCAGCGTTTTAAGGGCAGAAATCACATTGAATGCTAAATGACAGGCCTAAAGTGCTTTAAAACATCTTGCATGTGTATACATCAGTGGCGGGTTCACTGAACACAGCAGGTATGCAGTGGCGGGTTAACTGAACAGGTATACAGTGGCAGGTTCACTGAACAGAACAGGTATACAGTGGCAGGCTCACTGAACAGAACAGGTATGCAGTGGCGGGTTCACTGAACAGAACAGGTATGTAGTGGTGGGTTCACAGAACAGGTATGCAGTGGCAGGTTCACAGAACAGGTATACAGTGGCGGGTTCACTGAACAGAACAGGTATACAGTGGCAGGTTCACAGAACAGAACAGGTATGCAGTGGCAGGTTCACTGAACAGGTATGCAGTGGTGGGTTCACTGAACAGGTATGCAGTGGTGGGTTCACTGAACAGGTATGCAGTGGCAGGTTCACTGAACAGGTATACAGTGGCGGGTTCACTGAACAGAACAGGTATGCAGTGGCAGGTTCACTGAACAGGTATACAGTGGCGGGTTCACTGAACAGAACAGGTATACAGTGGCAGGTTCACTGAACAGAACAGGTATACAGTGGCGGGTTCACTGAACAGAACAGGTATGCAGTGGCGGGTTCACTGAACAGTACAGGTATGCAGTGGCAGGTTCACTGAACAGGTATGCAGTGGTGGGTTCACTGAACAGGTATGCAGTGGTGGGTTCACAGAACAGGTATGCAGTGGCAGGTTCACTGAACAGGTATGCAGTGGTGGGTTCACTGAACAGGTATGCAGTGGTGGGTTCACTGAACAGGTATGCAGTGGTGGGTTCACAGTACAGGTATGCAGTGGTGGGTTCACAGAACAGGTATGCAGTGGTGGGTTCACTGAACAGGTATGCAGTGGTGGGTTCACAGTACAGGTATGCAGTGGTGGGTTCACAGAACAGGTATGCAGCCAGGAACAAGCTAAGCCTAACTAATCTTTCCCTATGAGAGACAGTCTGCAGCAGCTCGCCCTACTCTCACTAACGCAGGCACACGAGTGAGCTTAATGGCCGCCGCTGCCTGCCTTTTATTAGGGAGGGAGTGGCTCCAGGGGCTAGTGTAGCCTAATTGGCTACACTGGGCCTGCTGACTGTGATGTAGAGGGTCAAAGTTGACCCTCATGGTGCATTATGGGGCGAACTGAACTTCCGCAAAACTTCGCCTGCGGGACGCGAACGCGAACCACTGAAGTTCGCATGGAACCGTTCGCAGGCGAACCTTTCGGCCCAACAAATTATATCATAAGTGGCCACCTTAACCACTTGAGGACCACAGTCTTTCTACCCCTTAAGGACCAGGCACTTTTTTTCCATTCAGACCACTGCAGCTTTCACGGTTTATTGCTCGCTCATACAACCTACCACCTAAATGAATTTTGGCTCCTTTTCTTGTCACTAATAAAGCTTTCTTTTGGTGCTATTTGATTCCTGCTGCGATTTTTACTTTTTATTATATTCAGCAAAAAAGACATGAATTTTGGCAAAAAAATGATTTTTTTAACTTTCTTTGCTGACATTTTTCAAATAAAGTAAAATTTCTGTATACATGCAGCGCGAAAAATGTGGACAAACATGTTTTTGATTAAAAAAAAACCCATTCAGTGTATATTTATTGGTTTGGGTAAAAGTTATAGCGTTTACAAACTATGGTGCAAAAAGTGAATTTTCCCATTTTCAAGCATCTCTGACTTTTCTGACCCCCTGTCATGTTTCATGAGGGGCTAGAATTCCAGGATAGTATAAATACCCCCCAAATGACCCCATTTTGGAAAGAAGACATCCCAAAGTATTCACTGAGAGGCATAGTGAGTTCATAGAAGATATTATTTTTTGTCACAAGTAAGCGGAAAATGACACTTTGTGACAAAAAAAAAAAAAAAAAAAAAAAAAAAGGTTTCCATTTCTGCTAACTTGCGACAAAAAAAAATGAAATCTGCCACGGACTCACCATGCCCCTCTCTGAATACCTTGAAGTGTCTACTTTCCAAAATGGGGTCATTTGTGGGGTGTGTTCACTGTCCTGGCATTTTGGGGGGTGCTAAATTGTAAGCACCCCTGTAAAGCCTAAAGGTGCTCATTGGACTTTGGACCCCTTAGCGCAGTTAGGCTGCAAAAAAGTGCCACACATGTGGTATTGCCATACTCAGTAGAAGTACTATAATGTGTTTTGGGGTGTATTTTTACACATACCCATGCTGGGTGGGAGAAATATCTCTGTGAATGACAATGTTTTCATTTTTTTTACACACAATTGTCCATTTACAGAGAGATTTCTCCCACCCAGCATGGGTATGTGTAAAAATACACCCCAAAACACATTATACTACTTCTCCTGAGTACGGCGATACCACGTGTGACACTTTTTTTGCAGCCTAGGTGCGCTAAGGGGCCCAACGTCCTATTCACAGGTCATTTTGAGGCATTTGTTTTCTAGACTACTCCTCACGGTTTAGGGCCCCTAAAATGCCAGGGCAGTATAGGAACCCCACAAGTGACCCCATTTTAGAAAGAAGACACCCCAAGGTATTCCATTAGGTGTATGGCGAGGTCATAGAAGATTTTACTTTTAGTCACAAGTTAGTGAAAAATGACACTTTGTGAAAAAAAACCCAATAAAAATCAATTTCCGCTAACTTTTGACAAAAAATAAAATATTCTATGAACTCGTCATACACCTAACAGAATACCTTGGGGTGTCTTTTTTCTAAAATGGGGTCACTTGTGGGGTTCCTATACCGCCCTGGCATTTTACAGGCCCAAAACCGTGAGTAGTCTGGAAACAAAATGTCTCAAAATGACTGTTCAGGGGTATAAGCATCTGCAAATTTTGATGACAGGTGGTCTATGAGGGGGCGAATTTTGTGGAACCGGTCATAAGCAGGGTGGCCTTTTAGATGACAGGTTGTATTGGGCCTGATCTGATGGATAGGAGTGCTAGGGGGGGTGACAGGAGGTGAATGATGGGTGTCTCAGGGGGTGATTAGAGGGGAAAATAGATGCACTCAATGCACTGGGGAGGTGATCGGAAGGGGGTCTGAGGGGGATCTGAGGGTTTGGCCGAGTGATCAGGAGCCCACACGGGGCAAATTAGGGCCTGATCTGATGGGTAGGTGTGCTAGGGGGTGACAGGTAGTGACAGGAGGTGATTGATGGGTGTCTCAAGGTGTGATTAGTGGGGGGAATAGATGCAAGTAATGCAATGACGAGGTGATCAGGGCTGGGGTCTGAGGGTGTGGGCGGGTGATTGGGTGCCCTAGGGGCAGATGGGGGTCTAATCTGATGGGTAGCAGTGACAGGGGGTGATTGATGGGTAATTAGTGGGTGTTTAGAGGAGAGAACAGATGCAATGCACTTGGGAGGTGATCTGACTGCGGGTCTGCAGGCGATCGGATGGTGTGTGTGGGTGATCAGATTGCCCGCAAGGGGCAGGTTAGGGACTGATTGATGGGTGGCAGTGACAGGGGGTGATTGATGGGTGGCAATGACAGGGGCTGATTGATGGGTGGCAGTGACAGGGGGTGATTGATGGGTGATAGGTGATTGACAGGTGATCAGTGGGTTATTACAGGGGAGAACAGATGTAATTAATGCACTGGTGAATTGATAAGGGGGGGTCAGTGG